>NC_060122.1:794774934-795100153 GCF_021461395.2 Schistocerca americana
AACTAATTCACTTATACAAAAGATTAAAAACAAATATTCGGAAAAAAATCAGTCGCATGCTTAGTGCAATGATTTGTGTAAAAGTAAGAAATAAAATAGCTTACGAAAACATTTGACGTGCCTTTGAATAAAGTTAGAAATCATATATAGCAATTGAACAATGAAGCAAAAATGAAGTTTGAAGGATTCTCTGTTGAAAACTTTTTGAGACTGAAAAATAATTGGAACATTTTTACACCTTCGGGCACATATCAAGGCCACACAACATCAGACTGCATAGTCTGCATAATCCACCAGACGAATTTCCTCCAGTACTCTTTTAAATTCTTTGATTCTAAGTTAAAACACTGAACTTTAAATTCTCAATCAGCACCTCATTTTCTGAACTGATTTTGAGCACCATTCAAGAGCATATCAAAGGCTTCTCTTGTCTACAAGGTGTACAACTTTAATTCCACCATTTTTTCAGCAACATTTGAGGCTTCAATGAAACAAATTGGTTACACATATATCATTCAAAGTATTTGCCATCGCTGGCCACTACTTCCTCCCATCATTTGGGCAGTGTATGAGTCCTGTGTCGAAAAAATTGTTCATCTTTTAAAGCGATCCACAAATTGATCCAATTTGTAACCTTCATGAGATCAGAAGTGTTGGTCAGTCAGGCCATGCACCATTGATCTAAACAGGTGATAGTCAGAGGGAGCAAAGTCTGGAGAATACGGCGGGTGGGGTAGGACTTCCCATTTTAACGTTTCCAAGTACGTTTTGACCTCTTTTTCAACGTGGGGTTGAGTATTTTCATACCGTAAAATCACTTTATCCTGCCTCTCGCTGTATTGTGGGCGTTTTTATCTTTTAATGGTCTGCTCAAATGCATTAACTGCATTCGATAACGAGCGCCTGTGATTGTTTCACTTGGTTTTAACACCCCACAGTATACGACTCCAAGCTGGTCCCACCAAATGCAGAGCATGATCTTGGAGCCGTGAATGTTTTCAGTTTGGCCGTCGATGTGATAGCATGGCCAGGATATCCCAATGATTTTTTGCATTTAGGGTTATCATAATGAACCCATTTTTCGTCCCTAGCCACAATGCGATGCGGAAATCCCTTCCGTTTTTGCCTCTGAAGTAACTCTTCACAAATATAAAAATGCTGTTCAACATCTCTTGGTTTCAGCTCACACGGAGCCCAAGTTTCTTGTTTCTGAATCATGCCCATAGCCTTCAGACATTTTGAAATGGCTTGCTGTGTCACTCCAACTAATTGTGCCATTTCTTCTTGAGTTTGACGCGAGTCTTCAATCAGCAATGTCTCCAATTCTGCATTTTGGAAAATATTCTCTCTTCCACCACTGTGCCGGTCTACGACGTTAAAATCACCGTTCTTGAAGCATTCAAACCACTCACATCATGTTCTTTCACAAATAGCATCCTTACCATACGCACTTGAGAGCATTCGATGAGACTCAGCTGCTGTTTTCTTCATACTGAAACAAAACAGTAACACATCCTGCAAATGACGAGAATTAGGCTCGTAAACTGACATTTTCAATCAAGAACAACTTTATGATGCAGCCACAAATCGACTAATGTTTGAATGAGGTTATGTTGACCAAGGTCTGAGCTACCTGCATGATGTCTGCAATCTGTTTCTCTAGACTGCTACTTACTGTTGTCGCCACCTATCGGCAAACGGTGGAAGCAAAGTTGTACACCTTGTATTTTATTTTTTACTTTTAGACAAAGATTTACATAAGACATTTGACTATATTTTTTTATTTTCATGTTTGGTCAGAAAGAATGAAATGTAAGATGTTTAAATACTGATCTATATTCTACGATTATTAAGAGTATGTAGATCAAGAGAAAGCAAGCGAGGTGTCAATTGAGAATTTAAAGTTTTACATTCAACTTAGAATTTTAAAGGGTCCTTCAGGATATTTATCTGGTGGGTTTTTCTTAACTATCCTGATTATTTTCAAGTAATTAAATCTTTTACAGAAAAAATTTTCACTTTGCAGCAGAGTGTGCACTGATTTGAAACTTCCTGGCAGATTAAAATTACATGCCAGACTGGAACTCACATGTGGGACCTTAGCCTTCCAAGGGCAATTTTTCAACCGAATTAGCTATCTGAGTGTGACTCACAACCCAGTCTCACAGGTTTACTTCTGCCAGTAAATCTTCATCCTTCCAAACTTACACTCTTTCTTCCAGGAGTGTCAGTCCTGCAACGTGTGCAGGATGACTTCTGTGAAATTTGGAAGGTAGGAGATGAGGTACTGGTAGAAGTAAAGCTGAAAGTGTGCACTGTGAGTTGTGCTTGTATATCTCAAGTCGGAAGAGCACTTTTCCACGAAAGGCAAAGGTCCCACGTTTGAGTTCAAGTCTAGCAAACAGTTTAAATCTGCGAGAAATTTCAATTACATCTTTTTTTCAAACAATGGAAAATCCAGGATGGAATGTAATAACATTATGAAAAGGAAAGTTGGCATTCACCATATAGCGGAGAAACTGAGTCACAGATAGGCACAACAAAAATACTGTCATAAATAAAGCTTTCAGCTCATACAGCCTTTGTCAAAAAATAGATGAGACACACACACACACACACACACACACACTGTAGCCACATTGTGAGCAGCAGCACCAGTGTATGATGGGAGTGGCAACTGGATGGGGCTAAGGAGGAGGCTGAGGCGGGGAGGGGGAGGGACATTAAGATGGGGGCTGGACAGTGCAGTGCTGATGGAGAGTGCGCACAGATGAGGAGGAGAGAGGGGAGGGCAGGGAGGCTGGATGATTGAGAAGAATGACTAATGAAGGTTGAGGCCAGGAGGGTTACAGAATGTAGGATATATTGCGGGGATAGTTCCCACTTGCGCAATTAGAAAAGCTGATGTTCGTGGGAAGGGTCCATATGGCACAGGCTATGATGCAGTCACTGAAATGCTCAGCGTGCTCAGCAACAGGGTGGCCCAATTATTTCTTGGCCAAAGTTTGTCAGTGGCCATTCATGTGGACAGACAGCTTGTTGGTTGTCATTTTCACAGGTAGCCCTCTCTCTAAAGGGATAGGTGACGTTTGCGAGTGGACTGGAGTAGGTGGTGGTGGGAGGATGTATGGGGCAGGTCTCGCATCTAGGTCCTTGCAGGGGCATGAGCAGTGAGGTTAGGGGTTGGGAGCAGGGATTGTTTAGGAATGGACGAGTACATTGTGTAGGTTCGGTGGACAGTGGAATATCACTGAGGATGGAGTGGGAAAGACAGTGGGCAGGACATTTCTCATTTCAGGGCACGACGAGAGGTAGTCAAAACCCTGGTGGAGAATGTAATTCAGTTGCTCCAGTCCTGGGTGGTACTGAGTTATGACAGGAATGCTCCTCTCTGGCTGGATGGTGGGACTGTGGGAGGTGGCGGGAGATTGGAAAGATTCATTGTGTAATTTATAGGGAGTATTTGCTTTCACTTCACTCAATGAATTGACTAAAAACTGACCACAAGCAATATTCAAAAATTTGCACACATACAGAATGCTGAAGCGTATATTGCAAAATCGATGTTAAATGATTTTAATAGGTAAATCAAATGGTGTCGGGTAGCAGAAGATCGAATAAATGGGACAAATATTTGGTATATTTTTAATGCTCAACCTATTTTAATTATCTTCAAAGACTACTTTTTGTTGTACAGTCTACCCAATTTAGCAGTACATCACTCTACATGTTATTTATTTGCTTAGTAGCTCACATGCTACTTGCCTTTATTTTCATGTTCTCTCTAACTTTCCCCTTTCTAAATCACTTCTGTGATGTGACACTGCTATTCTAAATATACATTTTATACGTAAATGTATTTTAGTTTCTCCTGTTATGCAGTGTATTCTTTTAACTGGGTAAAGTCCATTTGACACAAAATGCAGGAAGAAGTCAACTCAATTAATTACATTAATAAACAAATCGACTGGGTCACACGCTTTCGAAACTTGACTGTCTGTTGAAAAGTGATTTACAGATTATAGTGATAAAGAAAAAGAGAAAGCAAAGTAGATATACTAACTATGTAAGAGAACAAATAACAGACACTGCTTAAATGAGATGGTGGCGATATACATTATACAGAAAGAGAACTGCATGAAACATTGCAGCTGAATAGCAACCTCTAAAGTCAATAACTTACCACTCCTAGCGATTATCAGTTTTATTACATGATTTGGAACTTTAAATTTAATTTTTTGTACTCACCGCAGTGTAAACAGTGATTCTGAGTTACATAATGCATGGTTGTCTCTGGTGGCATGCACTATTCAGGTGTCACATATTTAGACATATTGTTTGTTTTAGTTTCTGAAAAATGAGTTGAAGCTAATGCTTAGATGTGATCATATGTACTACTTAATTGCTCCTCAGCATCAAACTGAGTGTGACAAAAAACATACATCAAGTTCCTACATTATTATTACAATTTTCAAACTACCTTCCAAGTCAGATGCACTTCTGGCACTCAAGTCTTCTCGAGTAGTTGGAATAACAGTAAAGTGTAATAATATTTGAATAAATTGCCCAACTTTTTAAAGAAACAGTTAATCTTCAATGTGGATTGGGCAGAAATTTGGCAAGCCTTTCTTTTATTCTCCATATTGAGTTATTTAATATTTGTTAAAAAAATTCCACTGCCTATGAAGGCATATAATATGAAAAGCTTTAAGCTAACATTTACAGCAATGTCAAATGAGATTCACTGTCATGGAAAATCAATGTGCACATCAAAGTCTCTATAATTTTGATCCATTCTGTCGTACGTAGGAAGGAAAATGGTCTGAACAAAGTTAAGTGTAAGTATTCTGCTAAAACAAAAAACTGAAGGGTGTACAAACTGTGAATATATTTGCTGCTTAGCAGAAGCATCGACAAGGTGAACTGGAACTCTCCATCAACAAAATTTAGGAGCTTGTTCAGGGTATTTTCCATGTGTTACGGTATAGAGGTCATACGGTCTCCTGTGGCTCATTAGATCTCTTACTCCCATTTTTCTTTGCATGTGAACTGCACTGAAAATACCTGCACAACAGCACAATTGCTGACAAGCGCGTATTGTGTGTCTTGTTGGGAAACAGTCTTCTTCCATTCAACAACAGTACTTGCTAGGCACAACAATAACCAGTTTACTATTCACCCTAACACTCACATTTGGTTCTATTGGGTTCGTTTTTCTGGCAGTGTTAGCTGTATATTAAAAGTGATGAACAGCAGTATGGATAAGTTTAATGATGAAGAGTAGGCTAATATGCTAAGCAGCAAATATATTCACAGTTTGTACACCCTTCAGTTTTTTGTTTTAGCAGAATACTTACACTTAACTTTGTTCAGACCATTTTCCTTCCTACGTACGACAGAATGGATCAAAATTATAGAGACTTTGATGTGCACATTGATTTTCCATGACAGTGAATCTCATTTGACATACAATGGAAGAGAGGCACAATGCCGTAATGCTGAGCCATTCTCACTGTGGCGGCAACCATATCGCAGTACTTTTCCATCTGTACACTGCTGCGTATGCAAGCCATGTTACAACTCTACCAATATTCTGGAAGGGAACTCACACAGCTGCAGAGGCGTTCTAATCTGAGGCAGTATTATTCCAGATGTACACTTACCACTGCATGTGCTTTCTAAGGGTACTGTGTGTGACAGCTACCGTCTATTAGGGATGATATCCTACAACTGTGCAAGAACCTTTTCTGAGGTACATACTGTATTTACCCCTGTATAGCACAAATCTGAATATAAGATGATCCCTTTTCTTTTAAGAGGCTTCCTGAAAAAAGTTTATTGTCTAATATTCTGACTAATCAATATTACAAACTTTTATTGACTAAGGTATCTGCCAACCATTCTAAACTTGTGCCATTTATTGGTTGTCTACATTTTGATAATACAAGGAGAAATAAAAGAAACAAAAGGAAATTGTTTAGATTAATTTTAGCCTGTCGTCAGTGATACCACTATCTTTAATCATCATCGCCATCATTCTAACAGGGCAGCTGTGAAGCTTATATCTTCATTGTCATAAATATTTGGCTATAAAACACACAGCAGAATTCGCTTTTATACTGACATGAGAACATTACAATGTCTTTTAGTACAAAATATATTGTTTGCCCACCACTCTCTCATTGGCTGTGTAGAACCAGTAGCTGACCCCCCCCCCCTCGTTTCAGCTAAGCTGGTGTCACTGTTTCCCCTCCAAGCGCTCCGTAGCACTGTGCTTGAGCACCAGTGAAACTGGATGGCTGTATATCTAAGATGAAAGTCTTAGGTAACAATACCAACTAATGCATAAATAAAAAAGATCACCATCATGATTCTGTCTAATTCTCGAACTTTCACATGTCCTACAATCTAGTCCTGTCTGTTGGTACTATCTCCACAATGGTGTCTTTCTGCTATAATTTATTCTTGCGATAACAACTGCAGTCACTTTAGTGTGATTTATTTTGTTTGTTCGACATTTAATTCTGGATTAATTTTATTTCTAATTCCATCTGAATGTAACCACCTTGCTTTAAATCTGATTAAAAGCTGGTAATGTTTTCCCATGGTATTCTAAAGGCCGGCCATCATGTCATGTATCGACCCATCAAAACATTCTGCAATACATTTCAAATGGCAGCATCCAGTCATGTCACGTCACAGCACCGTCAATGTTTCTTGGGATGAAAGTTTTGAATACTGACATCATCTGTCTGCTGTTGATAACGTAACCCCCAAGCTCATTTCCTCCCAATACATGACCATGCGCAGCTCTCCATATTTCATTTCACTGTGTTTTTCGTGGTTAATATCAGTTTTTTTGTTCATTATTTGTTACAAATTATTTCATTTTGTGATTTCTTTTATTGAAATTTATAATGGCAAAAGATTAACTGAAGCAGTGAGACAGCAGTCTGAATTGTACAACATTACTAAATTACTTGCCCCCCCACTACATTTCTAAGGTGAATTTTTGTACATTCTGGTAAGGTATTTAATATTTTAGAAAGCCAATTTTTCACCAAATGTTATGGCAGCTCATAATACTGTGTTACTTTTAGCGACTCTGGGTGTAATTTGATGTAAAAAATGAAAATGTGTCAGCTTTCTACAATAAAAAATGAAGATTCTTTTTCTGGAGATCCTTGTGTAGTTGCGAAATTCCATTTCTGTACTATGTAATAACTTTTTTTGGACCCAGATTCTTCTTCTTCCTTTTTTTTTTTTTAAAGTTGTTGTGCACTTCTGTCTTTCTTCGCTAATATACACACCCACATTGTGTATGTGCACTTCACGCGTAAAAAGAGTTGAAAATCATCTTGCAAAGATCACAATTCCTGTGAGAAGAATAGTTCCAGACAGTCATGTGAGTTGAAATAACATCAATTAAATTGACTTGACATGTCACGACATGACAAGACGATGTGAATACACCTTGATGTGACAGAGCCATGGCATGATGGCCAGTATGAATTGACCTACATATGTGAACGGGTACTGAATTTTCATTTGCAAACCACTTCACAAATCATTAGTTTCTCATAAGCAAATAAAATATTGACTTGGGTTCACAATCATGTAATGGTTCTTGAAGGAGAAAATTTTCGCCTTTGAATGTTATCTTTTCTTAAAAAGCAGGATAAATGTAGGTATACTGTATCCATAAATGTATGAAAACTTTCGTTCAAGTACTACAAAAGTTTGTGAGTTGATAGAATTTAATGCTATTTCCTTGTGAGTTTCACAAAATTGTCAATTATTATAGCACATCATTAGATAGTTGTAGTGCCTTGTTCATAGTGTCTCATGTATCCATCCGTTGCAGTAATGCTGGAAGTCAAATGTCACATGACTGATCAAATGTGATCAATACTGTATCGAGCACTTCTGCATATAGGGAAACCTTGAGCCTATTCACATGAAAGTATTGTTTGTTAAGCTCTACCCTCCTGAACTCTTCAAAATAAATTTGTACGAAACCTCAATAGTCAGTGCTTCAGCTGTAAACATAAAACTACCCCTATATTGATCTATTAAACACTGTAAAAATGTTTACCTCAGCATCAATGGTTTAATCTGTGAATATAAGGCAACCCTGCAATTTTCGAATGACAAACTTGAGAAAAAGCTTCATCTTATAATCAGGCAAATACAGTATTGGTATGTACTCTATATGACGGACGATAGTGCACAACCACACAGGGCTCATGCGAAATCTTTCAGAAAAAATGGGAACTGGAAGATTGATTATGAGAAGAATAAAGGAAATGTATCAATGTAGTGTGAGTGGTGTAAAAGTAGGAAGACACAAGATGGACTAGGTTGAACAGAAAATGGGCTGAAGCACTATCCCCCTCCTTTTCATAGCTGTTATCGGTGAGATAACGCCAGGACAGGCACAATGAATAGGAAGCTGAAAATATGAAACCATTGTGTTTGCAGATAATTTAATGTTGCAGTGTGGTGGAAAAAGAGAGGTACAAGAAAGGCTAAATATATGAAAGGAATGGGTGGGGCATTACAGATTGGAATTTAGTGCAAGAAAGTGTGAAGTGATGCTGACAATGAGAAATATGGGAGGGGAGGGGATGACATAATAAATAATAGTAGGAGGAACGATAAGGAGATCGGTGAAAGGGAAAGGCAAACCCACAGTCTCCTGCAGAGTGTAAGACGCCGGATATCAAGCAAGGTTGTACCTCCAAAAAGCAAGCAGATGATATACTGAGCATATTATGCCCCAATACTCACATACGCATCACAAGTGTGGGTAATGAAGAAAAGGCAGATGAGTGGGATACAAACTAGTGATGTAAAACTTCAAGAAACAGAATAGGACTTAACAGAATCAATAGATTACAGAAAGAGACTTTGAGAGAAATAATGAAAGAGACCACAGAAGGATTAAGATCGTATTGAGCAATTTAAAAGCATGGAAGTTGGCAGGATACTAATAAAAGCCCATGACAACAGGAGCTAAGAGGCCTAGAAGAAGACTAAGAGACAGATGGAACATTGGAATGAAGGACTGTATGGTCAGAGGAGGAAGAAAATACTGGGTAAGAGTGGAGAGAGAAATGTGGTGGGGACAGGAAAGGATGAAAAGGCTTATGCTCCAAATGGACCCAGCCAAGGGCTGCAAACTATAGAAGTAGGAGGAGGAGGAGGAGGAGGAGGAGGAAATGATGATGATGATGATGATGATGATGATGGTGATGATGATGATGATGATACTGGATGGCCTAACCACAAATATTGAGAGCTGCTGTGCATTCTGTATTACCATACTAGGGAATCACACACTGTTCTGGTGTTCTGTATGACACCAGTGGGCAGACACCATACACTGTGTCACCCCAGACTGGTTTTGCAGTATGTCATTTATCTGTACCAATAACAATGAGAGGTCCCCAGAGGTGGGCTCAATTTTTTCAAACCATTTATACGATGATGTAGGTTAGGGTTCTGTGTACCACACGTTAGGATACATTTTGTAAAAAAAAAGCTTAATTTGGCATAATGAAAGAATTGGTGCACATTTTTTATCGATTTTATACATTTTTCTCGGATAATTCTAAATAAATCGGAGTTCTTCCCCAATTTTACTTTTTTCTCAATTTCAGTGCCATCTGTCAATGGTTTAAAAAAATGTTTCAGACAAAACTTAATTAATTTTTTATGGAGAATCCGAACCTGCAATAAAAAATGGGTGTTTCCATTAAAGATTTAAAAGTTTCCCCCCGCCCCACCCAAGGGGGCAGGGGCTGGGGGGGTCACGTGTAGTATCATTTGATGTCCCCCTTTGAGCTTACGAACTTGTCTTACCCACTGTTTTTACCCAATGTAGTGTTTTCGAGATAATCTCATCCGAAACTTCAGATGGACTATATAAGTCAAAATCAGCTACAACTACTAGAACCATCTGCCAGTGTGTGTTTGTGCATTGCTTGAAGTGTTGCGTGGCAAAGCAAAATATCAGTTAACAATGCAGGAAAAGACAAGATCGGTACTCACTGTAAAGAAGAAACATCAACTGCGTACAGGCACGATTTAGAAGACACTCACATGTAGCTTTCCGCTACAGCCCTATTTGTGTGTCTCTCTCTCTCTCTCTCTCTCTCTCTCTCTCTCTCTCTCTCTAGTCTTTACTGAGGAAAGTACTTTTTACTTTACTGATGAAGGCTGTGGCTGAAAGCTATATGTTAGTGTCTTTTAATCATGCCTGTCTGCAACTTGACTTGTCTTCTTTATAGTAAGTAGTAATGTGTCTTTTCTTACCTGGAGTTTCATTTGTTTGAAGAATATCTATTACGCTTGTTTTGCAAGTGTTCTGTTTCAGCTCAAATTGTATTTCTTTATGTTAAATATTTCTGAAACTACAAATACTACATTTTCTGGCTGTTTTACATCACTTGGGAAAAAAAAACTTTTATCTATGTCTCACTATATAATATTTTAACTTTTATTCACATTATATTTATTTATGTCATGTTGTTTACCCTTGAGATGTAAATATTTTCGATTTTGCTTCTGTACCTACACATGTGACAACATACAGTAAAACTTTCTTCTCTTTGATGTGAGGTATTGGATAAGGCAGTCAATAATCTTGTGTTTTGCTTTTCCAGTCTATGTTATGTGGCTAGGGGATAATAAAGTGAATTAATATTAATCTGTACTATTCTTATTTCAAAGACAAATTTTCCATTTTTTTTTTTTTAAATTGAGAAACTTTAATATTTGAACAGTGTTCATATTAGGCACAGGGTCAGATTTATTTAGTGAAAAAGCATGTTCTCTCTGTACAGCTCCCATCCTTGAGTTCCATGGCTGCAAATCTAATAAACTAAAATATGTATAAGGAGCGTTAGAAGTTGAACACCCTGTGGCAGAACACACTACTGAGTGCAACATGCTTGACTTCAATGGGAGCTTCACAACCCGTGCCATCTGGATCCTCTTCCCAGGTTTTCTGAACTACATAAATGGGACTTATCCTTGCAACACATCTTTTACTCCCTTAATCCTCCTGGCTTCAATCTTTGTTAACCCACTGTACTACACCCCCTACAAATTCACACGCCAATGTAATCTACATGGTCCACACCTCACCAGCTCCAGAACCGTTGTGCCACATGCCTGGCCCATGCACCTAATACACCTCTCTCCTGCATTGCTAGCCTGCACACCTGCCCCCCCCCCCCCCCCCCCTGAACCGCTGGTTACCTGTCCCCAAACCCTTTTTCAAACAGCATTCTTGCACTGTGCATCCAGCTGGAGCAGGTGTGCGTGTGTCTATGTTTTAGAGAGAGAGAGAGACAGTTTTATTCATGTGACACAATGAGTTCTAAAGAAAATCTCTCTGAGTATTAGGCTGCAGTACGTCTGAAAACAATGGATCTGCTAACCAGGGCTTCCCATTCCTGTACAATCATATCTGCAATTTATAATAGATGATATACAGCAGCGTATATAACAAGAGGAGGAGACAGGTAGCTTTGCAGAGCATATAGGAGGGAATGTTTTTAACTAATATCAATCATTAAATCTATTTTTTTCCAAAACTTCATGAATGTATTATTATGTTGTCAGATGAAGCTCACCATGTAATGTTAGCTACGTACAGTAAATAGAGGCACAAGACCAATAACAAATTAATCAACAAAGCTCCATAGTTGACTTCTGCTTCCTCTAACATTTAATAATGGTCCTTCTCTTTTTGATTTCTTATGTATCATTATGTGTCATTCTAAAATTATTATGAAAAGAACAGTTCCTATCACCATATAGTGGAGATGCTGAGCCGCAGATAGGCACAACAAAAAGACTGTCACAAAATGAGCTTTCGGTCATCCAGGCCGTTGTCAAAAATAGACAAAACACACACACACACACACACACACACACACACACACAGCAGTCTCTGGCAGCTGAAGTCTTTATTTTGTGATAGTCTTTTTGTTGTGCCTATCTGCAACTCAGCATCTCTGCTATTTGGTGAGTAGCAACCATCCTTTTCATACTATTGTTACTTTCCATCCTGGATTTTCCATTGTTTTTGTGTCATTCTGTCATATTCATTTCCAATGAGTGCTTTTGCACTATTTCTAGTTGGAGATTTCTCTGTGTTTAAGCCTTATAAAGCTATTTTTTTATTGTTTTATTCACATATTTCTTAGCATAAAAACCAATGTGACTTAAGGGGACACAGTCGCGAGGGAACTCCCATAAGGAATCAATGCTAAAACGAGCAAACGTCAGGTACACTTTCTGAAGTAACTAACGGAGATAAAGACCTGAAACTTTTACAGTGTACAGCTGAAACATCATTCTCAAATCACATAAAAATGGTTAATGTATTTTATACATTTCATGAGTAATCATTTTTTTGTTCTGTAAGACAAAAAATTAGAACTTTTCTAAACTCCTTGGAGCTTGTAAATCTGTTCTTTTTATCACTACTGGTCTATTTTTTTTATCTAATTAATCATCGTTGTATTAACATGAGATACTGTAAGTCTGATGTCTGTAGCAGTCATAGTTTTTGAGAAAAGTGTACCAGAAGGTCAAAAAATGTAATTTTGAGAAAAATGGTATTAAAGTTTTCCATGCAAGAAAGTAATGTACATTTGATCTTCTGGCTATCCTGGCCTCCTTGGCAGCATTTCCTGCAGAAATATCAGCATAACGGATACGGTCCATGTCAATCTTTTTCAGCCCCCGTTCAGTATTGATACCATCATTTGTTCCCAAGAGTCTTAATACATCAGTCTTCTTTGACACACCAGCATTGAAGCACATCACTGCATTATGAACGCCAAATTTTAGTGTTTCTTTTCTGACGAAAACAGTTTTTGGTAGCCTTGTCCAAATGACAGAATTCAAACTTTCATTTGGGTTTTGAGTTTTTCCATGGAGACACTTTTCCAAGAGCTCTTGTTGGCTAAGGTCTCTAAAAATGGGTTTCACAGTTAGCAGGATTTTTTCTGGAATTGAATGTTTGTGCTTATAGCTGGAAGATGTAGCTGGGTTGTTGAATTTGCACCAGCTGTCAGGTCCCCGTGGGCAAAGATTATGTTTTGGTTCCTCATCTGTTGAAATTTTATGAAAGAATATAGTCCAGATGGCTCTCCTCATTGCTTCTACATTGTTGCAGTTATTTCTAATGGCCATACTATAATAAGTCTGGATCCTGTCTATTTCAGCCTTTGTCAGGCCCCCTTTACCACCTAACTTTTTTTCCTTACATATCTTTAGAAGTCGTGAACCCATTCTTTTCTGTACATGTCCTATACATTCCAGTTTATTAATTTTGACTCTAGGCCCTTAAGGTTTATCTTCTACCACTTTATGATAAGCCTTACTGTCCCCGTCCCCAAGATAGTCTGTATAGAGGATACCTCCCGACTGCACAGACCTTTTGAAAATGTTCGCAACACCAGCCACTTCCACGCCTCCACTAGAACCATCATGGTCCTTTTTGCACACATGTTGTATAGTGGGACTTTTGCTACAGATGTCACAGAACTAAGTAATAATTTGAATATCCAGAACCTTCCCAGTATCAAAAGAAGTTGCTGACACAATACCATTTAGGGATGTATGCCCACGTTTCTGCCAACTGTCATCAAAACCAGCAGAAATTTGCCTTGGGTCAGACTTCGTATCATTCAACTGAACTGCTTCTATGGCTGCTTTCAACACTGTAGATTCACTTACCTCAGTTACAACTGCACCAATAGTCTTGTTGTAAACATAAAATTTTCTTGGAGGTGGAGGAATGTTCATCACTGCACAAAGAACAGCACCTGCACTTCGCCCTTTTCCAATAGATCTAAGTGCATACACTAATCTTATATTGTTTTCATACAATCTGCTTCTTGTTACGTGGGATGACATTGTATTAGCAGTACAGCTACATTCCAAACATATCAAAACTAAATTACAAACAATTCCCTTGGTTTTCACCACATCTTCATGCAAAGTAATGTTTCCGCCAGTTTTTACAATTTGTGTGTTTTTCGATAAGTTCACGTAATAACCTCATGGAGATCAGAATGTTTGTGTCAGTAACAACAGAAACACTGTTCACACCACATATTGCATTGTCACGCATTTGAGAGGCACTTGGAAAACCGGCAGCACCTAGAAGCTTCTTGCTTGAAGCACTGACACTCGCACTGACTTCACTTTCAATATTATTTTCTGCCCTCTGTTCAAAACTAGCAGTTTCGTGGTTTATTTTTACATATTTATTTCCACGAAACTTAGGCTTATATCCAAACTTCTTTATTCTACCCATTGTGTTATAATGTTTCACAAAATCATTACATTTGTATCACCAAAACGTAAACAACTAGGATGAAGAAACTGACAAACGATAGTCGACAATGCAGACAGGCAGGCAAACATCAGAATAACAATTCTCTCTTGCAACCCAAATAAAGAGTATTTATATCCGTGGAACATAAATGATTGTTGTACTATAGTCAATGCTGACTACTGCACAAGATACAGCAAAAATGGACGTGACGCTAGTTACCAAGCTTCACGAACACATTAATAACTACGAATCTAATAATCAGATTTGTATGAAACAAACGGCATTTTGTAGCCAAATAATTGGAGCATAGATTAAGACAAAAAAAAAATCGATTTTTTTGAGCCTGTTCGTGACTGTCCCCCCTTAATCTCATCCTACATATATTCTCAAATGAACCTCTCCACTCTATTTCTTTCTGGTCAATGATTGTTATTGTTATCCTTTATGGTCCAATAATGATATCCACAAAACAATTCTTATTTTAAGTGTTCATTAAATTAAATTAAAATTAAATTAAATTATAAATCAAAAAGATATACAACAGTTTACAATATTCTAAAATTTTACTTTGGAGATTATTTTCAGAATGCTAAAAATACCTTGAAGAACACTGACCTTTATATCTTCAATGAGATCTTCAAGATCCTTTATGGTCAGGCCATTTAAATACGTGTATGGTTCATGCATTTCAACGGCATCCACTTCCTCTTCAGCACTGATATATTTTGCCAAAAGGTCAATAGGCTTTGCTACAAAGCAAGAGAAATCATGTAATATTATTTCTATTTTCTGCATATTACAACACAAATGTGTAAGGAAAACGTGTATACATAAAAATATTTTGCCAAAAGACAGTAAGGAAAACGCGTATACATAAAAATATTTTGCCAAAAGGTAAATAGGCTTTGCTACAAAGAGAGAGAAATAATGGAATATCATTTCTATTTTCTGCATATTACAACACCAATGAATAAGGAAAACGTGTATACATAAAAATGTACTAAATATATCTAAAAACAAAGACGCTGTAACTTATCAAACGAAAGCGTTGGTTTGTTGATAGAGACACTAACAAACACAAACCCACACACAAAATTCAAGCTTTCGCAATCCACGGTTGCTTCATCAGGAAAGAGGGAAGGAGAGGGAAAGATGAAAGGATGTGGGTTTTAAGGGAGAGGGTAAGGAGTCATTCCAATCCCAGGAGCGGAAAGACTTGCCTTAGGGGGAAAAAGGGACAGGTATACACTCGCACAGACACACATATCCATCCGCACATATACAGACACAAGCAGACATATGTAAAGGCAAAGAGTTTGGGCAGAGATGTCAGTCGAGGCGGAAGTACAGAGGCAAAGATGTTGAATGACAGGTGAGGTATGAGCGGTGGCAAATTGAAATTAGCGGAGGTTGAGGACTGGTGGGTAACGAGAAGAGAGGATATATTGAAGGGCAAGTTCCCATCTCCGGAGTTCTGATAGGTTGGTGTTAGTGGGAAGTATCCAGATAACCCAGACGGTGTAACACTGGCCGTGCGCCAAGGCATGTTTAGCCACAGGGTGATCCTCATTACCAACAAACACTGTCTGCCTGTGTCCGTTAATGCGAATGGACAGTTTGTTCCTGGTCATTCCCACATAGAAAGCTTCACAGTGTAGGGAGGTCAGTTGGTAAATCACATGGATGCTTTCACACGTGGCTCTGCCTTTGATTGTGTACACCTTCCGGGTTACAGGACTGGAGTAGGTGGTGGTGGGAGGGTGCATGGGACAGGTTTTACAACGGGGGCGGTTACAAGGGTAGGAGTCAGAGGGTAGGGAAGGTGGTTTGGGGATTTCATAGGGATGAACCAAGAGGTTACGAAGGTTAGGTGGATGGCGGAAAGACACTCTTGGTGGAGTGGGGAGTATTTCCCGGAAAGTATCCTGTCACAAGTGGGGCACTTTTGGGGTTCTTCCGTGGGAGGTTCTGGGTTTGAGGGGATGAGGAAGTGGCTCTGGTTATTTGCTTCTGTACCAGGTCGGGAGGGTAGTTGCGGGATGCGAAAGCTGTTTTCAGGTTGTTGGTGTAATGGTTCAGGGATTCCGGACTGGAGCAGATTTGTTTGCCACGAAGACCTAGGCTGTAGGGAAGGGACCGTTTGATGTGGAATGGGTGGCAGCTGTCATAATGGAGGTACTGTTGCTTGTTGGTGGGTTTGATGTGAACAGATGTGTGAAGCTGGCCATTGGACAGATGAAGGCGCTATACAGTTGAGGCAGAGACCATGAAGAAATCAGGGAACTATATTCACCCCTTTATGAACTAGTTTGAGGTGCTGTCTCCCACTGAATCTGAAACAGAACCAGTGCAAAGTACTTCATCTGTTGCGAAGTCTGCCAGGTTCCACGTCAAGGGAAAAAGTGAGAAAAAAGGTAGTAGTCCATTACTTGTCA
The DNA here is from genome assembly GCF_021461395.2 of Schistocerca americana. Lineage (NCBI taxonomy): Eukaryota > Metazoa > Arthropoda > Insecta > Orthoptera > Acrididae > Schistocerca > Schistocerca americana. The sequence continues at coordinate 794,791,732 of NC_060122.1, forward strand.
TCAGCTTGGGTGTAAAACAAATAATGGAAGCCCTAAGTAAAATTGCAGCAAGGGATGAGAAGGGCCATCCTGTGCACTCAGTATGTTTGCTTGGAGCCCTCTTTTAATATACTGAAGAGGTCTCCAACAAGAATATAAAGTACTGTTGGTCTCATGCAGCTATTTAGTCTCAATGTCCACTATCTCTTTGATGCTCTTTTGCTTTTCAGAGCTCACACTGATATTTTGTGAAATGTAAATTCCCCTCGTTTTTTTAGGTTGATGTGGAGGCCGGCGAGATCTTAATAAACAGAGTGACTGACTACTAAACCTCGTTTAGACTGAAATCTCTGGTCCTGTTTATTGGGTTTTCTGTTATATTTATTTTAACAGACTTATTAATTACGCTGTCCCAGAAACTCGAAAGAACACCCAGAAGCACACTATTAATCAGACGTGCTCAAAAATCTTGAGAGATCACTATTTCAGCTGAGCTCACAATATGCAACATTGTTCCCAGAACTAATTGTGGTCCCCTTGCTGTGAGTTGAGTAGAAGGCTTGATGCAGAATCTTTGAAGGTTCTGTGACAGGCTAGTCTACAACTTTCTAGTCCTCTAGAGTGCTTTCAAAGCAGTCATGTCATTTTGTAGTGAGCTGATATAGCTGTGAGCTCTCTTACAGCCCTCAACCCACTATAGACATGAAGCCCACATGGTGTAATTAGTGGAACTAAGTAGCAGATCCACAGCTTCAGGAAAATACAAGATGACTGTCAACATTGAATAAGTTAACTTTTATTATGAACACCATCAGGGCGACAGACCAATTGAGAAGTGAGAACTTACAGGGTGACAATTACTGAACTATATGAAAAAAGAAACGGAAATTAGTTACAAACTATAGCATGCACACACTTTATTCGACATGTAAACATCACTACAGATATTCGGATTTAAGTTATGACATGTTCGATATGCCTGCCATCATCGGCAATGATGTGGCACAGAAAAACAGCAAAATTCTGCACGATACGCTGAAGTGTCGGAACATTGATACTGTCAATGACCTCCTGAATGGCTGTCTTCAGCTTAGCAATGGTTTTGGGGTTATTACTGTACACCTTGTCTTTAATATAGCCACACAAAAAGAAGTAGTCGCATGTGTTCAGATCCGGGGAATATGGCAGCCAATCGAGGCCCATGCCAGTGGTCTCTGGGTACCTCAGCACCACAATGAGGTCCTCAAAGTGCTCCTCCAGGACGTCAAACACTCTCCTGCTGATGGGGTCGAGCTTCATCTTGCATGAATCACATCTTGTCAAAATCAGGGTCACATTGGATAATGGGGATGAAATCATCTTCCAAGATCTCCATGTACCGTGTCATCAAGGAACATCGCACCGATTATTCTGTGACTGGACATTGCACACCACACCACACCACACCATTCAGTCAATTATTGAGGGTGAAGAGACTTCTCAATCACGAAATGCAGATTCTCAGTCCCCCAAATATGCCAATTTTGTTTATTGATGAACCCATCCAAATAAAAGTGGGCTTTGTCGCTAAACCAAACCATGAATGCACATATTAATTCCCATCCCGCCCCATGCCTAACTGTACAGTTTGAACATCCTAACACAAACCCTTCAGAAGTTATGATGATTTTATTTCATATAGTTCAATAATTGTCACCCCGTATTTACTCCCCTTAACAAGGGAATCCCACATTGTATCACTTCATCTGGTGCCCTAAGTGAAGGACACAGATGGAAGTCACTAAAATATAAGTGTGTTCACAGAAAATAATAAGAGATTTTACGAAATAGCAGGAAAATACATGACATTGCCTACAGCCACTGAGATAAACAATGAAGAAGATACAGACAAACACACACTGTAGTGCTGTCTAATATAAGTGTCATATTCAAGAAAATGTTCTTTAGTGACTTAACGAAAACTGTGCAAGTGTGAATTATCAAAACATTCAAAACAAAGAAAATCAGCTGGCCATAGCAACCCTATCAACAACCATAATTATTTACAAACTTCAGCAATTTCTCAGCACATAAATCAGAAGAAACCTAACGGGAACAAAACAGAGGATTTTGGATTGCTGTTTTGAAGCCTAGGAGTGCAGTCACTACTTCTGACTTGTTCAAATGGCTCTGAGCACTATGGGAGTTAACTTCTGAGATCATCAGTCCCCTAGAACTTAGAACTACTTAAACCTAACTAACCTAAGAACAGCACACACATCCATGCCTGAGGCAGGATTCGAACTTGCGACCTTAGCGGTCGTGCGGCTCCAGACTGTAGTGCCTAGAACCGCTCAGCCACTCTGGCCAGCTTCTGACTTGTAACTGCTTGTCAAAATACTTTATACTGAGATTGTGTGATGGTGTAAATACCTTCATTTGTGTAGGGAAGTGCTATTGAACAAAGTAACTGTTAATTATACTGTATGTCAAATACTGCTCAAAGTATGAGTACTAGTATTTTAGCAAAAGTATTAGGGAAATTACGACAATTACACAACTCAGATAGACTGTCTAACTATATGACAAAATTTTAAGGTTGAACGACAGGTACACTGTTTTTGTCGTCCTGATTTTAGAACAAAAACAAGTGTACTTGTTACTCAACCTCAAATATGGAACTGTAACTGAGCAGTAATGGAAGAATCCATAAAAAGATATGATAACACTTAAAAGTGACAGCAAAACTCTACGAGAAAAATTAGATAAATTGTCTCAAAATAGTTAAAAATCACACAACATGTCTGAAAGTATGACAACACTTAAAACTAAAGTAGATAAATTAGACGGGATCTACAGTAGCATCACTACACTTCAGTCTAAAGGGGAAAAGATGAAACAATTTAGATAAAATAGTTATAGAAGTAGACAAACTTTCTAATATAGAAAACCTCATTTTAGATTTACCTCAGAAGTTACATTCTGGGCTAGAGGAATCCTCAACTGGTCAATTTGAAAGCACAAGCATCCAAATCTGAGATACTTATGACTGTACAGAGACATTCGAACATAATAGAGAATCTGCTGAAGTAAACAGTGAAACTAATACTGTAACTAGCTTGGAACCAGATATTAAATGAGCAGAACATACAACAGAAAATTGAACTTACAATAGCTATGCCTAATGCTTTGACAAATACTGTAGTACTTCAAATAGAATTTGAAGATCATAGTGAGTATGCCAAAGTATACGATGATCGTAAACTTAAGTTTAAAAAATATTTCTGTTGTAGAGAGCACACAACTGAAGAAGGGAATTCTGGTTTCACCACATGTATAGGAAGTAGACTTACTAAGAGCCATATCTGCAGGAAATCTAAATTTAAGCTTTTGGTAATAAGTGGGGAAATGCAAATAAATATTTAAAGGAAGCTTTAAGCTATAGAGAGTTCTCATGGAAAGATTTCAGCTTTGAATGCAGTGTAACTCAAGGAAGTAGAACTATGAGTGGAGATACTCAAATAAATACCAGTTTTAACTTTTCGGTACTAAGCACATGACTTTGAACAAATATATGAAAATGGTTCAAATGGCTCTGAGCACTATGGGACTTAACATCTGTGGTCATCAGTCCCCTAGAACTTAGAACTACTTAAACCTAACTAACCTAAGGACATCACACACATCCATGCCCGAGGCAGGATTCGAACCTGCGACCGTAGCAGCCGCGCGGTTCCAGACTGCGCGCCTAGAACCGCTAGACCACCGCGGCCGGCCGAACAAATATATGACTCCATTAATAGGCTATAAATACATGTTATGAACAGTACCACATTATTTACTGTTTGTTGGAAGAGTGAAATATACAAGTAGTGGATGCAGTATGGAGATGGGAAGCATATACTTATAAAATGTAACATTTTACAGAGTGCACATAGACTCATCACAGATGGAGTGTTAGTCGAAATGATTTCAGTTAATTTTTTGAATTGGTCATTGAGATTTGAACATTTTCATTGTTGTAATTACTTACCTGAGGTGAATTCTGCCTTAATTTTTTTCTTTTTTGTTTATTGCTTAGTAAATGAAAAGAATTCAATTGGAACAGTTTACACAGTAAAATAAAGTAAGTAATGCTACTATGGTTTATTTATTTGCATCTATGCTTGCAGAAACTTTAGTGTTAAATGTAATCACTGGCTAAGCAACAGAACATATGCTTACCGTTGAGCAAAACTTTTCGTAGTCGCAAAAGCATTATTGTGGATTGTATCGGGTAGTCAATGTGGTAGATCTACTTATTAGATAAATACAATAACTGTTGACAATGGGTATTAGTATTAACCCTCTGTCTAGAAGGTTGATTGGAAGGATGTTAACAACAAGGTGGGGTGGAATTCCATCTGGGTAGTATGTACCATGGAGCAGGAGACCCTCCAATACTTTAAGCATGATGGGCTAGAAGGATACACTGGCTGGGGATACGGCCTGAGCTAAATCATGCATGCACATTAAACAAATAGGGTAGGCAGGTGGTTTTCCACCCCACTTTGTGGTTCAAAAATGGTTCAAATGGCTCTGAGCACTATAGTACTCAACTGCTGAGGTCATTAGTCCCCTAGAACTTAGAACTAGTTAAACCTAACTAACCTAAGGACATCACAAACATCCATGCCCGAGGCAGGATTCGAACCTGCGACCATAGCGGTCTTGCGGTTCCAGACTGCAGCGCCTTTAACCGCACGGCCACTTCGGCCGGCCCCACTTTGTGGACAGAGTTTTAAATAAGGTACTTTTTACATGGAAATAAAGCAGTGCTGCACAATACGCAGGGCACTTACTAAATTTTAGTGACATGTAAGGTACAGTAAATCATATAATATAGATACGATACAAGATTTTAAACCATCAAGAGACTCTGCTACCTTTGCAGATTAGGCGGAGTGACAACCCAGGCTCTGAGTCCTATTTCATATTTAGCTTTACATGGAGGAATTTCTTACTCTTCAACTATTCTTCTATCAATAATTTTCACCCCTCTCTTACTGTCACATCTTACATAATAAAATTAACAGGGAAAGCATATTATTTGGAAAAAAGAGAGTATACATTAATAAGTAACAATTATATGGTCTATTTCAGTGCATGAAAAAGTAATGTTGCATGTCTTGTACAAGACATTAGCTTTCTATGATGGAATTTCTTGCTCTTCAACTATTCTATTGTCAATAATTTACATCCCTCTCTTACTGTCCTATCTTACATAATAAAAGTAACATGGAAACTCTATTATTTGGAACATAAAGAGTCTACATTAATAAATAATGATTATAAGCTCTATTTCAATGAATGAAAAAGTAATGTTGCATTTTTTGTATTAGGGATTTACTACCTTTTTCTTTCCTTTTATTAATAAAGGTTGGGTTTTGTATTTCTTTTACAGGGGAGGATTGGTCATCTAAAGAACTAAATATGTACCGTAACCGGTTAAGTACAGAGGTTACTTTTTACATGATACGTATCACAGTGGTGAAATACTGTGAGCAAACATTAACTTACAGACTGAAGATTTGAAGACTGATTAATACCGACAAATGACGTGTGGTTACCCAATTTCTACTGGCTATCAATAGGAGTTTCTTAGGGTCAATCTTGGGGGGCCAGTACGAGTGAAACCATGGCAAGTCCGTTCTGTAGGGCATGTTGTCCTCTGGTGAAATACTCATCAGGAAGGTAACATTGGGGTGAGGGGTGGTACAGAATTCTATCTTTGGGGAAGTACATTCTTTATTTCTTCAATCTTAAAATATGAATACCTATATTTTTCTTTTCATTCTTTTCCAACAGGAGTACAGGTTCAATCTTCCATCTTTTCACACTCATATGTTTCTATTACAGAAGCCCTGTCTTACCACACTGCGGTAAATAGAACCAGTTTATCACAGGTAAACCTGAGAGATTATTCAGCGTAACACAGATTACACATATTGACATAGAGAATGATTTTTTTTTTTGTTTATGCACAAATGCAGGTGAATGTAATAGTAAAGACACATTTGTTAGTAACATTAACCAAGGGGGAGGAGAAGCAAGGAAAGCAATAGAACAAACAGTGGAAAACTGATGTTCCAACAGGTAGTTACGGATGCAAATACAGGATGCATTAAATATTTGGCCAATACAACAATAGATAGCATTAGCATTATCTGAAAGAGTGTGCTTAGCACTTGTCTTTATTAATGAGGTGTGAAATCACTCTAAAAAAATCACATCAACTGTGGAAAAAGTGTGTATGAAACATTTAAGAAGACATAAGAAAAAGGTGATGATTAATAATTTTATACATATTTTCGAAATTTTCCCGAATTGCTCCACCCTTTAACATGTTTTGGCGGCAACACAACCACATAACCTATGTGCACATCGTTGTCTACCAACCCAAGTTCACCACAGGATCAACATAGCCCAGCTATAACCAACATCATCTCGCCTTTTTTCACACCAGGTCTCCAGTTGCTTTCTAGTTCACCTTATCTCTCGCCATATATTTTTATTTTCATTTTCATTTCAGCCTCACGTTACACTTTCCACCTTCTAATACCATGTCACTCTCACAACATCCCCACAACGACCCCATTAAGTTTTATTTACATTCCCTCCGCAAACATGCCTTCGCCCTAGCCAGATTACACTCGCATATTTTATTTTCTCAGGCTTGTCTGACATTTGGCATTACCCCCAAAGGCCTCACACTTAAAGTTCCCATCTCTGGCTGTAATCCTTCTTTCCATCAGTCCCTATACCAGTTCCAAACTGAACAATCCATTACCCTCACCCACCTAATCCTTCACCTACACATCAACTCAGCCAATGAACACACCCGTCAACTACTATCCTTATTAAAAGTCCTCAATCTTCCCTCTCCCACATCCACACCGGCTGTTCAGAGCATCCTCCTACAGGCCAATCGCAAATTAGAACAGCGTGCCACCCTCCACCTCAAAAAACTATCCAATCTCCTGGTTTCCCACCTCCGGAAAGGCAACTCACTCACCCTTCACAACCTTTCCAGCAAACCTCAACCTCCTCTCATTGCACACAGACCCAGTCTCTCCCATCTACTCAATCTCCCACTTCTAGCTCCACTCCCCCCAAAACCTCAAAATTCCAATCAACACAATCTGGAACCACAACACCCTAATTCAGTAGTTAACCTTTCCTCCAAACCTCTCTCCCAATTCAAAACCTCTATCCTATCCAAAGGCTTCACCTTCAGGCCCACTCCCAGATTCAACCAAACAGCCCTTGTCAAAGATTTACTGTCCTACACCCATACTCTCTGCTGGAAATATCACTTTGCCACAAAGAAAAATGATCCTAATCCTACTCCTAATGGTCCAACTCCCCAAGACACTACCCAAATTGAACCCTGCCTGGAACAGTTCCGTCCTCCGTCACAGCGGGACCCACCTCCTCTTCCTCAAAATCACCCTCTCCAAACTTTCCAGGAATTTCTGACTTCCAGCCTTGCCTCTCAATCCTTCTTAAAAAACCTTAATCCTACTCCCAACATCACCACTGCTGAAGCCCAGGCTATCCATGATCTGAAGGCTGACCGATCCATCGTCATTCTTCCAGCGGACAAGGGTTCCACAACCGTGGTACTTGATCGTCGGGAGTATGTGGCTGAGGGACTGCGTCAGCTTTCAGACAACACTACATACAAAGTTTGCCAAGGTAATCCCATTCCTGATGTCCAGGCGGAGCTTCAAGGAATCCTCAGAACCTTAGGCCCCCTACAAAACCTTTCACCTGACTCCATCAACCTCCTGACCCCACCAACATCCCGCACCCCTACCTTCTACCTTCTTCCTAAAATTCACAAACCCAATCATCCCGGCCGTCCCATTGTTGCTGGCTACCAAGCCCCCACAGAACGTATCTCTGCCTACTTAGATCAACACCTTCAACCCATTACATGCAGTCTCCCATCCTTCATCAAAGACACCAACCACTTTCTCGAACGCCTGGAATCCCTACCCAGTCTGTTACCCCCAGAAACCATTCTTGTAACCATTGATGCCACTTCCTTATACACAAATATTCCGCACGTCCAGGGCCTTGCTGCGATGGAGCACTTCCTTTCACGCCGATCACCTGCCACCCTAACAAAAACCTCTTTCCTCATTACCTTAACCAGCTTCATCCTGACCCACAACTTCTTCACTTTCGAAGGCCAGACATACCAACAATTAAAGGGAACAGCCATGGGCACCAGGATGGCCCCCTCGTACGCCAACCTATTCATGGGTCACTTAGAGGAAGCCTTCTTGGTTACCCAGGCCTGCCAACCCAAACTTTGGTACAGATTTATTGATGACATCTTCATGATCTGGACTCACAGTGAAGAAGAACTCCAGAATTTCCTCTCCAACCTCAACTCCTTTGGTTCCATCAGATTCACCTCGTCCTACTCCAAATCCCATGCCACTTTCCTCGACGTTGACCTCCACCTGTCCAATGGCCAGCTTCATTCGTCCGTCCACATCAAACCAACCAACAAGCAACAGTACCTCCATTATGACAGCTGCCACCCATTCCACATCAAACGGTCCCTTCCCTACAGCCTAGGTCTTCGTGGCAAACGAATCTGCTCCAGTCCGGAATCCCTGAACCATTACACCAACAACCTGAAAACAGCTTTCGCATCCCGCAACTACCCTCCCGACCTGGTACAGAAGCAAATAACCAGAGCCACTTCCTCATCTCCTCAAACCCAGAACCTCCCACAGAAGAACCCCAAAAGTGCCCCACTTGTGACAGGATACTTTCCGGGACTGGATCAGAGTCTGAATGTGGCTCTCCAGCAGGGATACGACTTCCTCAAATCCTGCCCTGAAATGAGATCCATCCTTCATGAAATCCTCCCCACTCCACCAAGAGTGTCTTTCCGCCATCCACCTAACCTTCGTAACCTCTTAGTTCATCCCTATGAAATCCCCAAACCACCTTCCCTACCCTCTGGCTCCTACCCTTGTAACCGCCCCCGGTGTAAAACCTGTCCCATGCACCCTCCCACCACCACCTACTCCAGTCCTGTAACCCGGAAGGTGTACACGATCAAAGGCAGAGCCACGTGTGAAAGCACCCACGTGATTTACCAACTGATCTGCCTACACTGTGAAGCTTTCTATGTGGGAGTGACCAGCAACAAACTGTCCATTCGCATGAATGGACACAGGCAGACAGTGTTTGTTGGTAATGAGGATCACCCTGTGGCTAAACATGCCTTGGTGCACGGCCAGCACATCTTGGCACAGTGTTACACCGTCCGGGTTATCTGGATACTTCCCACTAACACCAACCTGTCAGAACTCCGGAGATGGGAACTTGCCCTTCAGTATATCCTCTCTTCTCGTTACCCGCCGGGCCTCAATCTCCGCTAATTTCAATTTGCTGCCGCTCATACCTCACCTGTCTTTCAACAACATCTTTGCCTCTGTACTTCCGCCTCGACTGACATCTCTGCCCAAACTCTTTGCCTTTACAAATGTCTGCTTGTGTCTGTGTATGTGCAGATGGATATATGTGTGTGTGTGTGTGTGTGTGTGTGTGTGTGTGTTTGCGCGAGTGTATACCCCTTCTTTCCCCCTAAGGTAAGTCTTTCTGCTCCCGGGATTGGAATGAGTCCTTACCCTCTCCCTCAAAACCCACATCCTTTCGTCTTTCCCTCTCCTTCCCTCTTTCCTGATGAGGCAACAGTTTGTTGCGAAAGCTTGAATTTCATGTGTATGTTTGTGTTTGTTTGTGTGTCTATCGACCTGCCAGCACTTTCGTTTTGTAAGTCACATCATCTGTGTTTTTAGATATATACATATTATTTGGTATAGTACAAGATCTGAAGTGCATTTCAGTAAATATTTTGTACCTGATGATTATTAAAAGAAATTAATAGCGAACTAAGAAATGTTCTTATAGGGATTTAGAAAGCTAGGTTTTCATAGACACAGAAGTTATAGGTCCTGGTAATTCAAAAGAAACTTGGAAATTCGAAGATAGTGACCACTTGTTTTTTTACCTGATTTTTAAAAGCAAGCAGTTTATAACCATGTTAATAATCTTAAATGCAACAAAATGTCGAATTCTGAAACAACACTTAGGTTCTGAATGAACAAAACCTCAACGATAAGCATATGAAAGCAAACAGCTACGATAAAATATGTTAATAATGTAAGGCATATGGCATTACGAAGTGCATAAGAAAAGTAGAAATAAAGAAGGGCTAAAGAAACAAAGGTTTGTAATAGCTGGGTAAAGTCAGTATGCTATGGAGAAACTTGACCAGAACAAGTTATAAGAATAAGGGCATTAGGGTGCGCAGACAATTTCAAGGATTTGAGATTTATCTAGATGTGGGAGAGTAAAGAATAGCTGGACCCATAGAAAGGGGATGTTCTAATCCATGATAGGGTGCATCTGTGGAAGGAATGGTGGGTGAGTGACAGGGTAGGTCAATCCAGAGGAAGGGATGCAATACGACAAATAGATTCCATGGATTGTCTTTACATATCAAACAAATTTTTTGTTAAACAAATAACTACTAGCAAGTTGAACCAAGTACGTTAAGAAGCAATGAGCTTAGAAACAAGACTTATACGTAACAAGACTCTTTATACTTTAAATAAGTTGGTGTGAATACATGCAAAACACTTTTAAAAAAATGGAAAGACGATCTATAAGGCTTAACCCTGATGAACCGAACTGTCAGTGAGTAAAAATGACTGAGCTCAGAAACATGCTGACCCTTGTGATACATTGTAAAATGAAGTTTGTTCTTATGAGAGTTTAAGATGAATAACAATAGTCTTTTGATGAAACCTGTAGATTAGAAAAATATTGTAATTAATTATGTAAGGTGAGTTTCACATCGTCTTATGTCTAAGTGAGGAAATCTGAAGTGTAACACGAGATTTTTCAGAATAACAAATTCCACTTTTATCCTCCTAGGCTGATTAAACATTCTTGTGAACAGTCAAAAAAACTGTATTTTAGGTAGTTTGTAGGCAGCAAACATGCAACTGTGCACATTTTATGTTGAAATGTGCAGAAGTGATGAGAAAAGCATGGCAAAGAGCAATGATGAGTGAGCATCTCCACCTGTTATGAAGGGGTCACTTATGCTTTGGCATCACGATTTACCAGTGTTTTGGATGGCAGAGAGAAAGGAGCTCTGCCTACAACGTCAACGACCATGAAAACAATTCAAATTTCACATCTGATAAATAACTTGACTCGATGTAATCTCTAAAGTTGATAAGATTCACTATATTTATGTTGCTCGAGGTAATGTGACGTCTGTGCACCCAATTGTACAGTGGTTTTACTTTAGCAACAAAATACAGATTAGTTCTTTCAAAGGCAGTTACAATGTTTCATAGTGAGTTGACATAATTGTAAGCTCTCTTACAGCCCTTGACCCTCTGCAGACGGCAAAGAAGTCCACACGATATAGTTAGTGGAACTGAGTGGCAGGTCCACAGCTTCAAGAAAATACTAAGTGACTCTCAGGACTGAATAAGACAACTGTTATTATGAACAGCATTGCAGTGAGTGATTAAGTGAGAAGTGGGAAACTAGCTACATGCCATAACAAGGGAATCCCACATTGTACCATGTCAGTGCTAAGCAGCCATGATGTTCTTGAAATGCCTTGGAAAAATATCTATGTCACCCACATAACAAAGTCATTTTGTCCATTTAAGGTGTCAAAGCAGGTTGTCCACCATACATTTGAAGGTTGCTGGAGCATTACACAGTCTAAAAGGGGTAACTAGCCCCTCTGTACATTGACAGTTTCAAAAAATTTTGTTCCTTTCAATCAGTCTAGTGTCATCAATGTGCGGCAATGGGTAGATATCTTTTTTCGTGAGTTCATTCTCTCATTGGTAGTCGATGCAGAAATGGCATGTGCTATCTTTCTGCTTCATAAGGGTTGTAGGAGATGACCAAGGATGCCCGAAAGGTTGAATCATGCAATCCTGTAGCATCTTCTCCACTTCCGTAATATTATTTGTAGCTCAGCTGGGAACACACCATACAAGTGCTAGCTAACTGGTGGATGATCCCCATTGCTGATAACAGTGTTTTACCATGGGTTCCTTGGCTAGTCTTTTCTCCACTGCGGATTTGAAATCATCTGAAAGTCGGCACCGAATGGCTAACACTTGCTGACTTTGTTCTCTGGCCAGGTCAGATCCTATTGACAGTTAGACAGTAGCATCCTCTCCAGCATTGTCTAATTGGAACCATGATGATATGGAAGTTATGAAGCACCCCGGGTCTTCACTAAACAAAGTCATGTCATAAAAATAGCGAAGTCCAAATCTGACACCAAGGCGAAACGTCCTGACAGATTAAAACTGTATGCCGGACTGAGACTTGAACTCAGGAACTTTGCCTTATGTGGGCGAGTGCTCTGCCAACTGAGCTACCCAAGCACCATTCATGACCCACTCTCATAGCTTCAATTCTGTCAGTACCTCATCTCCTACCTTCCAAACTTCACAGACGCTCTTAAGCGAACCTAGCAGAACTAGCGCTCTTGGAAGAAAGGATACTGCGGAGACATGGCTTAGTCGCAGCCTGGGGGATGTTTCCAGAATGAGATTTTCACTCTGCAGTGGAGTGTGTGTTGATATGAAACTTCCTGGCAGACTAAAACTGTGTGCTGGACCGAGACTCGAACTGGGGACCTTTACCTTTCACAGGCAACTGCTCTACCAACTGAGCTACCCAAGCACAACTCACGACCTGTCCTCACAGCTTCAACTCTGTCAGTACCCCGTCTCCTACCTTCCAAACTTTACAGAAGCTCAACTGCAGCAAAGAGCATTTTCTGATAATGTCTGTTAGTCTGTCTGTGTATTCATATAATTCATTGGTTAGTCTCTTCATCCGTACACCATCTCCATATACTGCTGCAAAAATCTTTCTGAGGATTTTACATTCTATTTTTTCTGTCTCTTGTGATGTCTGATGCTCCAACTGTGGTCATTTCTGATGCATAGAGTGCTTTTGGTAGTAAAACTCAACTGTAGTGCCTTAGTTTAGCCTGTCTTAAAATATTTCTTTTGCTGTAGTGCGTTTGTGTCAGTCTCTATGCTTTCTGCTGTTTTTCTGTTCATTATATGTTGGATGCCTAGTTTGATCCTCCTATTCTGTATATTTTGTGTTCGCTGTTCTTTCTTTGCATGTATTGTGTTTTCTTATACAATATCTGTAGACCTGTTTTTGCAGAGACTTCATGTACTTATTCCAGTGCTTCTAGTAATTCTTTTCTACTGTTGCTGAGTATTGCCAGGTCACCTAAAAATGCCAGGCATTTTATTATCATCTTGCCTGTACACGTTCTTCCTAACTTAATTCATTTTATATTTTCTTTCCATTGTTTGATAATTTTGTCCTCGTCTCACCCCTGTATGTATCTCGAATGGATCTGAGATTTCACCCTTAAATATTATTTTGCACGTAGTGTCTGTAAGTGTCTGTTGTATAAGAATCCTAACTTTCTGTCTATTCCAAATAGTTCTAACGTGTCAAAGAGAATCTGCCTGTTTATGGAGTACTTCTTAAAGTACATGAATGTGTCTACAGTGTTGTTCACCTGTCTGACCTTCAGGAGCATTTGCAAGTTCCAAATCTGTTCAGTACAGGACCTTCCTTTTCTGAAGCCTGCTTCGTATTCGCCTACATTTAATCACATTGTGGTTCTAGTCTGTTGAGTAATGCCTTGGAAAGAATGTCGTAGGTGACCAGTGATAATGAGGTATCTCTGTAGTTATTAGGGTCTGTCTTGTCACCCTTTTTGTGAAGTGGGCGAATCAACATACACTTCCATTCGTATGGAATTTTCTCTGTATTCCATATTTCTGTAAGAATTTCATGATTTTTCTCTGTGATGCTTTGGTCTTTTGAGTTTCCAGAGCTCATAATACTGTCCTCTCCTGAGTCTCTGTTGTTCTTTAGTTGTTTTATAATCTCTTCTACTGCTGTAATTGAAAGTGGCTTTGAATCTGGGTTTGGTATGTTTTCGTGAAGTGTAATTTTTCTTTGGGCTTCTCGCAGTTGAGGAGTTTATCAAAATAATTTTTAAGAATTTTGCAGTTTTCTTAAGTATCTGTTTCCAGAGATCCATCTGTTCTTTTGAAGCAAATATTTGGAGGCTGATAACCCTTTATATTTTCCCCAAAAATTCTGTAGAATTTTCTTGTGTCATTTCTCCTGAAGTCTTCCTCAATTTCATTTAGTCTATTTCTGTCATATGTCCTTTTCACTCTTCTGAGGATTGTTTCTGGACTGTGAAACTCTTGCCATATCTCTTTCATTCTGTTACTGCTAAACTTTTTCCAGGCCTGCATACTATGTTCAATCGCCTGATCACAAGTTGTGTTCCACAATCTATGTTTTTATTTCCTAGGAGGATGAACCCAATGCACTGCATTCTAAAATGTCTTCACAGGGGCTGTCCAATTTTCTGTTGAAATTCAATTAATTTCTTCAATAATTATGTCTTTGTTTATCTTCAAGTGTTCTGGATCTGGTCTTATAATTTTTTTCTGTGTCGTCTTTCTGTTTCTTGGGTTTGGCCTAATTTTTACTTTTAGCACATAATCCTTTGTATGTTTTCACATTCAGAATTTTGCTTGTATTTCTGCTTGTTATGGCTATATGATCTACATGAAATTCTCCCGATATGTTTTTGGGCATTTTCCATGTTGTGAGTTTTCATTTTGGCTTCTGAAATAGCATTGACATAATTTTTAAGTTAAAATTTTGACATTAAAGTATGAGTTGTTCCCAATTCTTGTTGGTACATTTGTGTGCTGTGTAAGGGCCTGTGATTTGTTTGTACTACTTCTCCTTACCTAGTTGTGAACTGAAGTCTCCTAATACAATTTGTACAGATTGTTTCTGATACTGCGTTGAAATCTACGGTGTTGTATATGACTGATTTGTAAACAACAAATCCTGTACCAAAAATTGTCTTCTGACAGCAGGTTTTCCTTTGCATAACCTGTAGTTTTCTGTGCTTTCTGTGCTTTTATCTGTGGAATGTGTTTTTCTTGAATTGCATGGATTTTGATGTGAAATTTTCCCAGAACATCTGTAAGCTATTTGAGTTTCCTATCTTGACCAGCGCATTTGTGCTCAGTGTGCCGATACAGTGTTTGTGAAGTATTTTTGGGAATCTCTGACTCTTCTCCTTCTCATGATGTTCCTGGTACCCGACAATCTAATGACCAGGAAAGTCCAGTGTATTTACTGGGACCAGGGACAGTGGATATTTTTCTTGTTGTTCCACCATGACTTTTTTCAGGTTGAAAGTGGTTGTGGTGATCTCTGTTGGAGATTGCAAATTTTAAAGACTTGATTGTTGAGATGAAGACATATTTGTAGCAGCCACATCTACTTAGTGAACAGATGCTGACCACTAGCCACTGGATGCCAGAACAGACACAAATAGATTTAGGCCTAAATTAGTATTTGGTCCACCCTGAGTATTTCATTTCCCCAGTATCATCCATATCTGGGAGGCTTTCCCCTATCTGCCACCTGGGAAGGTACTTGATGGGGGATCTATCAACAAATCTTTTCTAATTTATTTATATAAAAATTTCTGCTATTAGGAGCTGATCATCGAAATAATACAACTTCCAATTTTAACTCAGAGTTAGAAGCTAACACAGCCAAATAAATTAACATTAAGAATTTACATCAACTCTAATAGTAATGGAAAAGGAAAAAACTTGCCAACTTTCAGACAGAATTATCTACAGGCATTGATCAACAAAGATTGACACTCATCCTTTTTCCCCCATAGATGTTTGGTACTCCATTTAAATGCTTACATGATCTTTTTCAAAGCACTCCCCTCCTACTTCAATGCACTTTTTATAGTGTCTCTGCCAGTCCTCAACCACATGGTGCAGGTCATCTTCGTCAAGATTTTGAGAACTGCCTCACTTTTCTTGAGCACTTTTCAGAATTCTCAAATCGAATGTCCCAAAGCTTTGCCTTTAGTGACGGGAATAAAAAAAAATAATCATAAGGTACAATATCAGGATTATAAGGTGGATGTGGTATACAAGTAATGCTGAACTGTGGTGTAAAGTCCATGACTTGGATTTGCAACCCGAGGTCGTGCACCGTCATGATGAAGTTGCCACCCAGCCCAAGAAAGTTCTAGTCGTTTCCTTGCAATGTGCTTCCTCAGTTTAGCCAATACCAATGTGTAATATGCTGTTGTAACATTAGTGTGAGGGGGAATGGCATTTTGGTAAATCGTTACATGACAGTCATAAAAATGTGATTGACTTCAATTCCGCTGCAGGTAGAACAGCTTCTGTCAAGTTTCAGTGGTTGTATGGTTTAAATGAACACAGAAGTTTATTGCACCATACTGCTCCTCTTGCGTGACCTCCATTGTTCGGTATGCGAAATGCAAAGAGCTGCCTTATATCGCTCCTGTCTAGAGCCTGTGTATCGGGAGAATGACTTGTGCGTGCACAGTGATAGATGGTCTGAAGGGGGTTCAGTAGAGTATGTAGTTCCAATTTTCATCTGCTAGAGGACAGAGACATTCAAGAAACAGGGCAAGAGAATGTTTTTGTGAATTGTTATGTTTATTTCTTGAAGACTTTTTTGTTTATTTATGTTTGTATGGCTTTGTAAATGCTTTTAGTAGCGTGAATGATGCGTGAATGTGGTCTAAAGTAAATACCTAGATCACTGTTCTAATGATGAATGCTGTATGAACTAGTATGAGAAAGATTTCAGACAGTGTGAATGCACACAATGGGGAATTTTGTGTCATATTTAAGTAAGCTTATAGTAAAAGGAAAGCTAATTTGAGTGCAAACGAAAATAGTTAATAATGTAAAGTATAAACAAAATATCAGAATGTTAAATATTTATTTTGGGAAAAAATACAGTTCGAAAGAGTCTTATTTGCTGATTGGTTAGTCATGAAAAGCGTGGACTAACATGGGAGAATAATGTTTTTCTATTGGCCTTAAAGAAAACTGACAAATTGGAACACAGTATTCTTCGTGCGCCTTTTCTCTTAGAGATATAGAATGCTTACAGCAGTCTAAAGGAGTCTGAGCCCAGCCTTTCTATGGTACGATCATGTGTAGTCTGAGCTCCGAAGGAAGTTATAATTTGCCGGTTTTAGTTGTGCTACATGTGCCAAAAGTGTTTTATAGTGAAGGCATCTTTATTCTGGTGTTTTTTTTTTTTTTAGAAAGTACGGATTTTTTAAGTAGTTTTGTGTATGAGAAAAGACAGTAATTCTACGTGGCATATTGAGCAGATCGATGACTAAAAACTTGAGTGCATTACACACCGATAAACTTAATAGTATGGCAAGCATTTTCAGTTAAGTACAATCTGTGCTTAGTAGCTGTTTAGATTTTGGGAA
Organism: Schistocerca americana; assembly: GCF_021461395.2. Taxonomy (NCBI): domain Eukaryota; kingdom Metazoa; phylum Arthropoda; class Insecta; order Orthoptera; family Acrididae; genus Schistocerca; species Schistocerca americana. The sequence goes on from NC_060122.1 coordinate 794,809,169, forward strand.
ATACGTTACCATAAACTTGCTAGTGTGAACGAAAGAGTTTGTGCATGACTGTGTTGAGATTAGCACGGGCTTGGCAATGAACGTGTACATTATCAAGGTTCAGAATATACCAAAGTTTTGCCAGTATTTCCACCTTTCACCCAAAATTAAGACCTTTTCCCAATTCTTGGACTAGTTACATTGTATGCAGCCTGGTGTGAGTTGCAGTATGGTAGGTTTCTGCTCAGCTTTCCTACCGGCGATCTGCTGCAACGAGTTCACAGGTAGGTGCAGGTAATGGATGAAAGTTACCGCACTGCCGCAGAGCGTCCACAAAATACAGCATTACTAGCAACCTACTGACACGGGCATGCTGCGGCCTATGGACATTATACATAAAAACTTCTCTTTTCAAAACTATCACGGAAGCTACAGGAAAAAAATCAGTCTCAGTGTTTGTTGATCAGCCACTGTAAAGAGGCAACACAATGTTGTCTTCTACAATTAAAGCCTGACTCGGGAAAGTAGTGATATTGGTTGGGGAGGTTGGCGGGAACATGGAAGATGTGTGGAGCAGAGTGGGGGAGGAACAGGAGGGAAAACTGTCAACATGACTGTTTGCAAAGGAAGTAGCTGGCACCTACACAAAGAGGTAGGGGCATGTCAGGGAGCCTCCAGCAGTGACCTGAGAAATAAGTGGCTGACCAAGAATAAGAGGAAGAGCTAAGAAAGGAAAATATGAGTGAGCTAAGAAGAAGAAGACCAAAACAGTGGGACTGAGGCAAATGGGTTGAATGAAATGTTAATAAATGATGGGGTGGACACCAGTAGAGGACAGTGATTAACAAGAAGTTGTGGACAGGATGGTTGAAGGAACTGAAGACTTGTTGTAGGGAGAGTTTTACCTCGAGAAACCATAATAGAAAATAACATTATGTTGAGCTGTAATTTCTGTGACTGACTATTGCAGACAATGCTCGGCCACAGGTTTGTGGTAAATGGATAGATTATTCATGGCCATAACTACGTAGTAGCAACATGGCTGGAACAGGATGTGCTATGTATCTGCATGGGGCACCTGGGTCTTTCAGTGGATTTGGGACAAAAAAGCACAATTGCAGGTCTTGACATTACATAACTCAGCTGTACAGTAGAAAATCACTTGGAGAGGAAGGGCAGAAAAGTGGAGATGTCATACGTTGTTTGAGGGTATGACAAGAAGTACTCACTAACTCAGTGGAGAAATGGTTCAGTTGTTCCATTACTGGGTGGTAATGGTGACAATGGAGGGAGACACTTCAACACAGACAGGCGAGTGTGTGAGAAGGTTTGTGTATACAAGGAGATGCAATTTGGGAGATCTTTTTCTGTGCAAAGCTGTGAGCTAGGTTTTGTCTACTAAGGCCGAGAAAGGTTTTGTCTACTAAGGCCGTAGTAAGTACTTCACCATACTGAAAAAAAAACTTCTTCTTAACTGTAGATACAGCAAGGCTATGCTGGAAGACCTTTCTACCTTTCTGTTGTGGAATGAGTTGCAGTTATCAAAGTAAGGGCACTGCTGGTGACTGGTGGGTTTGATATGAAAAAAGATTCTTATGGAGTCATCTGTGAGTTGGAGGTCCACTTCCTAAAAAATGTCACACTGATCTAAGAAGATCTAAGTGAAGTAAATCTACTTGCCAAGCGGCGCCAGGAGAACACACACATAAAAAGTGTTAAGGTTTGCAAGCTTTTGGAACCAATGGTTCCTTCTTCTGGCAGAAAGGTTGAAGGGGGAGAAAGGCAGGTGACAGAAAAGGACTGGTGACATTTAGGAAAAGGGTTAGAGTTTGGAAAAGGTGCACTGAACCCCGGGTCAGGGGAGATATATCAGACGGGATGAAAAGGAACGACAATTATTCCTTCCTTCTCATCCTGTCTGGTAAGTCTCCCCTGACCTGGTGTTCAGGGTGACTTTTCTGAAATCCACCCCTTTTGCTTAACCACACCAGATCTTTTCTGTCACTCCTCTTCCTTCCCCTTCAACCATTCTGCCAGAAGAAGGAGCCACTGCCTCCAAATGCTTGCAAACTAAAACACTTTTTATATGTGTGTTCTCCTGCTGCCGCTTGGTGAGCAGATATTTTTTATCCTTCCAATTACATTTTCAAAAATTGATTATTTTCATTACTTTAATTGAAACAAATGGCACAGAAGGTGTTCGAGGTTCTGGAGGAATGGCTATAGCGTTTCCTCCCTCTTAGTCCAAACGAGAAAGATGTCATCCATGAATGAATACAAGGTGAAGTGTGCAGGATTCTGGCTGGCTAAAATGGATTCTTCAAAATGCCCTGTGCATAGGATAGTGCCAGTCAAATGCACAAGACCTGCCACAGATTTGTCTATTGGTGATATCTTCAAAAGGGGAATAGTTACGGGTTAAGATGTACACAGCTCTGATCAAGCTCTGTGTTCTTTCAATACGTTATCAAAAGAACGATTTAGATTTTTTGGCTGTAGCTAAGCAACAGCCTGCTAAGTGTCCCTCCAAGGAGTAGGTGTGCGCTCTGCCAACCCGACTTAATGCCACCCCGGATCAGTTCGCTCTCAATTGCTGCTCACCGATAACACGAGGATGGTCACACTACAGCAGCTGCTAGCAATTACGTGGGACACGGATGCTACAAGCAATTGCTGGAACTGGCTAACACTTTGAGCAAGAGTACGCACTGGCAATCTGTCAGTTACACATCCGAGCAGTATGACGCAGAAGACAGCCTTAGCGCTGTGTCTGCTGTGTCATATCTACAGAAGTTACAGGCACAGTGGAGTGGCTGAGCTATATGGACTTGCTTGGTGAGCAACTCAATGTGTAGACTGTACTTGAAGCTATTTCAAATAATTTTTCCCACGTGGAATGTTTCCTTCCATTATATTAAGGTTTAAATTAATATACATACTCTAGCTACAAGAAGCGCTAAGCTTTCACATATAATCCTGATCTTGAAGATAAATAAGCTACATGAAATGCTTAGCTTTCACATATAATACTATCTTTTTTTCATGTGCGACACTTTAAAATACATCACATAAATGTGCTAGTAAAATTTTAAATAATGTCATAAATGTCTGAGCTTCTGCGCATGAAATTTGGATAAATTCCAGTGTCCAACTCCCCTCATTGACTTTGAGCAGTGACGTCATACCTAAGATGATACATACAGGCAATCTACGAAAGCACTGGATCATACTCGTAAACAAATGAATGTAACCACATTTCACACAGTTATTTACATAGTCAGGAATTATGTCAAAACAAACTGAAGATAAAGAAAATAAATAATAACAAGAATTAAAAACAAATTTTCATGTCAGATAAGAATTATTCTTGTAATTTATGTGATTAGAAAAGCACAGACAACCTTTAAATTGACTTACAATAAAGCGCATGGTGAAGTCACACTATTACAAAATAGTGTTACTTTTACTCTTAATTATTGAATCTAACGGGAGAAGCATAGGAAAATTGGGGTTTTGGTTGGGGAGAAACCAAACTATAACAGAAAAATGGGAAAATGAAATGAATGACAACAAATAGAAAACAGTAGGCTGAAATGTGGAGAAATCAACACACTAAATTCTAAGAAAAAGCCAGATCACAACTAATGAAAATCCACCAAAAAATAACGAATATTGGAATCAATAACTAGAATTAACCTACACAGGTAAATTCCAGTTACTGATTCCAACCATTCCATGATTCATATACAAATAATTTTTACAGGAGTTGTATGCACTTGTAATTGCTCTCTAAAACCACTGCTGTGAATTTAAAAAAAATTGGAATCGGTAACTACGATTGACCTTCTATGCAAGCCTATTCTAGTTACTGATTCCAATATTAGTAACTTTTATGCAGTAGTTCAGAGAGCAATTACAAGTGCAGAAAAACTAATAGCCTACATTTTTGTGCACACACTTGCTGAAAAAAAAAAAAAAAAAAAACAATGTAATTAATGAACCATCGAATGGTTGGAATCGGTAACTAGAACTGACCTTTCCAGGAATCCAAATGCGGAAATCTTATTACACTTCAATGCACACACCTGTTGGAAAAACTAACTAGATGATGTACCATGGAATGGTTGGAGTTGGTAATGAGAATTTACCTATACAGCTCAATTCACATTACCGATTTCAGTATTTGTTAGATCCTACTTTTTGTGAATTTTCATTACTTGTGTACTAGACCTGTTACATTCAACAATAATTATCAAAAATTAATGCTATTTCACAATATTATGACTTCATCTAGTGTTATAATGTAATGGATTTAAAGGTCCTCTGTATTTTTCCTACATGCATAAATTACGATGATTTATTTCACATAGGTATACTTCTCTTTTTCTGTTCTTGTTTATTTTTGCTACCTTCAATTCTTTTTGATATAATCTGAGGCTAAGTAATTAATGATGTGACCTGTGAATGTAATTTTATCATATGCTGTATTTGTTTGTTTACAAACATGATCAGTTGCTTTCAAAGACTGCCTCTAAATAGCGTCTCTGCCTTAGGTATGATGTCGTTGCTCAAAGTTGACGAATGGAGTAGACACTAGAACTGAACCTGAAATTCTTCTAGGTGGCTGATCCTCAAAATTTTAAGCTTTAAATAGAAGTCAAACACTCTTTGATTTAAGAAATTCATTGCGCCTCTCGCACATAACACAATTCATATTGTGTAAAACGAAATTTACTTTGAAAATAGCGCTTTTCAAACCACTATTCACAATATTTTCCTACAACCTGTCAGAAATAGGTTCATTTCAGTCATTGCCAGGAAGCACCAGAAAATATGCATTATTGCGTATGTGCTGCTACAGTGACATAGGAAGACCGTATGTTCAAACGCATATTGAATTAAGAGATCTTACACTATGTCACAAAAGAAACAGAACATCAGAGGATGCTGCAAGAGCACTGGAATTTCGTAAACCATACTAAGACAAATAATTTGGCTTCAAGTGCACATTTGTACAGCCAGATTCACAACAGAGTAGACCCCACCATGATATTAAGCTTCTCATTGTGGTTTTCAGGATGCAAATTTTTTTGGTGTACTGGTATTGGATTATCTCGTATTTGATTCTTTATATAGTACAATGCCATAGATGCCACAAGATGAAAACATGCATTTGAAATTCAGCACATAGTTGAAAGTAGCCAACAGTGTGGAATGAAAACTTTATTTCAAATAAATTGCCTCCCTCTTTGAAAAAGATTAATAAGAGCCAAATGTCTTTAGCAAACTGACAAAAATAACTTTATTGTTCTGCAAGGTGATTAACACTTTACTGCCAAAAATATGGAAATAAAGTAAAATCAGAAAACTGAAACCAATAACATATTTTAGCATCCTGTAATATTCAATTCATAGCTCTCAGTCACAGAAACTCGTTTTGTTTTCATTTCATGTGAGAGCTGTAAACAAAGAGGAAACAGAAAAATCACCTCCTCCCCACTACAACTCAGATTGCTCGGCACATGCGCAAATGTAGCAGCTAAGGGCATTAGAAACATTTTTTAACTAGCCAAAAGTGGGAAAAGGCACTTCTCATATGTTACTCAGCTGTGCATGCTGCGGGCTTTCAAATAACTATGCACCCTCTGTCTCAACGTTGCAATAGTAAAAGTTTTGGCTGGTTTCGTTGTCTAGGGACTGCGATACGTAGTTGCTGCATTACAGGCCAATACTGCTGAGTCTACAATATATGATAAGAATACACACATGAATCGAATGGTCGAAGGTTTATATCACTCAGCAATTGCGAATTATGAAAGTAACATATAAATGAAAGATAGCAATTATATAAAATCTGCAGGTACTATCTTAACGACTATAAATGATGAGTACGATAGTAGAATTACTTTTGAGAATGCAGTATATTCCTGTAAATCACTTATTGGTGTCAATGGTTCAGCAATTAAATAAAATATAAGTTGAATAACATGGAAACAATAGATCCCTACTGCACATAATTAGTTATGAACAACAACATAGCTCGGGAGATATTCACTTCTAAATGCTAACTATGTCTTCACTGCAGAGGCCACGGAAATCACACAAGAGCACAGGTCGCCACTTTGAAATATTTCTATCCTCCGCGACCACACGCAAACCGCTCCACTGTCCAAGTCTTTTCACCGACTGTGCGTCTGTCGCACTGTACTGTCCACATCCAGCACTCACTCCCGTGTCCTGTGCGACTGTCCCTCACGCCTCACTGCCCATAACTCCCTCGTGTCCTCTCCGGAAACAATGCTCCACCACAACCTTCATACGTCTCTCTCAGCAACGAGCACTGTGATTGGCTAGTGCGCTCCCTCCATGTCTCCAAGCCAACGTGCACTCACAAACATATTGAAACACATTCCAAATACTGGATTTACATTTAAATAACTTGAAATTAAATAAATATTCCTATGGCTGGACCATAAACACGCTCTAACATACATTATTAAATACATAAACAAATAAACATATATTAAAGCAATAGCAACAAAAGGTAGGCCAGTAGCCTAATGTTTCTGTGTTTTCTAAAACACAGTAAATATTTAACCAATTTCTTCACGAATAGTGTATATCAGATATATACAAGGACATAGATGAATAAATATATTTATAAGCATGCTGCTACCATTTTTTCGTGTAACTGTGGAGTACTTATGGCCTGACGCGATCGATAGTAATCAGCCACTTTGACCTCAAACAACCATCTACTATTTAAGTTACATGCCTGTAATTCATACCAATTTAGGTTTACACTAATAGCTTTCTAAAGACACGTGGATCGATGAAATCGGATGAACCGTTTAGATTTTGGAAATTCATTGCTGGGTGTTACTTGTATAATTTACCGTCAGATACTTAGCTTTAAACCTGACTACATCATCAGAATTGTCGTGCAAATAATAGTAATGTACATGTTTCTTTTTGAGGTATCATGATTCATCTGGCTACTATTAATTTCTATACGAACTGTGAAATGTCTGCTATTAAGGTTTCACAAAGTCTGCTACCTTTGGCACTCCTGGCGTGTCTCCTTCATCAACATAGCGTCACCCTGGAATTCCCAGCCACGTGGCTGGACTGGCCATTGTGCGGCATCATGCAGTTGCTAAGCTAACGTTTGGCACCATATGGTGGCTGCCGGGTGGCGACCTGCCGAGAGGCCTCAAGCTTGGCCACGCCAACTCAGAACTTAGAATATTTTTCAGGGTGCCACAACTCGCTTGTTACCTCACAATGCACATGAGCCCGCTGACAGTCACTCAAACGAACCTAGTGTGAACAGCTGTGACTTCACACTCAGCGGAAGCAGTTTGTTGTTATGAAGTATTGCACAGTCTTCATTCTAAAGCCTTAAACACATTTTGCTGTTGGCTGACACTTTTATGTGCACTGTGTTTGTTGTTGTAAGTGGCACGTTTCCCATGCAACTTAGTTCCCCCCCCCCCCCCCCCCCTCCCACCACTCGATTATGTTTTGTTACTGCAGTATTATATTGCAGTAGCGAGATACAGTAAATTTCTTTGTTAGAGTATCAGTTCTTATCAGCCAAAATTACAAAAATTTAACTGAAAACTAAAACAATGACAAATTCCCAGAATCCTAAAAAATTCCCAGGTTTTCTCCCACATGAAAAAGTTCCCAGGTTTCCCGGTTGTCCCGAGGCATATACAACTTGTAATTCTAAAATTGTATTATCCTTTTACTTGTATTCCTTGATGTTCCTCAGAATTACTAAAAATGAGCTACAGAAATACATAAATATTTGCAGTACAATTTTTTATAAATAGACTGTATTCTCTGGCATTTTGCCACATGCAGCTCCTCGCTAACTACAGAATGCCAGTGGTTGTCAGAACTGAGATCTGGGGGAGAGCCAGATGTTGAAAGAACCCACTGAAGAGAGACATCATCATTCTGAATGTACAACCATGCAGATGCTTGAACTCAGAGTATGTTTATGTCTTTGCTCACAAGTTTTTTCATATTTTGTTTGGTAGGCATTTTTGATCAGTAATGACCATCAAAAGATCAGTCTGTATTAATAGAATTGTATAAAAAACATCATAAAATTTCTATCATGATTCACAGTCGCAGAAAATTAATTATATGATAAAACTGAAGGACAAACATAGTTAGAGACTGGTACAATGTGGCCATTATTACATTTTTTTATGAAGGAATTGGTGAATTTGGGGTAGACCAACTGTAGCATGAGGTGACATTGACAATGACAAGCAAAAAGCACAGTGGTGCACAGAGAGGATCTGTGAAGAGTTAGTGGAGGATAGAGTTCATGTTTAGACAAAGCAGGGCAGGCTGGTGACAATATGTTGAATTTATTGCTTCACAGTTGTGTATGGAGGATTTCAATATCTATTACACGTTTAAAGTATTCACCATAAAATACTGTTCAAGCAATGAAAAAGAGAAAGCTCATCACAATTTACTCTGATGCTCAAAACTCAGCTACACGTGAATAACTAATTTTTGTGTTTGTTCACAACTACATGAGAAAACACTCAAAGTTGTTCAGCAAAGTTCATCAACATTATAGTGAATGTTTCCCAACTATACCCAAATATCAATGTTGCAAATTATTATCAGATAATAAAGGTCAATAATTAACTAAAAATACTGTTGGGTTATTGATTAGGTTGGATATTTGATTATTACATTATCCTAAATCAAATAAGATGATATAAGTGCAGGAAAGTAAAGTTAAATTGCTCATAATAACAACTATACCACCACTAATATTCATATTAGAGATAAAAAGTCACAATGACTCATGGATCATACCCCGGCCATCTTGGATGCGAATACGTGAACGCAGACGTGCTTGTTCGAGGTGAAATTGGTCTTCTTGTCTTTCCCATTCCTGAAACTGGGCAGCTTCCTTTGACCGCTGCATCATTGACATTTCTTCCTCACGTTGTTGGCGTTCAAGTTCCCGTTCCAAACGGCGTTTTTTTACCTGAAGAAAAAAAAAACACTTCAAAACAAATATAAACTAAATATTGATATGTTAGTTTATAATTCTGGATACATCAAAATAAACGAGGATAACTTATGATAAATTCATGATGAACATTTCACTGTACCATTAAAAAGTGAGTTCATAAATATTCCATCAGAATTCCTAATAATAGTTGGACATTTGTAAGCTCATTCTATTGATGATAATATCTGATAAATGATGTCCTCAGATAAGTGTAGTAGACTGAAATCTTTACGTGCTGAACGTTTTTGGATTGTTAATGATAAGCTGGAATCCTGTTTATATAAATCAAGATATTTTTATCAACCATAACAGATTTTAAAACACTGTACTTTTTGATAGCAGTGCATGTTATTGTGTAAGTATTGTAGAAGTTATGCAGCTATATACACACATATTTGCCTAGGGTACCACATGGCACAGAGAAAAATGACCCAGCCAGGTAAGCAGTAATATTATCTTTACACCCGAGAAACATGGAGGGGAGACAGCAATAGTATATACTCCAGCATACTGACAAGTGGAGCGCTGTCACAAATTACATGTCTATATGCCAATGCCCTATATAGTACAACTTAACACTGACTGGTACCTTCATCTGAGAACACTCCTCAGGCAATTTAACATTTATTCACTGATGAAAATGTTTGAATCGTCATAAAGTCTAAATAATCACTGGCTGCTTTATTTCAGACACAACATTCTTTCACTAAAAAAACCTTAAGTAATCTGCTGTTTTCGAAATTATGCCATCTCATTTGTACATGGCACTTATTCTTTCTGGTACATTTGAAAACTAAGTTCCACATATAAAACAATTTTTCTAGTACACACATAAAAAAAAAGTTTTGCATCACCTTAGTTCCGCGAGTTCTGGAACCTGTACAGAAAACTGGAATAGCAATCAACATAAACGTCATTCCTGCCCTTTTTATTGCTCATGAAAACCACACATTGCATGTTTTACCACCATACAGCGAGACCTTCAGAGGTGATGGTCCAGACTGCTGTACACGCCAGTACCTCTAATACCCAGTAGCACTTCCTCTTGCACTGATGCATGTCTGTATTCGTCATGGCTCACTATCCACAAGTTCATCAAGGCACTGTTGGTCCAGATTGTTCCACTCCTAAATGGCGATTCGGCATAGATGCCTCAGAGTGGTTGGTGGGTCACGTTTTCCTTATCAGCCCTTTTCAATCTATCCCAGGCATGTTCGATACAGTTCATGTCTGGAGAACATGCTGGCTACTCTGGTCGAGCAAAGTCGTTATCCTAAAGGAAGTCATTCACAAAATGTGCATGATGGGGGAGTGAATGCCTCACCAATATGCTGCCGATATGATTGCACTATCTGTCAGAGGATGGTATTCACGTGTCACACAGCCGTTATGGTGCCTTCCATGACCACCAGCGGTGTATGTCGGCCCCACATAATGCCACCCCAAAACAGCAGGGAACCTCCACCTTGCTGCACTCGCTGAACAATGTGTCTAAGGCATTCAGCCTGACCGGGTTGCCTCCAAACAGGTCTCTGATGATTGTCTGGTTGAAGGCATATGCGACACTCATCAATGAAGAGAACGTGATGCCAATCCTGAGCGGTCCATTCGGCACGTTGTTGGGCCCATCTCTACCGCGCTGCATGGTGTCGTGGTCGCAAAGAAGGACCTCGCCATGGACCTCAGGAGTAACGTTGCGCATCATTTAGCATATTGCACACAGTTTGAGGCCTCACACGACATCCTGTGGTTGCACGAAAAACATTATTTAACATGGTGGCACTGCTGTCAGGATTCCTCTGAGCCATAATCTGTAGGTAGCAGTCATCTACTGCAATAGTAGCCTTTGGGCGGCCTGAGCGCGGCATGTCATCAACAGTTCCTGTCTCTCTGTATATTCTCATGTCCGAACAACATCGCTTTGGTTCATTCCGAGACACCTGGACACTTCCCTTGTTGAGAGGCCTTCCTGGAACAAGGTAACAATGCACAGGCGATCGAACCACAGACTGACCGTCTAGGCGAGGTTGAACTACAGACAACACAAGCCGTGTACCTCCTTCCTGGTGGAATGACTGGAACTGATCAGGGACTGTCAGACCCCCTCCATCTGATATGCGCTACTCGTGCAAGGCTGTTTACATCTTTGGGTGGGTTTAGTGACAACTCTGAACAGTCAAAGGGACTGTGTCTTTGAAACAACATCCTCAGTCAACATCTATCCTCAGGGGTTCTGGGAAGCAGTGTGATGCAAAACTTTTTTTGATGTGTGTAGTTTCTCTGTAAGTCCTGTTCTGCATGACAAAATCTGTGAAGTTTCCTCAAGGTTAGAATTTCCTTGCATTTTTGTATCACAGAAATTGGCAAACTGAGTGTTGGCTTCTGTCACAGGTTCTTCAGATGACGTTTTCTTCGGGATTTTTCTGAGTTTTGCCAGCACGAGTGGCTGGCATTGTCAAAGCTCCAGCCTCCATTGCCGATGACACACTGGAGTCGAGCTCATGGCTGCAGATTATACAAACCTGGTATGCCAGTGTCCAACAACTTTTCCATGGTCATTACCACTGTGCTTCTCCTCTTGCTATCGGCAGTGGTTATTCATTGCGAATGGGAATCCAGAATATGTTCACCTTGAGGCTTCCCCTTTTCTTATTGAAGTTATTGTCAATGTGAATGGATCCTGGATTCCCATATTGCAGTGAACAACTGCTGAATGTAGCAAGGGAAGAATCACAGTGGTAATGACCATGGAAAAACCCTAGGTTGTTGGGACGCCAGGTACATATAACCTGTGGCCACTAGCTTGACTCCAGTCTACCACCAGTACTGGAGGGTGAAGCTTTTATAGCGGCAGCCACTCATGCTGGCAAAATTTCAGAAAAATGTTCAAACTAACTCTGGCCAAAGAATCCAAGACAGAAACTAATGGGCAATTGTTAACAAGTTGACATGAAAGCTTTAACAATTTTCTATTACACGTCTATGGGGAGGAGATTTGTAGACTGTACCAACACCTTGGCCAACAGTGGAAGAAAAAAGTACATTTGCTATCCCCTCTTACCTTTCTGTCGTGGTGCGGGAATAAAGGGACCACAGCAAAGTTCCTGAATAGTAAATGCCTAATCACCACCACCCACCAAGCACATCATGTCATTGACAGACTGGAACGATCTTCTCTCCAAAAGTGAATTCATGCAAGAGACCTGGCAAGAACAGATGAGTAGTTTTTGGACATTTTCTATCAGCTAAGTGGCAGCATGCTTGAAGAAAACTGGGATAAGATCAACAGCATCACTCACAGGAACAGGCAACTGCTGCACTGAGCAACAGAGAAGAAGTTTCCAAGATGCAGGAAGCAGATATACAAGTTGGAGACAAAGAGGAACCTCAGTGAATGACAACTGGCTACTGAGGAACAGCCTTTCCTTCAAAAAAGGAGGGAACTTTGCTATCATCACCAAAACTATATGTGAGGAGGATGTCATTTCTAACATCAAAATGGCCATTTATACCCTTCCTTGTGAAAAAGCTGAATAAATTCGCTCTGAACTACCAGAATACTGAGTAAAACCCCTGGTTGTAACCTGGGGAAAGAAGAGTTGCAAGTTAGTAACAGCCTTAATGCTGACAGAGAACATACTGGTAATAGCTGCCAATAAGGAAAATGCGACCAATGTAATGAAGAGTGAAGATTATGAACAGAAGATTTGGGACCTATTAGATCAGATGACTATTGAAAACAAAGAGCAGATCTGACACAGAGGATCACAAAGAATATGAATCAGTCAATCAAGGTGTCTTCTCTCATGATGGACGTACAGAGGAACCTGCCCAACACAGAAGTCCTACCACCTTGGCAGTATGGATTGCCAGAAATGCATAAGGATCCACTAAGAGCAATGTTATGCACTTCTGGCTCACCAACTTATAAACTGGTGAAACACATTGTCTCTCTCCTTCAGTTACATGTGGGGAAAGTCCAATGCATGCATAAGGGACTATGGAAATTTCATTGAAAAGCTGAAGAAATTAAAACTTGGACCAAAGAACATCTTGGTCATCTTTGACATTGTTTCTTAGTTTACCAAAGTGTTACTCAATGAGTCTCTGAACCATATCAGTACCATTTTCCCGCATGAAACCATCGAGCTCTTTCCTGCATGCCTCACCACAAGCTATTAAACATGGAGTTACAACTTTTATGAACAGGTGAAAGCCATCATCACGGGTAGTCTACTTAGTACAGTGATGGCCAACTTCTTCATGAAACATTTCAAAACACTGTAGCTGGGCTAAAGTGTGTTACAGATACTTCAATGACATCTTTGTTTTATGAAGACATAATGAGGAATAGCTCAGTGACTTACTAAAACATCTGAACTGTCTCCATGCCAACATAAAATTTGCTATGGTGGTAAAAAAAGACCGACACTATCCTTTCAAGATGTGCTGGTTACAAGGAATGGTGAGAATCTGGGACATGGTGTGAACTGAAAACTAACAAACAGACCAGTACCTGCATAAACTGTAAAATCAACACCCAAGCCAGAAGAGAGGGATGACTGAAACACTTGCAACATACACAAGATGAATATGTGAGCTGCAGCATCTCAAACATGACATGCAACACCTGGATAAGTGTTATGAGGAGCTACAGATACTCCACCCGTTACACAAGAAGTGTCACCAAATCTAACAATCGCAAAGTGACTCGTCAAAAGAAGAAATGCCGGATATAGCGTTTCTGCCATATATTCCCAGGATGATGGGCAGAAATGGCCATATATTACACAAACAGGTGTAAAGACTATTTATAAAGTGACAAAGAAGGTCAAAGAGCACCTCAGATCAGCAAAGGACTAATGGGACCCACTTGCAATGCTGGGAATATATGGCATATCCTGCACATGTGGAAAAGTTTCTGTCGGAATGACTAGAATATCGAACAACAATTGGATTACCGAATATAAGCAGCATTGCAGCTTGGGACAGGTGGAGAAATCGGCAGTTGCGGAAGCGAACGACCACTACAGGAAGCAAGGGTAATGACTGCAGAGAAGTAAAACAAATCAAGCAAAATGAGAAACAGATATGATGATCACAACAACCTTGACGAAAAAACAATGACAAATTGAAGGAAATTAAATTGAAGTTAATACATAAAATTGATTGAAAACAAATTAACAAAGATTTTAAGTGGGAAAAGAATGATAGGAAAGAAAATGAGAGCAAATGAAGAAATTTATATTGCGATTAAAATGATGTGACAAAGGAACGAAAATCAAAATTATTTAAAAAATACTGCACCTGACGTGATTCAAACCCACAGCCTCTTGCATCTGAAGTTATTATCCTATCCATCACATCCCACCACCAGACTATGTAATATAGCTTTTGGTACGTTTCTGAGTGTCACACAAAATTCCGATTCCCCACCCCCCAATAACTCACAAATGAGGGCCCACCAGGCAGAATGGCTGCAGGATGTGATACCTTGGATCTTACCCACATCACCGTACATTTAGTTACATAAAGTCTACACCACCGCTGGGGCTGGGGATCTCTCCTCGAAAATGTTTTTCACGGTTAAATTCTGCAGTTACATACACATTAAAGGAACAAGACACATAAACGAATGTGTGCCTACCCCCCCCCCCCCCCCACACACACACACAGCCTGACAATAAACGTGCTGCAGCCAGTAGACATGGCTGGATGTCAATATACCTTAGTAAACTTACACACCATTCATGCATACATGAATGACTCGAGTTGCTGTTCTCTGAGACTGGTGTAAAGGCCATGAAAGTGCGTTTGTGCTGTTTCTGGTTCGTGCTGTTATCAGGTTTGGCTTATAAGCGGGGTGAACAACATCAGATGTTGAATGATCAATGTGAAGGACGTGGAGCTGCTGCATACTCATATGAGACAATGTTATCAGTACCAGACAGAGTTTGAAAGTGAGCCTTATTGTAGGTCTCAATTCTGCTAGTGTTTCGTGCAATATCCAGATTTGTGGGACATTTGATGTGACATTGGCCCGACGTTTACTGCAAGAGAGTGTGAGGCTCGTGTCTGAGCACAACAAGGGAGGATCAGCATATTGTGCACCACACACATAGTAACTTCTTCATATACACATCTGCCATTCAAGAACAAGACTGGAATCCTTGCCACATTCTGTGTCATCCTACACCATTGTTCAGAGACTAACAGCAGCTGGGCTAGGGTGTTACCATCCATATGTAGGCTGCTATTAACATCAAAATGCAAATGGCTGCGTCCAAACCACTATATGGCAGTGACCTAGAAGAGGTCTCATTCTTCCAATGTTCTGGAGAGGCAAAGCAGTGCCATTCTTTAACACAACAGTATTCATCCACATATGGTCCATGTCTCTATGAATTGTTAGTGTGATGTTGAGGTACTCCCATGGCCATCAAGATCCCTAGATCTAATTGTGATGGAACATGTGTGAAACAAGCTCAGATGTCAACTCTGTCACAGTTCCGATATCCAGGATATCGATGAGCCGATACAAAAATTGTGAACCAGCTTGCCATAGGGAAGGATGCAATGTCTTTATGACATACTTCCCAACTGAATCAATGCATCCATTCAAGCCAAAGAGGTGCAGTATCATACTGATAAGTGGGCACAAACTGCCAGATGCTTTGTAAATTTGATTCAAGACTGTAATCATTGAAAGAACGTCACACACCCACCACCTCATGGTGTTTTGTTTTGTTTCACTCCTTTTTTTGTCAGACAAAAAAGGGTTTAACACAATAATACATGTAGATAGAAATTGCATGTTTGTTTTGAGGCTGCATAACTGACAGCATACAAATAATTTCAAACCTTCACAAAAAACTTTCTCACTGACCCCCCCCCCCCCCCCCCTCCGCCCCTGCACATACACAAAATGATGAAAGGAAAAAATGTTATCGCTTATTACATTTTCATTGTTCATGCAGTAAGACTTTAGCACTTGGCATGACACTTTAATTTAAGACTTCTTTAGTATCACCTCTATTTGCAACACAGATTGCAGACAGCATCCACACATACACTGAATGCACTTGCAAAATTATATCAAACAGTGGGACGTCCAGGATACAACAACAACAATAAGGAAAGGATAGATTGTTAGTCATCACATAGAGGAGCTGCTGAGTCACAGACAGACACAATGAAAAGGACTGCTAACATAATTAAGGTTTCAGACAAGGTCCTTCTTCCAAAGTAGAAAACACATGAATATTCACACTATCATTTTCATATTGTTGCAAAATTATATATCAATGTATGACACCTGGTTCAGGATATAACATCACAAAACATTGAGATGCATGAGAAACTACCTTTTCTAGTTCTCTTCTGTTTTCCTCTTGCTTCTGTCGATTACGAATTTCTAACTCTTCTCTGCTCAATCCCGTCAGTCCATCCTTATCCAATTTTTTTGACCAAACAAATGTTGCTAACAAGTTCGCATCACCAAAAGGATTGTCTGTGTTTGTATAATGAAGATAATCATTATCCCAACCCATTCTTTCCTTCCGTTTGCGCTCTTTCGCTTCCTTCTTCAACAGGCGCCGCAAGCGCTTTTCCTCTGGAGTTTCAGTTGCTTTAATCAGTTCTTTCTGTCTTCTCCTTTCTTCTGCTTGCCGTAATCTCTCCTCCTTCAGTTTCTGTAGGAGTTTAACAGAACGTGAGGAAGAATCAGAATCTGATGACTCAGTTGAGTTTTCCTCAGATGATGATTCTGTTGATGATGATGATGATGATGCCCTGGAAGGTAATATAGGATGATCAATAATATGTAGTTAATAAGTGGACTGGCTATTATAGTTAATGTCCAACATAAATCCTTTTTGCAACTTGCCACAATAACTTCAAAACCACAAAAACAGGTTAGTGGTGTGGTACTCAGGACATGGAAACCAAGGGAGGTGCTATTGTGAAGAAGACAATGTGGTCTTTTCAATAAGTACTCTGATCACTGCTTGTACCTTCCAACACATTGCAGAGATTAGTGTATTTATCGGTATTGTGAACAGGATATTTATTTTCTCTGGGGTAGGTTCTCCAGTTCCACTCTTTGTGATTTTGAGTTCTTCCACACCATCACCTTACTCAACTTTAATATTTTGCTTGGAAGTTCCGTCACCTTTTCCTTCAGCACTGTCATTCATTTCTCCTTTTCATTATCAATAAATTTAATGAAGTTAGCAGCAAGCCACTGTCACTGGCATCTAAGGAGGTCTCTGCGACTGATTTTAGTGGTTGCACAATGAGGTAACAACACATACTACTTCCCATGAATACTCTATAACAGAGATTCATGTATTGTAAGTACACTTTACACCTGTCAACTACATTTCTTATCACTTGCTTTGGAGGAGCAGTTGCTTCCACACATCTGAAACAGTAGCACCATCAGGGACAAGTTGTAGCAGTCACGCTGTGAAATACATGTTGACACACTTTGCTGGTGCTATACGCTGTGTTGGTGCTCAAAAATCATAACAACTAGGGCACATGAAAAGAAACACGGACTGTGCGTGCAAAATGAGCAAAATCTCAAACAAATGTAACATCTGACTGGGTTACAGCACGACGGTATACATGGGGTATGCAAAATTTCAGATCGCTGTATCTCCCTGCAGTGCAAATCCCAAGATGAGATGGATTTTGAATAGATCTGTTTGCTGAAAATTATCTTTCACCAATTTGGCTGAGTAAAGGTAATAAAAAACATATTGTTGGAATTAAAATGGTGGTAACTGCTGGACATGAATGCAGTGGTAAATCACACAGACAAAAAGGTTCACTCTCAAAACTGATCCACCTGATGGAGGCTGCTGTGATGTGATGTGATTCATCAAAGGAGGTAGGTTTTACTTTCGTATCAATTTATGGTGAGACATCTGAGCTGTATGGTGAGACATCTGAGCTGTAAATATGAATAACATTGGATGGCACTTTCTTACTTAAGATACTCCTAAAATAGACACTAATCAGTAAATGGTTAAAACAAACTACAGATAAAAGTGACACTTGTTATTTAAATAATCTTCCTGAAGTACATGTTTACTTCTTAAAATAAAATAGAAGAAACAATACACCCACTGACAGAGCTTGTATTAAAAACTGATTTGGATAATGACCAGCATTAACTGAATCTGAATGTAATTTGAGCAGAACAGCGATTTTAAATACTTTTTAAAGTACTTATACGAGAAAAAGATATCAATGACATAGTAATTTTTATACATTACTTTTCTCACACACATCCAGAAGCTATGTGTGATAGTATGTCTAAATTCTGACCATGACTCTAAGTTGAACTGACTCTAAGCTGAGCTATCTCACAAGTAGCTCAAGTAAGGAGAAAGAAATTCGATATGTCAATTATCTTCCAAGAAAACCATGCTGATATTACAGGCTGAACAGGTGAATGTTGAGAAAAGAGAAATTATTAAGACTAGTAGCTCTCTAAGGATAATAAATAATTAAGGCAATAAATTCTCGAAAGCACAACACAATCTGAGCAAATAATGTGACTAATGAATTCTTACAGACATATCCCTTTATCTCAAGATCATCCATGAACATTAAATGTTGAGACATTCTTCCTTCATTTTACAATAAACAACAAAATAAAGTATTAAATCAGAGCTCTCACTTCCTGCTTTTATGTTTTGATTTCCTATGTTTATTTCGTGACTTTTCATCACTATGTTTTTTCTTTGACTTCTTCTGGTTCTTGCCGGGTGATGTACATTTTTTTTGTTTCTTTCTTCTCTGCTGTTCATCGTCAGTACTCCTAGGGGTGTCCACATACATTTTGCCATAGTCACTGTTCACCTTTTTTGTGCTGCTAGTTGATCTGCAGAAACAAAAATTTACATATAAATAGACAAACATTTTCAAGATGTAAAAAATGACGACAACTGTCTCAATATGAAAATTAGTGGGCCAAAAGGATTATAAAAATATCCAGAACTCAAACAAACCCTTGGACTCAGTGCCAAAACACCCTATCCTCATTCCTTCACAACCTCAACTCCTTCTCTTCTGTATCCTTCACCTGGCCCTCAACCCACCAAGCCACCATCCTGCAAGTTGACCTCCACCTCTCTGATGGCTCCATCAACAACTCTGTCCTTATTAAACCAACTAATCACCAACAGCTGTTGCCCTTTCTACCCCCCAAAAAATCCGTCTCATACAGCCTGGCCACCCATTAACAGTGACGAGAACCTCTTGTCTAGTATAGTGAAGGTCTCATGTGGGCCTTCACAGACAGACTCCCAAACATAGTTTGCGAACAGATCTCTCATGCCATAAACTGACACACCATGCCTAAGCTTCAGCTACAAAGGAAAGCCTCCCTCATCACCAAGTATCACCTTGGACTGGAACAACAGAACCATATCCTTCATCAGGGATTCGATTATCTCTCAGCGTGCCCTGAAATGAGGGACATACTACGCAAGATCCTTCCCACCCCTCCTAAAGTAGTGTTCTGTCACCCACTCATTCTACACAACATGCTAATCCATTCCTAAGCCACTCCCCACTGCCAATCCCTTGGCAAAAATTGTCATATCCCCATAGAAGCCCCAGGTGCCAAGACCTGCCCAATCCACCACCCCACACTTCCTACTCCCATCCAGCCACAAGCTTATCCCAACTCATCAGAGGACAGGCCACCTGTGAAAGCAGCCATGTCGTGTACCAACATTGCTGCAATCATTGCACAGGTTTTTATACGAATTTGACAACCAGTTTTCCACTAGAATCAACGGCCGGCACCAAACTGTGGCCAGGAACAAATAAGACTACTGGTGGCACAACATGCAGTTGAGCACAACATGCTAGAATTCAGTGGCTACTTCACAGCACAAACCATCTGGATCCTTCCATACTCCACCAGCTTTTCTGAACTGTGCAAAGGCCGGTATTACACTTTCAAATTTCTTTGTCAAATATCTTTGTCAAAGAAATTTGATGGTGTAATAGGGAACTTTGTCAAATGTCGTCCAATATTTAATCAAATCTACAGCCTCGCTGTAGATTTGATCAAAGAAGTCACTTGCCTTCTGTTCACTGCAATGTGATATGTTACCACATGGAGCGCTAGCATTCTGTCGTCTGTAGTGTTTTTATGAACTTTGCCTGTAAATACAATTGGTGTGTGCCGACAACTACAAAATTAATAGAGATGTATGAAGGTGATGAGACATTTTACAGCGTGAGGCGCACTGAATACAAAAATGGATTACGATTGGAGACGAGGCCTGGCCTGGCCTGACCTGACCTAACCTAACAACCTAACCTAACCTAAACTAACCCTCTCCTGCAGTAAGGAATCGGAGTGTTACAGTGAGCCTGTCTTCTGCAGATGTAGCAGTTCTTAAGTGAATATTGTGTTTTGTGATATGAGGATACACTTCATTGAGCACATACAGAAATGTATGCTCATCCATTCTTAAGTAATTGTTGTACGACTTGACGTCCTCCACTATAAGCTCACGTAACGTTGAATGCTTTTATCGTGTCGTCGTAAAACCCACGGCTTCACCCAGGTATGATTCCTTTTTTTCCCCCCTCGCTTCTCCTCCGCATGTGCACACAGTGCAATTATGGTACATGCAACTGCTGTGGTTAATAACAAGTTGTTGTTGTCAGCCATCTTGAACTTTGACGAAAAATAGATGACAGTGTAATACCCCTTCTAGCGCTACGTCAAAGATCTTTGTCAAATGTATTTGACGGAATATTTGATCACATATTTGATCGAATCTTTGACAAAGAAATTTGATAGTGTAATACCTCCAAAATGGAAGTCATCTTTGCCACATATCCTTCTCTCCCAGAACCATTCTAGCCGCAATCTCCATTCACTGATTGCCCCCATACCCTCCAGCCAACAGCTCCCCCTTCCTCTGTCCTATCATCCTCTTCCAATTCACCCCCCCCCCCCCCCCCATCACCTTCACCATTCACTGCTCCCCACCACCTCCAACACTCATGCATCACATGGCTAGCCTGGGCATCTCATACCCCTCCCTCCCACATTCCTAGCCAGCAAACTCACTGCCTCCCTCCAAGCCAGTAGCTACTTACTCCCAAACCCCTCTTCCTGCCTCCCACCTCTTTCTCCCTCTCTACCCACCCCACCCGACACAACCCCCGGCCCACCAGTGAGTGGTCTTCTTAACACATAAAATATTTACATTTTTGTTGAAATAGAGACTCTTATGCAATTACCTATGGCACAGTCCAAGTTTTAACTGTATAAGTAAAGAAAAGCGAAATTGATGTGACTCAACTTCCACAACACTACAGAACATACAAAACTGGTATCATTTAGAAAAACAACTATGAAAAATAGTTTTAGTTTTAGTTTAGTTTAGTGGTTTAGAGCACTAAACAGTGAGCTCATAAACACCCTCGCATAAATTAAAGGCAGATGATGATGGTGAAAACCTATGAAAAAAAAAAAACAATTAATTTGAAAGCCAAGTTGTATATACATACAAAAATTGAAAATACAACCCTGAGATTGTGAGACCCATAAAAGACCCTTCATAAAAATCAGGCAAACTACAATAACTTGATAACATCAAGGATAATTTATCAGTACCTGTACTGTTAAAAAGGGCCAGATTACTGTGACTGGGTGACTACTTAGAAATAACGGCTGACCAAGCCACTTTACAACACATTAAAATATCACACCCAAAATTTTGGGAAGAAGTCTTGACTTCACGCAAAACCTTAAGACATGAACCACACTTGCCTCATTATCATTTAAAATAGAGAGCAAGTCCTGTGGGAGGCCCGAGTCTGCCCTC
Organism: Schistocerca americana; assembly: GCF_021461395.2. Lineage (NCBI taxonomy): Eukaryota > Metazoa > Arthropoda > Insecta > Orthoptera > Acrididae > Schistocerca > Schistocerca americana. Next base: position 794,831,066 of record NC_060122.1, read on the forward strand.
AGGTCATCACATAAAACATTCAGTTAACAAATGTCGTACTGCCAGCTACGTTTCACATCTGTAATGCAAAGGCAGCTCCTAGCGGTATAAGATAAAGCAATATGTCACTGGACAGTGTCACACTCTTATGCCTTGTAAGGGCTACTTCTTCAGCTTATTGTGGTCAGAAGCCATGAACACAATGAGTTTTCACCAACTGCAGCTTATTGTTTCTTACTTCCAGCCACTGAGCCTCCCACTAATAAGTATGTGGTAACAGTCTGCAGGGGGGGAGAACAGCAAGGAAAAGATGGAAGGAGGCAAGCCTCCTTGCCAGATCCATTACAGAGTTAGAGTTCATTTCTATGGATCCCTAGATGTGCCCTGGAAGCCAGCAGAAAATTTCTTTTCCTGTCTCTGCAAGAGAAGGAGAGCATCCTTCTTGCATCATCTGATCTGCTGGGTACGTCTGACTAACAGCAAGAACGGTATTTCCAGAATCTGAGCAGATGAGGAATTTCTTGCTACAATGCAGTCTCATGTGCTCCATTGCCCACAGGATAGCAAACAATTATGAACAATAAACTGGGAACTGCTCTTGAAGTCCTATCCTAAGAACAATGTTGGGGAACATAATGCAGCAACCACTAAAATCCCTCTGCTTACACCCATTTGTGTAAACAGTTAACAAAAATTAGAAGATAATTTAAAATCTCATTAAATTTAATTGTGAAAATATGATATCTAGTACAATCCTTCCTGTATTCAGTCACTTCAAAAAGGAAGCTGGGACTCTTTAGTAGTCAGTGGGATACCAAGTGGCATAAACTTGTAACAACTCCAGGCTCTCCCTTGCATGGATACCAAATGCCCTCACTGCTCACAGATGGTTATGGAACAAATATTTCAGTGGCAGGTGGGCAATGGAGATGGATGCTGGCAATTCTGCAAAAGACAGAGCCCTGCATGCTTGGTGTACCACAAGGAGGAGACATCGAGCAGACAGTGGAGATTCACCAGCCTTGTCATAAAAGCTAGCAACTGACTCATACAATAAACCCCTGCTGACAGCCTAATACCCTACTGATGAACTGCATCCAAAATTTTGAGGTACAAAGGCCTTGTTGATCCATAAACCTGGCATCCATAGTCAAGTCGGGTTGGCACAAAGGCTTTATAAAGTTGGAGCAGAGATGCTCTGTAGGCTCCCCAAGACCTATGACTAGCAACAGTGTTAGCAAAAGGATAGATCACTACTCACCGTAAAGATGACCCTTTCGAGTTGTAGACAGGCTTAACAACACGACTGTTACACATTAAAGCTTTCGGCCAAAGCCTACTTCAGCAAAGAAACACACTGTCACATTCACATAAGCGAGCACACCTCACGCACACATGACCGCTACCACAGGCAGCTCTGACTGGAACGTGACTGTGAGTGAACAGCGATGGAGGGGTGGGGAGACGAGTGCCGTCTGGTGTGGTGTGCAGGGTCTAGATGGTGGCCTGACATGACTGCCATGTGCAGCATCAGAGGGTGGGGGAAATTGGGAGTGATGGGAAAGGAGAGAAGCAAGAAAAGGGAAAGGACAGGTGAGTGCACTGGCAAAAGGCGGCACACAATGAGGGTGAGCAGGCATGAAAATGGAGTAAGTAATAAGACATGGGGGGCAAAAACTTTAGGGAGGAGGGTGAAGGGTCAGTAGACTACCATAAGTTGAGGTCAGGATAATTTCGTGGACAGAGAAATTATCCTGGCCTGAACCTACGGTAACAACCATCCCCACACCCTCCACCCAACAGTTTCTGCCTCCTCTGTCGTATCACCTCTCCCATTTCGTGTCCCCTCACCATCACTGTGTGTCGCCCTCTGCCCATGCACCTGCCCATTATTTCCTGTTACCTGTTTGTTTCATTTTCCATTCCTCGCTTTATTCCTCACTCCCCATCTCCTGATACTGCATCCAGCAGTCACATCACACTGCCATCTAGACCCTGCACGCCACTTTTTCATTATGCCTGTCTACGACTCACCAGGTCATCTATACAGTGAGGAACAATATGTTCTTTTCCTAGCACTGTTGATGTTGATATTCCAGCCTGGTATTTGCACTGTTCAAGACCTATGACTGACACATTTAAGGATGTTTAAAGCTTTGAGGCATCTCAGTTTTAGTTCTTTAAGGTGTGGTAATCACGTTAGCCTCTCATCACAAGTCAAGCCCAGATATTTCATATTTTCCATAAAAGTAACAATAGTATCCCCCAGTTTTAAAACAGCTAAATTAAAAAGAGAGTGGGAGCGACTAAAATCAACACACACAGTATTCTCCAAACACAAGTAAAACCCTGTGGTGTGTCCAGTCCTCCAACTGGTTAAGCTTCAACTGTAATAGCTGAGAAGTCATTGCAAGGTTTGAGGAGGTGCAGAAAATGGAGAAGTCATACACAAACAAAGAATACTGTACAGGACTCCTTATGTGATTGCAATAGCAAATGCTGTTACACTTAAGACACTTCTTGCTTAAAACGGTCAGGCAGGACATTCCTGAACCTTTACCTAAAATAACTTAGTGATAGAAAGGACTATAGGAATGTGGGAACATATGTAAGGAAACCCCACTTGTATAGCTGCAACAAAATATTATGCCTCCAGCTAGTATTGTAGGCCTTTTCAAAATTAGAGAATACACTTACAACAAGTTGCTTACATGGGAAAGCTTGTTGAATCATCGCTTCGAACAGTGTCAGATTATTGAGTGTGGAGTCATACCTCCTGAAACCACAAAAGGAGCGAATGAGTAGTGACCTGGTTTTGAGGACCTGTACTAGGTGCCAGTTGAATATATGCTCCAGTGTCTTTTCTATGCAACTTGTGAGACTGGCACTATGATAACTATTGGGGTGATTCCGATTCTTCCCTAGTTTTAAAAAAATAGATTCTTTCCACAAATTGGGAAAGTCTCCTGTCATACAAATTCATTGAAGAGCTGAGGGAGGACCTCCTCTGACTGTGGTTTCAACTGTTTCAACATGCTGCATGTTATCAGGTTCTAACCTGGTGCAGTGCCATGAGCTACTGACAATGCGGAATTCAGTGCCCAGAGAGAAAGGCTTGTAGTATTCCTCCATGTTGGCAGAACGGAAGTCAACACTACCCTCTTCTCGATCTCCCAACAACAACGGAAAGCTGGATTCTGGCTAGAATTGGCCATAATGGTCTTAGATGATTCAGCCGTCATAATGGTCTTAGATGATTCAGCCAGTGTCTGAGGAATGTCTCGGCAATGTTATGAATAGATGCAGGATCCATTTGGAGGAATAAAGACTTCTCATACAAGGCAGACCAAACTGCATGTCTCCAAGAGACTCATTTTAGAACTACTGATGCACTTGTACTTGGAGGCTATCATCTCCGGAACATTGACAACCTTACTGGCAACAGGACACATTCCACTCTTCACCTGTGCCCTTAATAACAAACCTAAAAGTAGTCACTATTAGGATAATGGCCATGTCAAATTTCATGGTGTGCTCTGTGCATCTCCCAGCCCATAAGCCTACGGAGGTCCTCACACAGTTTATTGCTTAACTACCCCTTCCCTCCCTGCTTTTAGTGGACTTAAATTTTGCAAAGTGAAGTACAGGTATTCAATACCACTTGTCCCAGATGTCATATTGATGAATATATGTCAAGCTACTCATTCTGGCACCGCTACAGGGTTATCTACAGATAAAGACCTCTCCTGCTGCTTGAGGGCCCTTGCAGACACTGCTCTGTGGGAAGTGTGTGGCAAATTTATGGCAGCAACCACTACCTTATCTGGATCCATCTGCAAGGCTGAGCAGATCACAAAAGGAAGCTGCCAAGATGGCTGTTCAGAAAGGCTAGCTGGATGCTTTACAGGCAATTAACTGTTTTCAAGGAGTGTGAAGGTGTCCAGGACTGAGTGGATCACATTACATCATAATTCACCAAGACACTGATGCATCCACCCCAAATTCAAAGGAACACCTAGGAAGCAACCTTCCCTTGGTGGAATAACAAGTGCCATTCTGCAATCAGGAACAGGAGTGTCATTCCACAATCAGGGACAGGAAGTGTCTATGTGAAGATTATATCAGTGCCCTAGAGGTGAGAATCTTGCAACTTTTTAAATGGTGAGGACAGGGGCAAGGGAATAACACAAGAGGGTAGGTGAAAGTCTTGACAAGAGCTTCTGAGTTCCATCAATAGATACACATCCACAACAAAAGCATAGGAAGCAATCATGAGAATTTCCAGAAAAAGCTAACAGCCACCAGCTGTACGAGAACTGCGAAAATAATAAGTTATAAAAGTAGATTATGACTGAAATGAAACAGAGTGAGAATCAAAGATACTGGTCACCTTATGATTGTAGCCTCCATGCAGCCATTTATCTTATAAAAGGAAGAAAACTTAAACCTTCATATCTTATTGACACTGATGTCATTAGAGACAAAATGGAACACGGTTGGACAATAATGACGAAAAGTATGGTGGTATAATAATTTAAAGTGCCTTCACTACGATATTATCAGTTCCCCCATTTGCAACAAGAAATCCATGAGAGAGAAATGAGGAAATAAATAAGTGTTTTATGAACATCATATTTTTATTTAAATGTTATTACCAGTTTCAGTTGATTTAGGCTAAATTTGAACTACTAGGACTGTTGTTAGTATGAGCATCAGTGTCACTGATGCCAGGAGGTGCCGTATAAAACTCGGTGAGAACTTTCCAAATTATTTAGTGTTTCGAACTACAGTGTCCTCGTTCACCTCGGTCTGCATCACTGGGCCCCACAATGCTGAGGAAGCACCCCAGCGGCCTGTGCAATGTAATGCTGTGTCGTGCCAGCCTTGGCCAGCTGCAGAGTTCTGATTACGTCAGGATGGCTGCGCCAACAGCCGACTCTGCGGCCACCGTCCTCGATGTCTCTGCGCTGCTCTGCCGGGAGCTGCCACACGGCCATCTGACAACCGCACAGTGCTCGCGTCACGTGTCCTCGCCGGCGTGGCCCAAGTGGCAGTGTCAACAAGCGCCCATGATCTGGTGTCCGAATTTGCGGCCCTCGCCTCAGGATGTCTCCGGCGTGAGTCGGGAGCCGAGAAAACTGCCTGCGGTAGTGAGCTGAAGAGTGGCCCGCCACTGGCTGGCTGCGGACCCTGCATCGGCCTCAGAGGGACAAACCACTGACCCACTGTGGACTGGAACACTGACGCCCAATCTGTTGCTGCATGTAGCCCAGTGGTGTGATACGCCCCATCGTCCAGGAGAACTGCCACACTTGAATGAATCTCGTTAGAAAACGGCACCTATCTATACTCGGCTGTGTACCTCTGTTTTGCCAAGCGCGCCGCTTCGCGTCACGTACTCCTACCACATTAGGTTGGCCAGTGGCCCCCTTCTGCCTGTGACTTGCGCCATGCAAACTGCTGGGTGTGCCTTCTCCGGCAGTTCTACACCCCTGTGGCCTCCATTTGCCTTCACAACTGCTGGTATGTGTAACCCACTGCAATCTGGCCAGCACCTGGCTGTAACTTGTGCTCAGAATATTGCACAAAACTAACTTTCCCTATCCTAAATGGTGGTGCCATAGTTTCCAACTATGGTTAACATCTCCCACCTTTGGTTAAAGTAAGATTGATTATAAGAAAGATCTGATATCTAGAAATAGTGAGAATTTGGTAGGGCTAAAATAGACGGAGGTAGCCACAGCTGGAGACCTGTTGTCGCTAAACAGTACTTAACTGACCACGTTCCTGTTGGAGGAACCATCCCAGAATTTGGCTATAGTGATTTAGGGAAACCATGAGCGGAAAAAATGAGATGTGGTTATGGTATTTTTGGTGAGGAATCCCCTTCTGGGGAGTTCAGTTGCCTGATGGAAGTCTTATTACATTACAAAGAGAACAAAACACACACACACACACACACACACACACACACACAGTCCCAAAGGACAAAATTTCCAACTTAGACAGGGGTCAAACCCGGGGCTTCTGATCGTGAATTAGCATGCTAATCACAGGACCATGAACAATTGACAGGGGAACCACGAAAAGCCCAAATCATAAGGGTCGCACATGGATTCCAACCAGACTCTTTCCAAATACATGTCAGGATGTTAACCACAGATTCATCTTATTTGGTCCACTTACATCACAAAGAGAGGGAGGATTTCACTGTACCAATATCTTATTAGACTTATAATCACCTAATATTCAGCACTCTCATATAAAAATACACACATTACTCATGGAATACAGGATTACATGTATTATTGCTGATATCTGATTTACGGGCATAACACTGCAATTCAAGGCATAATTCTCAGCCTACTGTTTTGTCTTGCAATGCTGGAGACATCATCAATGGCTCTGACGATCCAGAAAGCAGCTACAGACTCAAATAATCTTAGCAAGCCGAACTGTTTGTATGTGTCCACACAACAGTTGGTTTGTGACATTGTCAGACCACTGCCTAAGATCACAGAGTTGTGCTGACAAATGCTATGGAGCTCGGTGTGGGGGAAAGTTGACACTGCTTGTTTTGTTTAGTATTAAGGACCACAGCTTGTCTAGTTTCAATCCTCCTCCTTTGCTGTTGAAAGCACAAACACAATTTCAACAAAAAAGAAAAAGGTGGATTTAAATTAGACAAGTTATGGACATTAATGTCAAATAAAACAAACAGCACCAACTCTTCCCCACAACAAGCTCCATAGCAGATGTTGGCGCGGCCCCGTGATCTTAGGCAGTGGCCTGATGACAGCACAAACCAACTGTTGTGTGTATACATACAAACACTACGGCTTGCTAAGATTGTTGGAGTCTGTAACTGCTTTCTGAATCATTCAAGCCTTTGATGATGTCTCCAGTACTGGAAGACAAAGCATTAGGCAGAGAATTATGCCTTGGACCATGGCCTTGTGCTCATAAATCATCAGCAATAATATGAATATTACCATTTAACTCCAGTGCCACTGATATTCAAAATCATTAGTTTTACCCATTTACAATTTTGCCCAAGAAGCTATCAGAACTAATTTGCCCTTTACATTATTGTTTGGTATTTCAAAACTCCTAAATCATGTGCTCTGTTGTAGTGGGCATAATTCTTCACTAACATATCCACAGCATTTAGTATTTAGACCTATAAGTTTAGCACAATCACTAACATGCACATACAAATCAAACTGAGGCCTCTGGATTCCACAGGAGGAAACAAACTGAAACACACAAAAAATGAAATGTCATTGATACCAATTCTACCTTCCTGCTGTTGCTGTCATTATCATCATTGTTTATAGCAGGATGTGACTATATGGCTATTAATATTACTGCATGAAAAATAAACAGCCAAAGCAACACGTAAATACCATTATTATCAGTTACAGAAATAGACTGGTGTGAAATATACCTTGCACTTCTCACATTATCATAGACACAGGCGCATAAACAGACTAGAGGTACCTAGTGAAAGTTAAAAAATAGAGAACTGTATTTTGAGCACTGAAGCCGACAGTATTTGGTATTTTTGTGGATTATTTATAATTACATAAAGGTTGTCTTAAAAGGCCACCATGATACCTTGGATTTTTTTTCTTTGCTACACTTCTGAAATACAAGCTGTGGCAACAGGAGTAAAGGAAAAGGACTGGTGAGATCTAGGAAAAGGTGTCAAGTTCAGAAAAGTTGCCCAGAGCTCTTGGTCAGGGGAGACTTACCGCACGGGATTAGAAGGAAAGGCTGATTGTCAGGGGCTGAGCTGAACAAGATTTGAAAACATGAGAGTTTAAAGGTGGAAGAGAGGGTAATATGCAAGACAGCGATTACTGCTAAAACATCGTGCAGAAGTTAGTAAAAGCAAAAAGCTAGGTGAATTGTATGTGATAGAGGTGGGAGGGAAACTCCTTTTTCACCCATAGTTTGTTGTGTGAAATCAGAATGAGCCATTCTGCATTCTAGATCCCTAAATCTTGATGGCGTAATACTGATCAGAGGTCTGTTTCCAGAATACAAATCTCAAGAGTCAACTTGCTGGTAGCTAGTTTGGTCAGCCTATCACCAAGTTCATTCCCCAGAATCCCAATGTGGCTTGGGATCCAGCCAAAGTCCACTGAGTATCCACAATGGTCAAGGGCATATAGGGAATCCTGTATAGCCATGACCAAGGGATGGTGAGGGCAACACTGATCAAGTGCTTGCAAACTGCTCAATGAGTCACTGCAGATGAGAAAGGACTCATAGGTGCAGGAATGGATATGCTCAAGAGCACACGAGACGGCTACCGACTTCGCAGTGAAAATACTACAGCCATCCAGCAAGAAGCACAGTTCAGTATGCCCTGCATGAATATAAGCAAAGCCTACATGACTACTTCTGAACCCCAGAATGTGCCAAGGTGGGAGCAAAATTGGTGGAGAAAGGCCTCGGGATGAACCCAGTCTTTCGGGCCTTGTGATAGGTCAAGACGAAGCAGTGGCTGAGGGATGCACCACTGAGGTGTACATGAGTGGGCCCCGAGGGGTGAGGCTGTACCCAAAGGGGGGGAGGCGGGGGGGGGGGGGGGGGGGAGAGAGAATCCATGGGGCATGGGTCCCTCCACCCCCATCACCTAAATGAAATTAGACGACATAGTTGCCGCGTTGTGAAATTCACAGATATTTTGATCTTCACTCATAAGATGAAAAATGGATGCACAGTTAGTTAGTTGTGTTCCGCTTACCAGTTTCACAGAAACCATTATGATGTGGAACATGTCAAGTGCAAACAAGATGCACACATGAATCAAGGTGTTTTTTTTTTTAAATATTTATTACTTACCCCAATCCCTTAAATGGCACAAAATGCATATATTATAGCTATAAATTTATTTATTCCTATTCAAGAATTCACCTATGGTACAGGAGGAGTTGTCAAGGAGATGTGATTTCAATTTATTTTCAACACTATTACTGATGGCTGTCAGACATTTTTCTTCATCTGGTAATTTATTGAAAAGTTTTACAGGAGCATATTTTACCCCTTTCTGTGCCAGATACAGGTTAAGTAGAGGATAGTGTAAGCCTTTCTTTCTTCTGGTATTATAATCATGAATGTCAGTGAACTGGTTAATGTTGTTGAGAACAAATTTCATTACTGAGTAAATGTAGTGTGAGGCTGTTGTAAGAATTCCTAACCTATTAAACAGATGCCTACAAGATGTGCGACTATGAGCCCCACACATTTTTCTAACGCTTTCTTTTGAGCAATGAATACTTTTTGCCTAAGTGTTGAGTTATTCCAAAATATTATTTTGTATGGCAAAGTAGGTTAGCTTGCTAATTTCTGTATCCTCAAAATTAGCAATTATTCTGATTGCAAAAGTTGCTGGACCTAGTTGCTTTAGGACATCCAAAACATGAATTTTCCAATTCAGATTCTCATCTATATGTACACCCAAAAACTTGGTATGCTCTATCCTGGGTATTGACTTTTGTTGATGTGTTATTTTTATTGAGGGAACTGTACACCTTGCAGTAGAAAATTGGATGTACTGTGTTGTTTCAAAGTTCAGAGCAAGCCCATTAGCAGAAAACCAATCAATAGCTTTTCCAAAGACTTTATTCGGATAATTTTCTATTGGAGTTTCTTTTACAAGATTAATAATGATGCTTGTATCATCAACAAACAGTGTCAGTTTAGCTTCTTGTTTCAAACAAGAAGGGAGGTCATTCACATATATCAAGAACAGAAGGGGACCCATGATCAAACCCTGTCAAACACCTAATGTAATTTCACCACAGTTAGACAAAGTGGGAAACTTCTTTAACCCATTAGCGCCGTGCGTTGCCATACGGCAACATTTGCAACACTTTTTGTAAATCGTTGATTCCACGGCATCAACGAAGTGAGAGTGTTGGCAGCATTGTATTCCGTTCTGCAAAACTGTAAAGATCACTACAATGCAACAGTTTTAACAATACATTTAAATTCTGCGGTGTAAGCAGTGTTGGAAGTCATTGTTTGCTGAATGACGAAGAAAAATGGAGTATAAGTTCGAGTAAGTATGTTTTATACAGTAACTTACAATATATAAATTGGTTTTTTAGTATGGTTGTGCTTTAAATACTCAAATATATATTTTTTGGAGGTTACTGCTTGCTGTGAAATAAATTTCATTCATTTAGGCCGTTTGAATGTTGGTGTTGCCATATGGCAACGCTAGGCGCCTGTACTCAGTAAAAGGACGAATTTTCTCTTCTTTGTTTTAGAAGAGGTTTCTCCCTTGCTGAGGTGCTGGAGATTCTTTATATTGACAATATTGAAGGTAATGTGTTTGTTGAGCCCCAAAATTATTTTCCAAGAAAGATCGGGGATATTTGAGACAGCAATAGAAAAGAATGACGGATTATTGTAGGTGCGGTGACTGGACAACTCAGTTGTCACAATGCTCTCTTCTTCATGTGGTGCACAAGAAGTTGGCCAAGTCAAGAGATTCTCGCAACTAAAAAGGCGAAATACAATGATTCCCAGACCAAACTGGTAGCTAAACATAATACATATATGGGAGGTACTGGTCAGATGGATCAGAATCTAGCATGCTATCACACTGCAATAAGAAGCAAGAATTGGTACTGGTGTCTCTTTACATGGATGTTAGATGTCGCCATACAAAACAGTTGGATTTTGTATAATAAAGCAAGAAACCAAACTATTTCTCAGATTGATTTCAAGAGAGAAGTGGCAACAGTGTACTTGCAAAGACACCAAGCTTTACCAAACGGAGCCGGGAGACTATCTGCATCAAGGGCATGTTCCGACAGCCGCATATCAGATTCAATTAGGTTTGATAAGACTGACCACCTCGTCCAGCACACAGAAGGAAAGAAGAAGAAAAGGTGTGCACACAAGGACTGTAAATCTATTGTGAGAACAATGTGTTCAAAGTGTAATGTGGGATTGTGTATTGACTGTTTTATTCCATTTCACGTAAAATAATGCTGAGTTCAAGGTCTGATTTTTGATTATTAATTATACTGTGTTACAAAGTATCAATTGTATGATGAAGACTGAATAACAAATTTGCCCAAAACTTGTGTATGTAATAAGAAATTTCAATAACCTACTTATTTTAATTGAAGTTGTAATCCATATAAATTTAGGTAGTGAAAGCGCCTAGCGTTGCTATATGGCAACATCAAATATCTCGCTAATGGCGGTAATGACTTTCATCGAAACAACTCTGTTGTGTAATTTATGCCTTTTACAGACATAATAATGCAATTAAAAAAAAAATCATGAAAAAATTAATTCCGGCGCTAATGGGTTAAATCACTTAAACCATATAAAGAAAGTTTTTGCTTCCTGTTCTGTAGGTATGACTTAAACCACTCATATGCTGTTCCATTTATACCATAGAATTGTAATTTCTGTAACATAATGACATTCTTCACACAATCAAATGGTTTGGATAAGTCACAGAAAATTCCTGTTAGGGACACTTTACTATTTATTTATGTGGGGAGTGAAATTGTATATTGCTGTTTCAGTGGAACAGCATTTTTGAAATCTTAACTGTGATTTACTTTCAGTCTGGAACCGCACGACTGCTACGGTCGCAGATTCTAATACTACCTCGGGCATGGATGTGTGTGATGTCCTTAGGTTAGTTAGGTTTAAGTAGTTCTAAGTTCTAGGGAACTGATGACCTCAGATGTTAAGTCCCATAGTGCTCAGAGCCATTTGAACCAATTTTTTTATCGTTGAGATGGCTAACCACTCTTGAGTACATTACTTTCTCAGCGATTTTTGAAAATGCTGTAAGCAAGGGTACTGGCCGGTAATTATTGACATCTGTTGTGTTCCATTTTTTGTAGCGAGGCTTGACAATGGCATATTTTAATCTATCTGGGAAAATACCTTGAATTAGTGATGCATTACAGATGTGACTCAACACCAGCTGTAACTGCTCCACATTGTTTTAATATCTTGTTGGAGATGTCATCTACTCCAACAGAACACTTATTTTTCAAAGATTTAATGATTATCCTTATTTCACAAGAGGTTGTTAGATGAAAATTAATCTGACTAGGATTTCTCAAAACTGAGTCTTCCATGTATTGCTTGGCCTTAAATATTCTCACCAATTTTTTCACCTACACTTACGAAATGGCTGTTAAATACAATAGCTACTTGTGTGTACTGTTGGTTAAGATGGTCTCATCCTCTTTAATAGTAATACTACCTACCCCAGCAGTTCTCTCTTCTAACTTCTCTCTTCTAACAACATTCCATACTAATTTGATTTTACTGCCAGAGTTGTTAATTTCACCTCTTATATATATATATATATATTAATTTTCTGACAACTTTGCTCAATATGATACAATAATTTTTATAGTGTAAAATCACTTCTGCGTCTTCACTAATTCTTGCTGCCTCATACAATTTTCTTTTACTTTATGAAGACACCTTAATACCTGTAGCAATCCGAGGTTTCTTTGAAAACTGTTTGGTGTTACACTTAGTAATTTTTTGGGGCAACAGTGTTCAAAAAGGGATAAAAATTTATCAAGAAATATGTTGCATTTACCATGCTCTATAGATCCTGTGTTGACCAGCCTTACACTTTTACTTAATGGTTTCTGAACTGTACATCCTTCTAGGTTTTGTAAGTTAATCAGTTGTGCATCATGGTCTGATAATCCATGTATCACAGGGAAAGCATGTGTTAGTTTCACATCCTCTTGCTGTACAAATACATTATCTGTTAGAGTGCTACTGTCTTGGGCTACATGTGTAGGGCAACTGATCACTGATTCTAAGTTATGTCATTAATAACACTTCTATTTCACTTTTCCTATCAGAATTGCTTAGAAAGTTCACAATGAAAGCACCACAGACTAATACAAGGAAGGTTTGAAAAGTTCTCAGAATCACCACGAGAGGTCAGCACTAGCACAACAAGTTGATTATGTGATATTCATTGGACTGTTGCTTGTAAACAGGTGCCACATCAGTACTCTAGGAAGACAGCTGTGGCGATGATGATGTGGCTCTGTTGTTGTTCCCACGTAGTGATTTGCGAAGATGAGGGCGGGGGAGGGGGGGGGGGGAAATCGAGATTTGAGCAGTTACTAAGAACTTTGTAAAGAAAGGTATGAAAGCAAAGGGCATTCATACCGATTTCCAGAATACGGGAAGAGGGGGGGGAGGGGGGGGGGGGGGGGGCTCTGCTCCGTCATATTCAACTGTTGCCATATGGACAAATGAATTTAAATTTGGTCAGCAAAGCTTAGATGATGATCCGCACAGTGGTTGGCCAAGATGTGTCACTACTCCAGAAATCATTGCAAAAAGTGCACAAAATGGTTATGGAGGATCACCGACTGAAAGTGCGTGAAACTGCTCAAGCTTGCCAGATGTCATCTGAAAGGATATATCAAATTTTAACTGAATAATTAGAAATTAAAAAATTATCTGCAAGATGGGTGCCACAATACTTGACGCTGGATCAAAAATGCACGAGAATGGACATATTGGAGCAACATTTGGCCCGTTTTAGGAGAAATGAACATTATTTTTTTGCACCAGTTTGTGACCACAGATGAAACTTGGGTGCACTACTATACCCCAGAGACAAAACAACAGTCAAAGCAGTGGAAACATGCTGATTCTCCGCCACCAAAGAAAGCAAAGACAATTCCTTCAGCAGGAAAGGTCACGGCATCAGTGTTCTGGAATCCGAGGGGGATTCTGTTTGTAGATTATCTCCCCACTGGGCAAACAATTACTGGAGTATACTACGCTAACCTCCTGGATTAATTGCAACAAAATATACGTGAAATAAGGCAGGTTTAGCAAGGAAGGAAGTCATCTTCCATCAAGACACTGCGTGCCCGCACACATGGCATCGCCATGGCAAAATTACATGAACTCAGATATGAATTGTTGCCACACCCGCCTTATTCACCTGATATGGCTCCGTCAGACTTCCACCTCTACACAAAACTGAAATTTTTTCTTGGTGGATGAAGATTCACTTCAAACGAAGAATTGATAGCCTGAATTGACAACTATTTTGCAGGCCTGGAAGAAACTCATTTTCAAGATGGGATCATCGTTGGACCAAGTGCATTAATCTACAAGGAGACTACATTGAAAAATAAAAAAAGTTTCAGTGATGTAATTCCTTTTTTTCTATTTCATTCTGAGAACTTTTCGAACCACCCTCGTAACTACTTCTTTTTGTCTGACAGACGGCATAAATAGAGTGTCAAACTCTACATCTACATCTACATACATACTCCGCAATCCACCACATGGTGCGTGGTGGAGGGTACCTCGTACCACAACTAGCATCTTCCCTCCCTGTTCCACTCCCAAACAGAACGAGGGAAAAACAATGCCTCTGTACCAGCCCTAATCTCTCTTATCTTTGTGGTCTTTCCGCAAAATATAAGTTGGCTGCAGTAAAACTGTACTGCAGTCGGCCTCAAATGCTGGTTCTCTAAATTTCCTCAGTAGCGATTCACGAAAAGAACGCCTCCTTTCCTCCAGAGACTCCCACCCAAGTTCCTGAAGCATTTCCGTAACACTCGCATGATGATCAAACCTACCAGTAACAAATCTAGCAGCTTACCTCTGAATTGCTTCTATGTCCTCCCTCAATCCGACCTGATAGGGATCCCAAACGCTCGAGCAGTACTCAAGAATAGGTCGTATTAGTGTTTTATAAGCGGTCTCCTTTACAGATGAACCACATATTCCCAAAATTCTACCAAGGAACCGAAGACGACTATCCGCCTTCCCCACAACTGCCATCACATGCTTCTCCCACTTGATATCACTCTGCAATGTTACGCCCAAATATTTAATCGATGTGACTGTGTCAAGCGCTATACTACTAATGGAGTATTCAAACACTATGGGATTATTTTTCCTATTCATCTGCATTAATTTACATTTATCTATATTTAGAGTTAGCTGCCATTCTTTACACCAAATCCAGTCCAAATCATCTTGTATCCTCCTGCAGTCACTCAATGACGACACCGTTCCATACACCACAGCATCATCAGCAAACAGCAGCACATTGCTATCCACCCTATCCAAAATATCATTTATGTAGATAGAAGACAACAGCAGACCTACCACACTTCCCTGGGGCACTCCAGATGATACCCTCACCTCCAATGAACACTCACCATCGAGGACAACGTACTGGGTTCTACTATTTCAGAAGTCTGCGAGCCACTCACATATTTGAGAACCAATCCCATATGTTCGTACCTTAGTTAGGAGTCTGCAGTGGGGCACCGAGTCAAACGCTTTCCAGAACTCAAGGAATATGGCATCCGTCTGATACCCTTCATCCATGGTTCACAAACTCTTTAATGAATAGCTTCCAATCTCCTAATGGGGACCTGTTCACTGTTGCTAATATCAACACTATGTTATCTGGCTGTAGTTCACATGCTCAAGCTTCAAAGTGCTGATCAACACAAAAAAATTTGCTTACTTCTACAATTTTGTACTTATATCCTTGTTTTGTGTAAATGGCAGCTCCTCCTTTATCCATGGTAGATTCACAAGTGTAAGATACTAAATTATACCCATTTATACTGACAATTTCCATCCCCACAGTTACATGGTGATCAAAGTATATCAGTCTCATTCTTATTTTTGAGGTCATCTAAACATGCTAACAGCTCATCTACTTTATTTTTTATTTCCCTGATACTTTGATGAAGTAAACTGATACTACCCTTTACCCCTATTTTCTGTATGTGAAGCTTCTTTTATTCTATTTTTCTTGATTGTTGTCTGGACTTTGGCTTTAACCTAAAAAATCTATCTGCCCACTGATAGTTAGCACAGCCGGGAATAGATTTAAACTATCTGTACATCCATAGTACTATCAGCTATAGTACATCCCTGTTCTACCCAAGACCAGTTGTTGGAATTGTTTGAGCTTAGTTGTTATTTTGTTAATGAGTCCATTTCTTACTTGTAGTTGAATTTAATGTAGGTGCTACTGTTTACTGTTTTTGTGTTGTGTGCTTTTGTGGTAATTTCTAAATATGGATAAGTTTGCATCAAGGAAGAAGAGGCAAACCAATTATGACTAATCCACTAGCATTACGGTAAATTAAAAATATGTACGTACTACTGTAATAACCCAATTACCTATCTACAGCAGTTTAATGTTAGCACTGCATGCATTATTTGGAAGCTGGTAGAACTCTGAGTTTGCAATATTTCAATATTACACACGGCAGTGGAGTGGTAAATATAATTACAAATAACATTAAATTAAAATCAGTGCATAAAAACACACTTGGATTTGCCTGCGTCATCCGAAAATCGTGACGATCAACAGAAATATCGCCCAAACGGCGATGGTTGCATTTCTTTAAAAAATCTGTTCAATATACTATTATTAGTACCCCAAATCACAAAATATTGCTCAATCTTGTCACCTGGGAAGTACTCACTCACGAAAAACAGTTCTGATACTGAATGACGGGGAGGTATTTGTGGAGAGCTGAAAGGGGTACGAAGTGACAGCGCGTGCTATAGTTCTTTCGTTTATAGCTGACTTTTTCAGTGGGCTGTTTGAATTTGTCCAAACCGACAGCACCCTGCATCCCTTCTCTTCCTTTTGTCCAAAATCTATTTATACTCTTGTAATATTAGAACACCTGAAGCCAGCAATTCCAAGCACAATTAAATCTTAAAATATGCGTGCATTCATGCACTTTAAAATGACTAAACATGCACAATAAAATGAGCAATGTCAAAATTCAATCTTCTGTTGTGCACATTTTATTTTATTTTGAAGCAATGTACAACAATAAGTGTTCTCCAAATTCTGCACTGACTTTGGATAGCTCTTTGTGTTGGGCTGCTGAGCTAGCAACCCCTGAATTCGGGACGTGAGGTGGTTTGAATCCATCCACTGGTAAACTTGAAAATGACTTTCTGTGGTTTCTCATTTTCAACATAGGCACATCCCGGGGTTGGTTCCTTACTATAGGCCACAGCCAACTCCTTCCAACTACCTTTCTTTCCTGACAGATTCCAGTTCCCCTAAAGATGCAGCCCATCTGCTTAAATGAAAAGAGCTGCACCGAAGGTAAGCTGAGCATCTCTTCGGAGAATCCTGGCACTAAAATCCATATGACACGTAAATAATAATCCCAATTCTCCTAATTTAGGATCAAGCATTTCTCTGCTGGGGCATTCTTTAATGCAGAAAATGATGTTTACTACATAGCAAGAAGTGGGAGATGCATACTTAAATGAATAAATATGGGAAAGTGAAAGGTTGAGAAATTCTGGATCCTTTGCATTTTCACCACCAAAAATTGTTTTAGCTTCTCTGTGAAACAGAGATCTCTTATTTAAAAAACTATGCCAGTAACAATCATGATGTTCCAAAAAATTATTGCTTGTCCATTCTTGATCACTTCCTCAGCTCAAATCCAGACTGAAAGAAGAACAGTGTAAAACAACCTTGGAGGGTGAGGGAGTTTGGAGCATGTCTGCTTCTCAGTGGTTTGCCAATATACAGCACTCCTAAGTAATGAGATTATATTTCCCCTCGGTGAAAACTCTGAAATCACTGTTGGATAAAACTGTTTACAGCTATTTACCGAAATTTTACGAATAAATGAAAAACATAGGTTTTTTTAAAGACCTCTTTAATAAATTGCACCCCATCCCCCCTTTAACAAAATCCTGGCTATGTCCTTGGGAGGAGAGTGGTAGAAGAAACAACTGGAGTTCAGAGAGGAGGGACAGGACGTGGATTGTAATCGTAGTCCCTGATCTACGCCGCTGTTGCAGGTGATGGACTTCCATGTTTAGAAAGAGGAGACGGTAGGCAGTTTGGAACATGTGTAGCATAACTGACAATCTGTTGTTGGTGCCTGATCTGCAATGAAGGGACCCTAGACTCCAAGAATTAGCTGTTCACAGGGCTAGTTTGAAAGGCTCCTGTCGCAAATCGAACCCTACAGTGGTGTATCGGATATAGTGTCCACAATGCTGAGGACAATGACGAACTGTATAACAGACTCCCATAATCAATCAAGATGGGTTAGTATCAGCGCTTTGTATAGCTGCAGAAGGGTAGTGCGATCTGCAACCCAGCTGGTGTTACCCAGGCAGCAAATTGTATTAAGGTGCAGGGAGCACTCTCGTCTAAACTGGCAAAGATGGGGAATCAATGTCAACTGAGCACCAAAGACCACCACATTGAGTAGTTGGTTGTCAAGGTAAAGTTCTGGTTGAGATATTGACAAAAGTGCATGACTTGAGTCTTGGTGGCTGAAAACCAAAAGCCATGTGTGAGGGGTCATGCCTGCAACTTTCATATGCCACCTTGCAGTTGACAGTCAGTGATTCCCACACTAGAGGAGCGGTAGTAGAGGCAAAAGTTGCCAGCATACATGGAGGATAATACTGAGGGCCCCACAGCTGCTACCAGACGATTGATGGTTACTAGAAAGAGGACAATACTCAGTACAGAGCCCTACAGTACCCCACTCTCTTAGATAAGGGGAGAACTGTGGGAGGCACCAACTGGAACTCAGAAAATACAATGAGAAGAATTTCTGGATAAAAATCAAGAGCAGGCCATGGAAACTCTACTTGCATAAGGTAGTGAGGATATGATGTCACGATGTGGTGTCATAAGCCTTTTGCATGTCCAAGAAGATGGTTATAAGGCACGAATGTTGATCAAAAGCTGTTCAGATGGCAGACTCCAGATAAACCAGATTATCAGTAGTGGACTGTCCTTTGCAAAAATCACCCTGGGACAGAGCTAGAAGACCACAAGATTCAAGGAGCCAACACAGCCAATGGCTTATCATGCGTTCAAGCAACTTAAAGATAACAATAGTGAGACTGGGCAATAACTCGAGAGGGTGCTTATCTGGTTTCCGTGCCGGGATAATGATGCTTTCTCACCATTGCAATAGGAACACGTCTTCGCTCCAGAAACTGTTAAAAATAGAAAGAATACAATGCTGACAATCCACCGACAGGTGCCTGAGCATTTATTTGGATGCAGTCTGGCCCTGCACTATATCATTGCAGTGGAGTAGGACACTTGGCAAATCTGCACTCGCTGGATGGAGCATTACATAGCTCCAGTGGTGTGTAGTGAAAAATAATTGCTTTCGCTCCACCCACTGTTTTAGGACATGGAAGGCAGGTTGATAATTATCAGACACAGAGGCTCAAGCATAAAGCAGAACAAAATGATTGGCAGCAGTATCTGGGTCAGTGTAGACAGCACCATTTAAGGTAATACCAGGTACACCTCGAGGTGTCTGGTATCTGCAGAGATGTCTGATCTTTTCCCAAACCTCCGAAGGAGAGGTATGTGGCCCAATGGTTGAAACAAACCATTCCCAGCATTCTCACATCTGTCATTTTATAAGATGGCGGGCCTGGGCACAGACACTTAAAGGCAATGGGTGTCGCTTATGGCATTGGGGAGCATGCCTACAATCTCGAATGGCCTCTGTCATTTCTGATGAAATGAAATGAAATGTCGTGTGGCTAGGGCCTACCGTCAGGTAGACTGTTCATCTGGTGCAGGTCTTTCGAGTTGACGCCACTTCGGCGACCTGCGCGTCGGTGGGGATGAAATGATGATGATTAGGACAACACAACACCCAGTCCCTGAGCGGAGAAAATCTCCGACCCAGCCAGGAATCGAACCCGGGCCCTTACGATTGACAGTCTGTCACGCTGACCACTCAGCTACCGGGAGCGGACGTCATTTCTGATGACCACCAAGGTCTGTCTTCTGTTGGGGCAGTTCAGAAGAACAGGAGTCCCCGGAATCTCAGTTTCAGCTACAGGACTGGAGTAGACAGGATCTGGAGGCATGGGAGCCACAAGAATCTCCTTCTCGGAGGACTTTTTCTTAGCTTTCCTCTCCTTAGAGGACTTGGAAGATTGTGACAGCTTCTCTGAATCAGTTTCAGGTACTGATGATGATCACGAAGCCCTGCCACCAGCTGCCTCTGGCTCCTTCAGCCACTGGCTGGTGCTCGGTTGTAGACCAGCAGAAACCTTGGAAGGAAGTGTCCCAAGGGACCCCTTTCTGGAGAGATAAACCACATGAAGATGATTTGTCTCTGGCTGGAAGGTGGCAACCAGTGTTCCCAGTGGGTGGGAAGACAATGATCCCACAGGCATGGAGGAACCAGCAAGAGGAGAGCCCCAACCATTGCTGGGGGGGGGGGGGGGGGGGGGGGGGCGTGGCAAGGAGGGGGGGGGAGGAAGGGGGCGGTCCGGCATGGTTGAGCAGCCCTGAGGGTCCCCTGTAAGAGCTGTAAGGTGTGGGAGTACCTTTGCCAAAGGGGGCACATTATCATAGTTGCATATGACACTGTTTACATGCTGGGCACATCTGCCAGTACTTCTTTTGGCCTCTGGATAAGTTAGTTTGTCCAGAGTCTTATATTCTTGTATTTTCTTCTCTCTCTCTCTCTCTCTCTCTCTCTCTCTCTCTCTCTCTCTCTGGAAAACAGTGTAATCGGGCAAGCAAGGAGAATGGTGAATTCCACTGTTGAGACAGATGGGAGGAGGGGCACAAGGAGAGTACACACGCAACGATCGTTGACAATCTCTATAGATGGGGCTAGCGCTGCAACATTGTGTTTTCAGACAGTGAATTGCCCTCAAAGGCCAAGATGAAGGCACCAGTAGCAACCATATTGTCCTCTGCCCCCTACAGATATCACGGACAAAGTGTACACTCCCTCGCTCAAAGTTGGCGCATAGCTCATCATCAGAATGCAAGAGCAGGTCTTGCTGGAATTTGATGCACTGAACCGTATTTAGATTAGTATGGGGAGTGACAGTAACCAGTATGTCGCCCAGCTTGTTATATGCGAGCAGTGCCCATGACTGGGCAGGGGATGCTGTTTTGATCAAGACTGACCCACTTTTCATTTTAGATATGGCTGTCACTTTCCTGAACTTTTCTTCTATGTTCTCAATAAAGACTAAGGTCTTTGTGGGCAAGCAGGAATCCCCATCAGTCCTTCAAACAACATATCAGGGGGGAGTATTTTTCTGCCTGCCACTTAGCCCTATGTTCCTCCCATGGCACAGTTAGGGAAGGGAACATTTTAGGGTCATATCTCTCTGCATTAAACGAGGTCTTTCTTCCATACAGACTGCTCAGGTCGTATGGCTCCCAGTGGGAGATAACTTCACCTGCTTCATTTGCGGCTTATCTGCTATGGTGCCACCCACTTTGAATGTGGGCTCTCCCCATGGGCACCACCCAGCCTCACCCATGGCTATGTAGCCAGTAGTCTATTGTTCACAGTCCCCACGCCCCATCCATGACAGGCATATATTGCTTGGCATACATGGGGAGTCTTCAGCTCAGGCACTAACAGTGTAATCCCCACATGGTCAGGAGGATTCTATCACCATCCAGGTACTTCATGACACCCCCCCCCCCCCACCCCTTCCATCCCCCAATAATGGAATGGCTAGCATGCTGGGTTTTGGGTGTACTACCTTATTACAGGGAAGGGTGTAAAGATGGAAAGACACAAAGGTGCAACATACACGTATTTGTCAAACTTTCCTGCACACTTCACACCTCTGGCAAATTTTCAAAATTGTTGGCAGGTCAAACTCAATAATGGAGACCAAGTATTTATTTAATGAAACGTTGTAGGAAATGCCACAGTGGAAACTCGAGTCCCAAATCAGAAACCAGGTCCAAGCAGACTCTGCACCAAGAAAACCACCTGATGGACAGACAGAGGGAGAAAGGGATAGTGGGAGCATAAGCTTGCAACACAGAAAGGAAGTAATGCTGCAAAGGCTCGGGCCCCATGGTAGCCAGGCATGTACTCGCAAAATAGTTGTGAGCCTCTTGGGAGTAAGGCTGTATGAGAAGCAACATTTGATATGCAAAGGATGGCAACTGTCAAAACTTAAGTACTGTTGTTAGTAGGTTTAATGTGAACAGGACTGTGTAGCTGACCTTTGGTGAAGATGAGATCAACATCAAAGAAAGCGGCATGGGATACAAAATAGGACCAGATGAAATATAATTGGGAGCATGTATTTAGAGACTCCAGGAATTTTAACATATCAGCCACACCATGAGTCCATATGCAAAGATGTTATCAATGTATCTAAGCTAAACCAGGGACTGAAGGCTTATGGATCCCAGGAAAGCCCTCTCCAAGTGATCCACGAAACGGCTGGCATAGGAAGGAACCATCCTGATTCCCACGGCTGCACCTCTGATCTGTTTGCCCTTCAAAGATGAAGTAGTAGCTGGTAAGTATACAGCTGATTCAGATGAACAGGAAGGATGTCATAAGTTTGGAATCAAGTGGGTGCTGACTGAGGAAATGTCCAGAAATAGACAGACCAAGTACATAAGGAATGCTGATACAGTATAGAGGGAGGTGGCATCAATGGTGACAAGCATGGGGCTTCCTAAAATCATGCCCTGAAATGAGATCCATTCTGTCTGAGATTTTACTCGCCACACCTACAATAGCTCTTTGTGGCCCTCCCAATCTCCACAATATTCTTGTCAGACCATATGCTCCTCCTGCACCCATCTCCCTACCCTATGGCTCCTACCCCTGTGACTGTCCCTGCTACAAGACTTGTCTTATGAACCCTCCTACCACCACCCATACTTGCACTGTAACTGGAGAAACGTATACTATTAAAGGGAGAGCCCCATGTGAAATGACACCTGTCATATACCAGCTGTTACACAAACACTGTTCAGCCTTTTACATCTGCAAGACTATCACCAAGTTATCAGTTAGGATGAATAGGCAAAGGGTGTATACTGGCAACACACAATATCCTCTTGCATAGCATGCTCTACAACATGACAGTCATGACCTCAGTGCCCGTTTCACCACATGTCCCACCAACTCCGCAGGTGGGAACTGACACTACATGTCCTTTATTCTCACCAGCCACCTGGCCTTAATTTATGTTAATTTCTTTGGCCTCACCATTTCTTCACAGAAACATTCCTTCCTTCACTCCATTTTAGTTTTCTACTTCTTTCATTTTCTGACGTATCTATTTTTCGCCGTCTCCCTTCTACGTCTATCGCACACAATGCACTAATCTTTTCGCTCTTATTAACTCATGTACGATGTTTTAGTAGTAATCTCTGCCTTGCATATTATCCTATCTTCCACCTTTAAGCTCTTAGGTTTTCAAATCTTGTTAAGTGTGGTTCCCAACAATCAGTCTTTCCTTCTCATCCTGTCTGGTAAATCACCACTGATCCCTGGGGGACTTATCCAGACTCTACCCCTTTTCCTAAACTTCACCAGTCCTTTTCTTTCACCCCTCTTCCTTCCTCTTCAACCTTTTTGCCAGGAGGAAGAGCCATTGGATCCGAAAGCTAGCAAACTGTAATATCTTTTATTTGTGTGCTCTCCTGCCACCACTTGGTGAGTAGTTTTTTTATCTATACAATTACTTATATTTTCAAAAATTTATTATTTTTGTTGATATATAAGTTTTGGTAACAGAATTTTATCAGTTATAGTGAAAGGCTTCTCTGTAAGTGTAGCCCAAGTTCTAGGTTAGGTTGCTTGGTGGCAATTTGGTTGTGAGTTGATAAATCAAATACAGATGATTTCATGAGAAGCTCAGCTATGGTTACTGAAGAGTTCAAAAATGATCAGAAATTATGTATGTGATCAGAGATTACATATAGGTCTCTCCACTTTGCACTGTAATTTTGGCTGTGTACATTGTGCCCCAAAATGATTGGTGACAACCTTGTAAACTATTAGCATTATGACTGCTGGATTTTTAAATACATTGCTTATTACATGATTATATTCATGTCACGGTTTGACATAATTACTTCAACTAATTGGTGCTCTGTCTGCTTACAACCAGCCACTGACATGCTCCCGTGAGTTTCCACTGCATCTCAGGCCAACCAATGCTAACATTGTTCCACAAAATATGTAAGTAATGGCAATGACCCTATTCTAGATCCTTCATATTTAATCTTAAATTTCAAAAAGATGTTCTACACCAAATGTATTGTTGAATGATCTGAAAGGAATGATGATGTGTAAAGCTTTGCAGAACTTGGACTGGCTTGTAAATTTTTTTATTAATAGAACACAGAAAATTCTCATATGCAGGATGCGCTTATCAGAAACAAAGGTAACTTTGGCCCAGTCCCAAGGATACACAACAACAAAATTCTCAGTAAACATAAGTTTAAAAGAATAGTTGACCATACGCTGGATAGATACATACCCAGTAGAACAGTTCATAATAGGAGAGAACCTCCATGGTATAAGCAGCTGTAAAGAAACTTCTAAAGAAACAAGAGATTACTGCATTATAAGTGTAAAACAAAACATGAGGCTATAGATAGAGAGATGGTGAATCAAACACGTTTGTCTGTCAAGAGAGCAATGTGTGATGCCTTCATTGACTGCTGAAGCAGAATATTGTCAAATGGTCTTTCACAGAATCCCCCCCCCCCCCCAAAAAAAAAGAATCTTAGTCATATGTAAAGGCTGTTAGTGGCACCAAAGTTAAGTGTCCTGTCCCTAGCAAATGACACAGGAACTGAAATTGAGCATAGCAATTTAAAGCTGAAATGCTTAACTCCATTTTTAAATGATACTTTACCAAAGAAAACCCAGGAGAATAGCCACAATTTAATCCTTGTACCACTGAAAAGGTGGAAATACATAACAGTATCAATGGTGTTGAGACACAGCTGAAATCATTAAAATTGAACAAAGCTCCAGGCCCCCAATGGAATTCTTGTCGGATTCTACACTGAATTTAGCCCCTCTTCTACCTATAATATATTGTAGTTCCCTAAAACAAAACAAAAACTGTGCTAGAATTTGATGTTAGGAAAAGGAAGAGAAGGAAACATAGTAGGTGAATATGGACTGGGGGAAAGGAATGAAAGAGGAAGCTGATGGTAGAATTTTGCATGGAGCATAATTCAGACATCGCTAACTCTTGGTTTAAGGATCA
Organism: Schistocerca americana; assembly: GCF_021461395.2. NCBI lineage: Eukaryota > Metazoa > Arthropoda > Insecta > Orthoptera > Acrididae > Schistocerca > Schistocerca americana. The sequence goes on from NC_060122.1 coordinate 794,856,113, forward strand.
TGAAAGACGGTTGTGTACGTGTAAAAGACCTCCAGACACAGGAAGGTTTCAGACTGATTATATAATGGTAAGACAGAGATATTGGAACCAGATTTTAAATTGTAAGACATTTCCAGGAGCAGATGTGAACTCTGATCACAATTTACTGGTTATGAACTGTAGATTAAAACTGAAGGAACTGCAAAACAACAGGAATTTAAGGAGATGGGACGAAGATACACTGAAAGAACCAGAGGCTGTAGAGGATTAGGGAATGATTGACAAGAGCCAGGGAAAGAAATACAGTAGAAGAAGAATGGGTAGCTTTGGGAGATGAAGTAGCAAATGCAGCAGAGAATCTAGTAGGTAAAAAGATGAGGGCTAGTAGAAATTCTTGGGTAACACAAGAGAGACTGAATTTAACTGATGAAAGGAGAAAATATAAAAAAATGTTCAAATGTGTGTGAAATCTTATGGGACTTAACTGCTAAGGTCATCAATCCCTAAGCTTACACACTACTTAACTTAAATTATCCTAAGGACAAACACACACACCCATGCCCGAGGGAGGTCTCGAACCTCTGCCGGGATCAGCCGCACAGTCCATGGCTGCACCACCTTAGACCGCTCGGCTAATCCCACATGGCACAGAAGATATAAAAATGCAGTAAATGAAGCAGGCAAACAGGGAATACAAACGTCTAAAAAATGAGACTGACAGCAAGTGCAAAATGGCTAACCAGGAATGGCTAGGGGACAAATGTAATGATTTAGAAGCATATGTCACTAGGGGAAAGATAGATGCTGCCTACAGGAAAGTTTGAGAGACCTTTGGAGAAAAGAGAATCACGTGTATGAATATCACGAGTTCAGATGGAAAACTAGCCCTTAGCAAGGAAGGAAAAGTAGGAAGATGGAAGGAGTCTACAGACGGTCTATACAAGAAAGATGTACTTGATAGCAATATTATAGAAATGGAAGGGGATGTAGATGAAGATGAGATGGGAGATATGTTAATGTGTGAAGAATTTCACACAGCACTGGAAGACATAAGTCCAAACGAGGCCCCTGAAGTAAACAACATTCCGTTAGAATTACTGATAGTTAATGTGAAGTATAGATATAAGTATCAGGATGTCCTTTCTGAAAGCCAGCCATCACAAAACTCTTCCATTTGGTGAGCAAGATGCATGAGACAGGCAAAAAACCCTCAGACATCAAGAAGAATATAATAATTCCAATTTAAAAGAAACCAGGTGCTGACAGGTGCGAAAATTACCACCGAGCTACAGTTTAATAAGTTATGTTTGCAAAATACTACCACAAATTCTTTGCAGAAAAACGGAAAAGCTGATAGAAGCCAACATCGGGAAAGATCTGTTTGGATTCCAGAGAAATGTAGGAACACACAATCCAATATAAACCTATAGCTTATCTCAGAAGAAAGATTAAGGAAAGACAAACCTACATTTATAGCATTTGTAGACTCGGAGAAAGCTTTTGACAATGTTGACTGGAACACTCTCTTTCAAATCCTAAAGGTGGCAGAGGTAGAATTCAAGGTGGGAAAGTTTATTTACAATTTGTACAGGAACCAGATGGTATTATAAGAGGCGAGGAGCATGAAAGGGAAGCAGTAATTGAAAAGGGAGTGAGACAGGGTTGTAGCCTATCCACGATGCCATTCAGTCTGTATATTGAGCAAGCAGTAAAGGAAACAAAAGAAAAATTTGGAGTGGGGATTAAAGTCCAGAGAGAAGAAATAAAAACTTTGAGGTTTGCCAATGACATTGGAATTCTGCCACAGACAGCAAAGGACTTGGAAGAGCAGTTGAATGGAATGGATAGTGTCTTGAAAGGAGTAAATAAGATGAACATCAACAAAAGCAAAACGAGGGTAATAGAATGTAGATGAATCAAATCAGGGAGGGAATTAAATTAGGAAATGAGGTACTTAAAGTAGTAAATGAGTATTGCTATTTGGGAAGCATAATAACTGATGACGGTCGAAGAAGGGAGGATATAAAATGTAGACTGGCAATGGCAAGAAAAAAGTTTCTAAAGAAGAGAAATTTGTTAATATGAAGTATAGATTTAAGTATCAGGATGTCCTTTCTGAAAGTATTTGTATAGAGTGTAGCCATGTATAGAAGTGAAACATGGACAATAAACAGTTTAGACAGGAAAAGAATACAATCTTTGGAAATGAGGTGCTACAGAAGACTGCTGAAGATCAGATGGGTAGATCACATAATTAATGAGGTACTGAACGGAGTTGGGGAGAAAAGAAATTTGTGGCACAACTTGACTAGAAGAAGAGAACGGCTGGTAGGACACATTCTGAAACATCAAGGGATCGCCAATTTAGTACTGGAGGGAAGCATGGCGAGTAAAAATTTCAGAGGGAGACCAAAAGGTGAATACAGTATGCAGATTCAAAAAGATGTAGATTGCAGCAGTTACTTGGAGATGAAGAGGCTTGCACAGGTCAGAGTAGCATGGAGAGCAGCTACTGGAACTAACTTCTTGTAAAATGTCATATTTTGATGTGATTCATGCTAAAGGCCCTACTGAGACTTTTTTAAATATCTGTTACAAGATACCACAATGGAACTATGGAATTAATGTCTCCTGTAGTATAAATTCAATATCACTTATAGAAATATTGTAAGGAAGTTATGGGAATGCATCTAGAATGAAACTACACATGAGATGAAAGTTCGTTGTGCTAGAGAAGAATAATACTGTCAGCTGATTCAGCAATTTATGTGCAGTTGGAGACCACCATACAATTGCAAAATAATCACAACACCTGCAAAAGAAGGCTGGCACAAATTAAATCAGGCATATGAAGATTCGCCACTTTATAACAGAATTCATTTGTTGAGAATGCTTGTAACATTTTGACTGGAGAACAGCACATCAGTACAACAATATGTATTGAAAATAATTTCCACACTCTAGACTGTAACTATGTAACGGCACAGTGATTTTTAGTAATAGCCCACTAGAGAAGAAAAGGTCCAAAAAGAAACTCACAGAATAACTTAAACTGAGAGAGATAACTTAACAGCAGCTTCAGGTTGTAAAGTGGAGTATTATTGATGGATCAATCTTGTCATACAGAGCACATCTCAGATAAGAACAACAGGAGGGATTCCAATTCAATGCTGACACTTCCGGACAACAATGCAAAACTTACACATAAAATGATCCCTAAGGCAAACAAAGAGAGACAGCCATTAGGAATATTCCCTACAGAGAAGCTAGAGAGAGCAGCCATTAGAAATATTCCCTACAGAGAAGGTGTAAGTGGTTTAATGAATGTACAAGTGTGCTCAACATCTGAGCTTGCAGGCCAAATAAGTCCTAAACTTGAAAGGAACTGAGGACTTGAAACCATAATTTTCTAGGGAGGAGAATCACATCACTACTGGGTACAGTGTGCACACTGTGCAGGAGGTACAGAGGACAAAAATATCAACCACTGGATTCTTGAAACTTCCTGGTAGATTAAAACCATGTGCCGGACAGAGATTCGAATTCGGACCCTCGCCTTTCATGGGTAAGTGCTCTACCGACTGAGCTACCCAAGCATGACTCATGCCCCATCCTCACAGCTTTAATTCTGCCAGTACCTTGTCTCCTACCTTCCAAATTTCACAGGAGCTTTCCTGCAAAACTTGCAGATCTAGCACTTCAGGAAGAAAAGATACTGTGGAGCCATGGCTTTGCCACAGCCTGGGGGATGTTTCCAGAATGAAACTTTCACTCTGCAGTGGAGTGTGAGCTGATATAAAACTGCCTGGAATATTAAAGGTGTGTGCCTGTGAAAGGTGAGGGTCCCAAGTTCGGGTCTAAGTCCCACACATAGTTTTAATCTACCAGGAAGTTTCATACCAGTGCACAATCTGCTGCAGAGTGAAAGTTTCATTCTGGAAACATCCCCTAGGCTGTGGCAAAGCCATGTCTCAGCAATATCGTGCTAGTGCAGCAAGTTTCGCAGGAGAGTTTCTGTGCAGTTTTGAAGGTAGGAGACAAGGTACTGGCGGAATTAAAGCTATGAGGATGGGTATGAGTCATGCTTGGGTAGCTCAGTCAGTAGAGAACTTGCCTGTGAAAGGCGAGAGTGTACCGGATGGATACTCAAACTCGGCACACTCTGCTGCAGAGTGAAAGTTTCATTCTGGAACCACTTGACTCCTGTTTAAATCACAAGGAGGTGCAATTTCTTAGAGCAACTAAAAAACAGCTCATGGTAGCTCTACCAGCTGCTGTAGCTGAATATATGTCCCTGACTTTAGCATATCAAGGGGTACTCTGGCCGCAACAACAAATGTGTGACTGAGTTATCCAAAACAAATTTTTACAATGGATTAACAAAATATATCGATACCAGAAATCACTGTACTACAGAAAAACACAGACCAGCACCAAGTTAAAGCAGAACAAATTCTTATACCGTATAACAGATGCTCGCTAATGCTGTAGTCATTGTCAAGAATAAATCATCATCAAACGATTACAGAATTTGGACTGAAAGTGTGAAAGGTATAGAGACGCTGGTTGTGTTGGAGGTGTTATAAATGAGGATCTATGCCTCCACTTGTATGCTTTATTTAGATTGCAAGTTTAAACAGTTATAGCACAGTTTTCCGTCTGCACTCTCAGCCTCAGTGACACAGGAGTTTCTCCCTTTTCTCAAAATTTTAGATGATGTATTTTCCTAAATCATTAAGCGATAAGATCTGTTGGAGAGAGTGATATATCTACCAGTTCATACAGTATATTTCTTGTGCAAACTTGTATAACACGTAGCCTGACGGTTACTAAGGCTTCGATACTACGAAACGCCACTGATGCCGATGTCACCAAGATGCAAAACTCACACCACGCTCCGAACCGGACGAAATTATTTATTCGTTCAGCTTGTCGTACGGGATAAACATTCATACTAAACATTTTCTAGTGGCACCTCAAGTGAATGTCAATGTAAAACAATAACCAATTTCTACCCACGAACATACACATGACAATTGAAATATTATTAGTTTGTGATACACTGTTTTCTTTCTTTTTTTTCCTTACCGCTATTATTTATAATAGCGAAGATCGAATACTAAACACATAACCTTTTACATAACACCATATTAAAGACAACTACTGCAATATCCCGTCACCGAAGAACGTTTGTTTACCTAATTCGGGGATGATCCATTCCACTGACAATCACAATAACAAATATACACTTAGAGTATACAAACTACATTAGATACGCGTCACAGTGGTACGCGTTCCCTTCTCTCTGACAATAAACATCTGTAAAGCAGAGATATACGTGAATAAGTACGTCTTTGCTCTGTATCACCGGCCAATAGCATTGCACCGCATGTTCCGAGAGTTTGACGTACGAGAAGTGGTTGTTGTTGTGGTAGGATGTGTAATTTTGCATCGTTTCTGACAGCTGTTGTTTGCTATGAAAAGAAACGATGGGTGCCTGCCACATGACCAACAGCCCCAACTGTTTTCAAGTGATAAGATTGTAATGTTTTAATATACTGTCGTTCAGTAAATGCCCCCAGTGTTTAGAGTACAAAATGAATTCCTATATTCAGCGCGTTACAGTTTACAAATCTCTTTTTAATAGAGTGCAGTCATCTTGTTTGTTTTCCACTGACATGAATAAATTTTGTATATATTTCATATTCATGTCAGTATTTGTTTTTATGTTGCTTTTTGCTTTGCTGTCGGAATACTTTAAAGTTCAGTGCAGTGAACATGGATTTAAATCGCCGCAAAAAGCGTTTTCGCCTTTGCCAGACGACAGCCAGATTCACGTTGTCGATGATGGAACTCTGGGATTAGTTCTTAGAACATCTGATGTCTCTGAAGACGTTAAGAGCAAATCCAAAGCAGTAGGCAAGTATGAACATAGTTGCTTATGTTACTTATTTACCACTCCACTTTCTGCATTTGTAATATTCTCGATCTTGTTATTTGTAACATTCGACGTATTCGTGCCTTAATTGTGTACAGTACATCCTGCATACAAAAGAAAATGCATGAGGGGTGGGGAAGGGGGGGGGGTGGGGAGTGGCAGAAAAACTTTATAATAATTCAAAATTCTCTGGTTGCAGAATAATTTTGTGTTTATTGCAGTTGATAATGTTTTGTTTTTAAATAATCAGTCGAAAGGTAATATTTTCCTGTACTTCAATACAGACTCCTACTATACAACACCAGTAACTGCACCGTTGAGCCCTGCACCTCCATATTCAGCTAAAATTTGTTATGTACTTCATCAATAACATATTTACTACTGCTGATGCTCTTACTCATACATTAATATTTGTGAAGCTTGACCATCTCATGACAGTGTGTACTTAAAAGACACAAGCATCTATAGAGCAGAGATATTATGAGTGAATAAGTTCCTCTTTGCTCTCTGTATCACCCAATAACATTGTACCACATATTCCAACAGCATGCTGTTGCATTATACATTCTCTTGTTTTAGGATGCTGTGAGGATATGTTTGTTTACATTGCAGAATAATGTCTTATCTGAGGACATATGTGCTATTTGTAGCTTGAATTACAAAGTGAATCTCCACTGGAAGCATTTTTCTATCATTTTACATAGTGCTTTGTCCAACTGACCATGTTTTCCATTTTATTTGAAATTTTTCCATGTTTTAATTTTGAAGTGAAGACATGGTGAGCCAATAACAGCTCATGCAAACATCAGGAGTCAAATAATTTATTGGACCTCATGCTACTATATTCATAGCATTTCTGCAAGCAGCCAGAATTAGATAGCCAGTAGGCCGATAGTGACATCGGAGCCCAGGAATGCTGACACACAAAAAGCTGCTCAGTGATGCAGTCCCCATTTAGCATGGAGTCTCCGTTGACAGTAGGCACCCGCAGTGTGGAAGACTCAGAATACTCACAAGAGTAGGCAGTCTCTGGTAGTGGATGTCGACGTATGAGTGTCGGTGCATGACATCAGTGTGTCCACACCAGTGTAGGAGGGCAAACGTCTGTACCGCCCAGGTGTTGACATGCTGCTCTTCAATGCAGGATGCAGGCTGTTGCTGGAGGGGCCTATCAGTGGAGAGGCACGGAGTGTGGGAAGGTGGACTCGGTGCTGTAAGATGGAGTGGTGGTGACAAAGACCCACTCTCTTGCGGGCTACTTGCTATAGCTCATCTTTCCGACACATGGCATACCCTCTTACCACAGCAGGTGCTGCCAGACTGCAGATGGCTGTGCTGGAATTGACAGTTATTTCTATGGGCTACCAGCTTGTTTCTTGTACTGTTGCATGGCTTTCAGCCAAATTCGGAAGGACAGCTCTGTGAGCACGCAGTGAAGCAACTGCCTAACCCATCCTGCAAGAGCCCCTTCATTCTGCTGCATTGCCACAATTAATGGTCCTCAGCCTGGCCCATCTTGCAATCTATAAGCAGCCCCATTGCTGCAACTGGTGTTCCGACACATTGATGCTCACCAACTGCATGTGGTTTTGCCAGCTGCTGCGGCTGAGCTCGTAGGTTGTGCAGTAATCCCCAAAAACTAGTGCAGTGCCACATTACCTCTCTCCTTGGAATACATGGCCCCCGGGTTCCTATCCTGGACTAATCTGCAACAGAACTCAGCTTACACGGACAGTAGTGTACATTATTTCCAGTTTTCCTTCTTATATACTAGGAGGCTTGGACCACAAGGTCTCGATGGTGCAGATTTATTCTATAGGTTGTAGCACTTTGGCTCCTTAGTTCTCATAATTTATCCCATACACTTGTGGGTTATATTTTCTTCTCTCACTTTCAACAGGCAGGCAGTTCCTCATAAAATTTTACAATACAGTTTAAAACTGCTATTCTCACCTTACGCTAGACATGCCTTCATGGAATCTCTCCATGTGTCACTTAACGTCTCCCACATCTCTCAAAAACTCACTGACCTGCTCTTCAGTATTTTACACTATCTTAAATGCTGGGAAATGTATACATTATCACTAATTGTATTATTTTGTACATGCCCATAACAATTTATCACTTTTCATCTCTACTCTCGGTGTGCCATGTTGCTCAATCTGGGATCCTTTCCATTGAGATCTGCACAGTGGGAGAGGGGGGGGGGCAAGGGGGGTGGGGGCTTGGGTGATCAACTTTCCACTTAAGGCAGATGAGGGCTGTACATAACAGAGTCATAGGTACTATAATGTTGGTTTTGGTGACACTCCAGGTCACAACAGTACAATGTTTTTCCTGAGTCTGCTACACAGGCCAGAGCACATAAATATACACCCTTCTTGGGTCACTGCAAGATTGTTTGGGGAAGGAACAGGATCTTGTTTCAACTTCTTATTGAGGTAGGTCAAATTTTGAATTGGGAACAGTCCTAGCAGTTTGTCTGGCTATTACAGCTGTGGATGTGGTACATTTGATCTGGTAATCCCTGTAAAAGTGGCTGACAGTTGAAGTGTTGGTTCAGTTGTCACACACCATCCCATTAATTAATACCCCACTTCCATGCAGTTCCAATCACTTTGCCCCTGCAAGTCTCTCTGGTTCGTAGCAGTTTACCACCGCCACTTCCTTGTTACCTTTTACCACCTACCTCACTCTTCCCAAGGTTCCTGATATGATATCATTGTCATTGTCAGCCACATTCTGAGTATAGTTTTCAATAATCCCCCCCCCCCCCCCCCCCCGCCCATCCCCACCGTTTAACTGACCCCTCTTGCATCATCGCAAAGTATGCGACAACACGCATATTGCCTGCAGCATTTGCTCTTGAAATTGTTCATAGGGCCTATGCAATATCTTGAATTATTCCCACACTTCTCTGAATAATCATTAGCTCTCTGCTTCTTCCTGTACCCTGAGAGCACTTAATCTCAGCAACCATCAAAGGCTTGTAAGAAACATGCCCTCTTGCCTGGTAAAAGGCACACTACTTTCCATTTGTTGATCTCACAGTACTCCCACTCCACCTTCGATGAAGAGGCAAAGCACTGCCATGGTTGGATGGCCTCCATCCTTATTCTGAGCATACAGCAACCTGGAAACAGGGAGTTATACTCTCCTTCCCTCCTCCTGAAAGGTCTGCTCTCACTTGGCGTACTTCTCACACATACATTGATTATAAATCTTAGACATAAAATTGCAATAATTGTGGCACATACAACTCATTCCCAAAATCCTTTCCACAACCAAATGTTGCCCTTCAATAACCTTAATGTTACCTAATTTCATAATTGCAATACAACATAACACAAAATGTGCACAATATCACTCCTTATTTTCTTGGCCTTAACCCATATGCACATCATCTTCATGATCACCCTTCTCCTTATTTCTTTCCTCCTCTTACTTTGCTGTGCGTGCTGATTCTAGTAGCAATGAATCTGGAGTGCCATGAAATGGTAATAGACTTCCAACATGAACTACCTTTGTTCTAGTTAGGAAATGAAGCTTGACGTTGACTGGTGGTGATACGTGTGTCCCATGGTACAGTTTCTGGTACCTTGTCACACCCTTTTTTTGTTTTACTCTCAAGGGTATAAGGACCTGACAGCATTACCCATTGCCCTACCACATACTGTGGTAATTTCTCTGTACACTACCCCTTGCTGTTCCAGGCCTTTAGTATTTGTATTCAGCATGTGCCTCCCATAGTGTATTGGTGAAATGGCTTGCCTTCCCTACTAATGTTTGGTATGATGACATCAAGTGATGAAGGCATCCTTCTCCCATACACCATCTCATAAAGGCATAGTCTAGTACCAGAGTGAACATTCGAGTTTTAAATTGCCGCAACCGGTCACAAGCATGTATATCAGTAATTATGGTGAGAGTTTATGTAGTAACTCAGCATCTTACTAATAGTATTCTGTTCTACCAGTAGTTTGCAGGAGACTAGTTCTTAATTTCTGGACCTTTAGCAATTGACATGAAATTTGTCCCTTGGTCCATGATTACCATTTTAAGACATGCCAAACTTTTGACTTTTGGGTTGTGCGCATTCAGCCATCGGAATAATGGGCAGATGATACAGCACGTATTGGAGATGATTTCCTTGTCAGTTACGACTATACAAGCATAAGGACAACTAACACCCAGCTCCCGAGTGAAGAAAGTCTATGACTTGGCCAGGAGCAAGAATTTACTGACCATGGTGTGCATCAACGTAGCTGCTTGCTCATTCATAATGATGATCATTTCTGTATACTGGGAAAAGTGGTCAGTAATAGTTAACACGAAACGGTTTTCCACTGTAGCCTAGTTAGTCAGACCTATGGCATCCATTTGTATCATTTCAGATGGTTTAATTGCCTATGGTAACATTTGTAATGGTATTTGCTTGTGGTTCATGTCTGCTCTGCATACTGTACATAATTCTTTACATATTGGTGTACATCTTCCTCCCTCCCCTTCCACCAATACCATTCTGTCACTGTCTGCTTTGTTGCCTTCCAACATCTGTGCCCCGATAGCACGTGGTCTTGTACAGCTTGCAATAGGTGTGAGTAGCTTGTGCTGCTGGCCACTCAGTAAGGCCATGTCTGTACTACTTCTGCCTTTCTGCTCAAGCCATCCGTGTTACCATGCTTCTTGCCTGGCTTATGCACAACTTCAAAATCGAACTTGCTGAACTTCACACACACACACACACACACACACACACACACACACACACACACACACACACCTCGTGAGCCATCTAGAAGTGCCCCTCAACACTAATAACCATTTCTGAGCTGCATGATCAGTCACCACTTTGAATTTTCCCCATACAAATAGCATCCAGTTGTTGCCACCATGAAATGTGTGTCTGCTGCAGTAATATCATCCAGAGAACTCGTATTTGACAGGATACTATTTCCAACACTGTTTATTTATGTTCACCTTTCAGAATGTACTGCTTTCCAGTGACTGTGTTAGTAAAAATAATTGTAGCATGTTAGTAAAAAATGGATCAGACAGTAATAAATAATGTATCAAGTGCCACAAAACTGATTTAGAGATAATCAACAAAATGTGTATAGCACTTATATGGATCACTACAAAAACACGAAAACTATACAGATTTCTTCTCATATATGTAATTTTTGTTCTGTGTTTGTAAGTTTAAAAACAAAATTTGAAGAAAATGAAACATTCTGTATGCATTGGCTTTAACATAAATAATGATAAAAGTGGGATAATGCCCATTTTCATTCAATTCGCAAGGTTCTAGTAAAGCCACTTATTCTTCTCTTTCACAAATAAAGCCACTTATTCTTCTCTTTCACAAATGGAATCTTTTAGTTAAATTCCTTCCATTTCTTCCAATAAGCTAGATTCACTGTGTAGTGTTCCCAGCTGCACCTGTTGAAGATTAGAAGGCTTAATGTTCCTCTTCAAGATGTAATGTTCCTTGAACTCCTCAATTGCATTAAGATGGCTCTGAGCACTACGGGACTCGACATCTGAGGTCATCAGTCCCCTGCATTATGAGCTGATGGAATCCTAGCTATTCAGCAGCCAGTCTAATCCACTGTGCTTTTGAAATATGCTTGTTGGTGAAGTTTACTTAAATGCATAAAAATCTGTTTCTTGCAATACACGCACGTTTCATTCTCACCTCTGACACACGCAGCCTCATGCCAGAGAAACATGTAACTGGTTTGATTATCACCAACGTGAATGCAAAGCAAGTTGTAATTTGAGAGAGAGCTGCCATAAATAATGCATTTCACTGTGCCTCAATGAAGGAAGAGAAATCACTTTTTGTAAATCAATTCCAGCTGTACATACTTCCAAGTTAGCCCCTTGACTCTGAACTTTGTCAGCTTTCACAGAATCCTCAGCTTTCTTTGCTTTTTTGGTAATGGAATCTAGCTACAGTTTTATTGTCTTTATTAATGGGATCACACCTCAGTTCACTCGAATAGTGGCTTTCTAGCGTTGGTTAACATTGATCAACAGCCAGTTTTTCATCTTCTTCTTTATACTTCGGGTTTTTTGTCATATTCCATCACTTTTCTTCATAGACAACCTCACCACTCTGCTTCAGCTATGTTAATGTCTGAACTATTCATTTGGTCTGACTGAGAACCTCACAAAATGTCGCTTTGCATTCTCGTATAACATCTCCCTCAGCACCAGGCAATGTGTAGCACAGTTACTTCTTTCTTCTTTGCTATTATTGTTTGTTCAGCACCTTCCTCAGTAGACAACTGAGCAGTTACATTATTATCATTACTTACCTTTGATCTTCACCTCTTCACTTTGGAAACACTCATGTGAGAGATGAGACATTGCACAGGTATTTAGGTACCTTTTAGTGAGCACAAATCATTACAGCAAAAATATAGGGGAGGGAAAGGATCCACCTTGGTACAACAAACATATTAGGAAGTTGCTGAGAAAGCAGAGAATTTTGCACAGTTGTTTTAAACATAGTCACTGCCCCTCTGACAAACAGAAATTATGCGAAATGAAAGCAGCTGTCAAAAGGTCAATGACAGATTCTTTTAACAAATTTGACAGCAATATTTTATCTATCGATTCTAAAAATAACCCCAAAAAATTTTGGTCGTATGGAAAATCTATGAACACTACAAATAATTCAATACCTTCTCTTGCTGACAGTGTGGGCAATGTAACAGATGATGATAAACAGAAAGCCAAAATTCTAAACCTAGCTTTCAAAAACTCGTTTACAGTACAGGTCTGCAGCACCATTCTTCCTTTTAATTATTGAACAAACGCAAGGATGGCTGAATAGTGTTTAGTGTATCTGGGATTGTAAAACAGTTAAGATCCTTAGATGCCAGGAAGTCATCTGGCCCAGACGGTATCCCCGTAATATTATATGTTGACTATGCTACAAATATAGCACCATTCTTATCCATCATCTATCAGAGATCATTGGAACAGCAGAAAGTTCCACAGAAATGGAAGAAGGCCCAGGTCATAGCAGTCTATAAAAAGGGTAGAAAATCGGATGCACATAATTACCAGCCAATTTCACTGACATTGATTTGTTGTAGAACCATGGAACATATTTTTTGTTCAGACGTAATGACCTTTCTAGACTCTGTGAAGCTCATCTGGAGAAACCAGCACGGTTTGAGGAAACAGCAGTCATGTGAGACACAGCTGGCCCTCTTTGTACATGATATACAACAGGCTGTAGATACCAGCTTCCAGGTTGATGCCATATTTCTCAACGGAAAGGCATTCATACCAATTCCGCACTGTCACTTGCTCCAAATAGTGCATGCTTACGGTCTATCCGATGACATATGCAGTTGGATAGAAAGTTTTCTAACAGACATAGATAAGTATGTCGTCCTGAATGGGATGACTGCAACAGAAAGAAGCGTAAATTCAGGTGTGCCCCAGGGCAGAGTAATAGGTCCGCTGCTTTTTATGATTTACATAAACAATCTGGTTGATGGTATTGACAGCAGCTGTAGTCTACGGGAAAGTAGTATCACACGAAAGTTGTGAACAAATCAATGAGGATTTGCAGAAAATAAATGTGTGGTGTAATGACTGGCAGTTATCTCTCAATATTAGTAAGTGTAACCTACTGCGTATAACAAAGTGAAAATCCCCATTAATGTAAGAGTACAAAATAAATGCCCAGTCTTTGGAAGCGGTAACATGCGTCAAGTATCTGGGTGTGACTATTCATGGGATGATCAGATTACACAAGTAACGGGCAAGGCAAACTCTAGGTTTCGGTTTATTGGTAGAATCCTGAAGCGATGCAGTCCTTCAGCAAAGAAAATTGCGTACAACATGTTAGTTCGTCCAGTCTTAGAGTATTGTTCGTCTGGATGGGACCGTTACCAGTTGGATCTGGTTCAAGAGATTCAGGAGGTCCAAAGAAGAGTGGCAAGATTCGTAACTGGTACATTTAGCCATTGCGAGAGCATTACAAATCTAATAGAAAGTTTGAAGTGGGACACACTTGCAAATAGATGACGTGCTAAACGGAAGGGACTGTTCAGTAAATTCCAAAATCCGATCTTCACCATGGTTGTAGAGCATATATTATTGCCACAAACTTTCAAATCGCACAATGATCACCATTCAAAGATAAGAGAAATTAGAGCTCATACTGAGGCGTTTAGACAGTCATTTTTCCCTCGCACGATCTGCGAGTGGGACAGAGGGGGGAATATGACCTTGGCGCAAATTGTGCCCTCCGCCACACACTGCTTGGTGGCTAGCGGAGTATATATGTAGATGTAGATGAAACAACTTAAGTTTCTGGTCATATGAAAGTGGTCTGCATTTAAATTGACATTTACAGGAAACCTGAAAGAGTGGAACAGTACGTATAATAAACACTTTAAATCAACATACCTAGATCTTCGCAGATAAGTAAATGGTCCCATGCAAATAGTTAACTGTAACCTCATAATCAGAACAATTATTTTTCTCAATACAAAATTATTTTCAATACTAAATTAAACACATTAAAATACTTGAACATTATTTATGATGATTCCAAGCCTTATAATAAGAGCTAAATGACAGTCAAGGCCTACCTGGTACTTGGGACCTCTTTAGCTGGAACCACAATATTGTATATTCCTTTCCTTATAAGCGCTACCTTCACCTGGACTGACATGACTTGAAAAGATAGAAGTCATTGTGGAAAGGGGGCTGTAGCCAGAGATGTGTAATTTGATGGTCAGGCCATTTGGAGGTTTCCGTGAGCTAGACAATAATGCAGAAACAGTATGTGTAACTGGGTTACAACTGGGGATAGGGAAACTTCCTGTTTTGGTGCAGCAGTGATTCATAGTGGAGCATAAGGAACATGTAAAAATACATGTAAAAACCCATAAAAAGTACATAATGGGTGAAGTTGTGGGAAACAGATGAAACCTAAGGGAGTAGGGCTGATAGTGAAGGATGAAAACGAACAACACTCGACATAAACACCATGAGATCAAATAGAAAAATAGATCAAAAGACAAAAATAGTGGGATGCAGGTAAGAGTGTGTAAGTGTGAAGAGCAGCAGGTGAAAATGGATTAGGTAAAGTTAGTTGGTGCAAGCTGGGCTAAGAGGGGGG
Organism: Schistocerca americana; assembly: GCF_021461395.2. Taxonomy (NCBI): domain Eukaryota; kingdom Metazoa; phylum Arthropoda; class Insecta; order Orthoptera; family Acrididae; genus Schistocerca; species Schistocerca americana. The sequence continues at coordinate 794,871,184 of NC_060122.1, forward strand.
GGGGGGGGGGGGGGGGGAAGTGAGTCAGCCAGTCAGATGGGGTTGTCGGTAAGGTTGATGGTCAACAAGTTTGTGCGGCACAGGAAGGTATGGTGATACAACATACAAACTACATGAGAGTTAGGGAAGAAGTGTGATCATTTTGAATGGCTAGCGGTATATATATCTGTGGGAGTAATGTGGGACATGATATGCTGCACGAACAGTCTGCACGGTCACATTATCATGTTTTGTTTGTGGACAAGAGTTTTGATACAGTGTGGCTTGCAAGTTGGAGTTTGCATAGCTTGGAAGGTGACTGACAAAGCACAGCGAAAAAGAGAAAGAAAATACAGGCAGTGACTAATGTACTGCATTACAGAATATTAACAAAGGAAAACAGCACTGGGTTGTGGCATGGGAGAAAAGCCGTTTGGAAGAGTCAAACAGTGGGAAGTTCTGGATGAAATAACAACTATTTGTAAAGAAAGAGATGTTGGGTCACAAACAGTGAAAATACTGCTATACATTTAAGCTTTCAGCCAAATGACCTTCTTCTGAAATAGAGTACACATTCACACAACCACAACTTGCCCACACTTGACCACAGAGTCTAGCCACTGTGGCCGAACTGCAGACTACAGCTGCCCCTGACAAGAGCAGCAATCTGGTATGGTTGGTGGGGCTAAGGACACATGATGCGAGAATGGGAGAGTAGGAGTGGGGGACAGTGTTATGCAGCTTGTGAGAGTGTGCAAGAATGTGGTGGGAACAAGTTAGGGCTGCTAGCTGCAGTTCGGAGGCAGTGCTGGTGGAGATGATTGGGGGAGGGGGGCAGGAAAGGAAGAGGAGAAATAGAGTAGTGGGTGCATTGGCAGTCTAGAATGCTTTGTAGTGTTGGAATGGGAACAGGAAAGAAGTTTGGTAATTGGCAGATGGGGCTTAGTAAAGGTTGAGGCCAGGGGGCTTTGGGGAACAAAGCATGTATAGCAGGGAGAGTTCCCAACTGGACAATTTTGGAAAGCTGGTGTTGATAGAAAGGATTCAGATGTTGCAGACTGTGAAGCAGCCATTGTAGTGAAGTACTCCATGTTGGGCAGCATTTTCAGCAATGAGGGGCCAGCTGTCTCTTGGCCACAGTTTGTCATTGGCAATTCCTGTGGACGGACAGCTTTTTAGTAGTCATGATCATATAGAAAGCAGCAGAGTGGTTGCACTCAGTATGTAGATCATGTGGGTGGTTTCACAGACAGCCTGCCTTCGATGGGAGGGGAGATGCCAGTGACTGGACTGGAGTAAGTATTTGTGGGGGGATTTATGGGACAGATTTTGCATCTAGATCTATTGCAGGGATATGAGCCATGAGACAAGGGTTGGAGACAGGGGTGTATTGCCAGACATAGGTTGGGAAAGTCATGTGATCAAAACAAGTGCCAAAGACTGGGATTTGTGTGTCATTATTCTGAATTTCTTATCCAAAAATTATCTCAAGCAGATAATTAGACAACTAACTTGTGAAGGTAATATCTTAGACCTCCTAGCAATAAACAGACCCAAACATATCAAATCAATTTAACATAGAGGAAGTTATCAGTGATCATAAAGTTGTGGTAACAACTATGACTGCAAGTATTAAAAGGAATATCGAGAAAGTAGGAAAATATTTGTGTGTAGTAAGAGCGACGGGATACAAATAATTGATTATCAAATATTCAGTGGTGTAAATGAAGATGTGGAGCACAAAAGACAAAAAAAACCACACACACACAAAATGAAAGAATGGTTCAATATGCCTTAAACAAGTATGTTCTGGGCAAAGTCTTGAAGAATGGGAAAGTGCTTTAGCGGCCTCAGTAGAAAACTGTTAAGTAAATGAAGATTGCTTCATAACAGATTCAAGAGCTGACAAACAGAAGGTTAATGAAGCGAAAATGAGCATAAAGAAACCAGTGAGAGATGCATTCAGAGATTTTGGAACTTAAGTATCAGCAATCATTCTTAATAAAAACCCTAAGAACTTTTGGTCACAAGCAAAATCAGAAGCAGTTTGGCATCATGTGTTCAGTCATCTCAATGACCATATTGGCACCTAAATGGAAGATAACAGAGAGAAGGCCAAAATACTGAATTTAGTCATTCGAAATTGTTTCATCACAGAAGATAGTAATATGGTCAGTCCTTTCAATTATGGTACGAACATCGAAATGCAGACATCGAGATAACCAAACATAGATTAGAAAAGCAGCTATAGTCACTTAGTAGTTCAAAGGCACCAGGACCAGGTGAGATACATGTAAGACTCCACAAAAATTATGTGAAAGGCTTATTCCTCTTCTAGCAGCAGTTTATTGTAGTTCACTGGACTGACTGGGAAAAAGAGTGATCATTCCTGTTTTCAAGAAGAATCACAGGACAGATTTGCTTGACTGTAGAACTATATCATTGATGTAAAACTGTTGTACAAATATAGAAAATGTTTTGTGCATGAGAATTATGACACTTTTGGAGAATGAACATCCCTTCTACAAAAATCAACATGAGCTCCGCAGAGATCTTGCTAAATTCAGCTTGCTATGTTTCTCCACGAGATTCATAGTGCTGTAGACAAAGGCACTCAGGTAGATGCCATGTTCCTTGACTTTAGGAAAGCATTTGACACCATACTGTATTGGCATTTAGTGAAAAAGATATGAGAAAACCAAGTATCAGACCATATTTGCGACTAGATTCGATACTTCCTTGCAGATAGAACTCAACACATCACTCTAAATGGAATAAAATCAACAGATGTGTTGGTAATTTCCAGAATATCCCAAGGAATTGTGTTAGGACTATTGCTGTTTACAATGTATATAAATGATGTAGTAGAAAGTGTCAGAAGCTGTTAAGAGTGTTTGCAGATGATGTGGTTGTCTATAAGAAAGTAGCAGTGCCAGGAAACAGTACTGATTTGCAGTCTGACCTACAGAGGATTGATGAATGTTGCAGGCTCTGGCAGTTAACCCTGAAATAAATAAATATAACATATTGTGCATACATAGGAAAAGCAATCCACTACTGTACAACTGCACTATTGATGATAAAATTTCTGGAAACAGTATCTACTTTTAAATATCTAGGAGTAACTATCCAGAGCAACCTTAAGTGGAATGACCACATAAATTTAGACAGTACTTCCTGTGAAGAGTCTGCAAATTTCCTCCCACATACATCTCATGAAATTACCACAATGAGAAAGTCTGAGAAATTAGAGCTCATGTTGAGCCTTACCAACAGTCCTTCATCCTACGCACCATTCATGATTGGAAAAGGGAAGGGGGATCACTTGGTGGTACCAGAAGTACCGTCTGCTGCACAATGTCAGGTGACCTGCAAAGTATTTGTGTAGAAGCAGAATGTGTGTGTATTCTCTATTTTGGAATTGTCCTTTTCTCTGAAAGCATATTTTGTAACAGTCTTTTCATTGTATCTGTCTGCAACTAATGTCTTCTCTATATGGTGAGCAGCAAGCTATCCTTTTCATAATATTGTTGTTGTTCTGCACTAGACTTCCATCCTATAACCCAGTGCTGTTTTTCATTGTTAGTATTTTCTAATGCATTATTACTCAGTGTCTGAGTTTTGTTTCTTTTCCTTCCTGTGTTTTATCTGTCGCCTTCCAAACCACAGAAGGTCTGATTTACAAGCCACACTGTGTCAATGATATCGTCCACATAAAACACATGATTACAGGACTGTGTGGATTGTTGGTGCAGATATCATGTCCCACATTCTTCCCACTGATACAGTTACTCCCAGACCTTGAAACTGATCAACTTCCTCTCTCACTCTCACGTAGTTTCACATGTTTCTCTTTATCTTCCTGTGCCTGAAAAACTAGTTGACCCTTCACCTTACCAACAACCCCCCACCCAACTCCCTCTCCCTCTCCCTCTCCCTCTCCCTCTCCCTCTCCCTCTCCCTCTCCCTCTCCCTCTCCCCCTCCCCCCCCCCCCCCACCCCTCCCTCTCTCCCCCATCCACGTCCCCTTGTACCAGGATGCACATACTAACCTCACCTAATCGACTTTTAATAACTTTTCTTATGTCTTAACCACATTTTTATTTTTCAACAACCTTAAATGTTTCAACTTTCCATCATTTTCAAAGGCTACAAAATGTAACACAAAACTTGTAACAGAGGATATGAAAATATGATACATTTCACCATTGATAAGAGACAAATTACGACGACTAGAACATGGCTTCATAGCTTACCAGTATCATGTCAGTCATATAAAACTGCTCACTAGGTACATTGCATCATCACAACATTCTCGATCATGAGACAAGTGCAAACTGCTATCAAGGGAAAATTTGGAATCCAAGTGGAGTAAACCGCTAGGCGGTGATACACTGTGCAATTTGTTTCTGTTTACTACCACAATTTTCATCGTTACATTGTGTAAAACAGTTTCATCAGTAAACATGGAAGTCACTTTACAATGTTTACAAAAAGGTATTACTTTACAAAATAATGTAGAATGGATTTTTTTAACTAATACATTTAGAGAACATGCTGATTGGTGGTGGGACCATCTGTGTATTAACTAACAAATCTCTCTCTCTCTCTCTCTCTCTCTCTCTCTCTCTCTCTCTCTCTCTCTCTCTCTCTCTTTACATCTTATAGCACATAAATTATTGTCATCAGGAAAAGCTCACAAATATCCAATAGAAGTTAACATTATAGAGATTACTAGAGGGTTAGGAGGGTATTGGTTGTTGGTGTGCTTATGGTACTGTACATAATATCGTCTTTGGTTGTATGCCCATAAAACTGTTTTCTGTGAATAATAAACATTGTAGATTGCCAGGATACAATTAAAGGAGGACGTAAATCGATGCACAACATTTGTCTTGACATATTACAAAATCTTGTAAAACTGCTTGTGTGATTACAAATGTTTATAAATTGATAACTTAAATAAAATAACTTGAAAGCATTGTGAAACAGGTATAGTAGTGCTGTTGTCAACCGTTTTCAACTTGTACCATGCAGTGTGAAGTGCTGAGCATTTTCATGCAAATTGCAGCTTAGCTAATCCATTTACTCCTGCTGCCCCCTCTCTTCACACTTACACACAGTGACCAGAATCCCACTATTATCGTGTGAACAATTTTTAACTTAATACACATCCAAGAGGAACAATTCAATTGGAATCTGTGAGAGGTATATTAGCCAACATATTTTTCTTTGTAAATATTAATTGTGTATTAGTGTTTTCTGATGTGTTCTGTGTACTAGATGATCTCCTCATATGGTCTATTGGAACAAAAGGTACATCTAATCTAATCTTTAGTAAATATTGATGCCAGCAGAACTCCTATGGGGTATGGGTATTTTGCATTGGGAGAAAGCAACATCTGTAATAAGTAGAAAATGACAATAACAGTAAAATATACACGTGCTATTATGACAGAGACAAGATAAAACAATAGTTCCAAAAAAGCAAAAAATGTACAGAAAGAACAAATAAACTGTAACTGGTATCAACAACATCAGCTGAGCTATATAGCCCAACTTGAAAGACTGATGGCAACACAAATTTCCTAAAACAGATGCTGTTACAAAAAGCTAAAGGCAAGACCACCACAAATTATCCTAGTGATCCCTTGACATGCAGCCATTGGAAGAACCTTGACACAATACCTACCTCAGTCTCATATTATTGTCACATAGATGACATTTACAGTGTTCCCCAATGACACCTAGCATCTGCAAAACATCCTCCACCTCACTCCACAACATTCAGCTATTGAAGACGAATTTTGGACTCGTTTTGCAAGAATAGCACAGCAAGATCACAGTGAAAATAAGCAAATAATCAAACAAGCAGTATACCACAGATAATATGTGATATCATAAACAGGGGAATACACCATAGAAATAAGAAAAAGGATACAATCTCGCACGACTATAAGATGCAATTTAACCTTCAGTCACAAAAATGTCATTTCCATAAACAAAATTTGTTTATGTATTATCAAATTAAACATGAATTGTTTGCATAATTCACAGTTCAGATTTACTGCAATTATAGTCTTCTCTGGTGATTAACACAACCATAGATAACATATAGTCTCTGGATGCCAACAAGCATCATATCATAAACAAATGACATGGCACATGTTGTAATGGCTCAGAGCTGATGAGTGGTATCAAGTGAGTTGACCCAAAATCATGTAACTGCAAATGTTATATGTATTTTTAACCAGTGTATGCACTATCTGTTCCATTCCTGAGAATGTCATTGCTGTAGTGAACCAAACATCTGCCCCCCCTCCTCCTCCTCCTCCTCCTCCTCCTCCCCCCTCACTCCCCTCCCTCTCACTCCCCCCTCTGCCCAAACAAGCTTCATTATTATAGCAGCTTGGTATTCACAGAATTTAGGTGTTAAAGGGTGCTGCCTTGCAGAGAGTTAATAAAGAAATATTGAACTATATTCAGTCACTTAAAACTGTAATAATATGGCACCTGTGCAGAAACAGATTCTTGTCCTGAGCATTAGGCAATCCATCCTGTTGTTCTGAGGAGTGGCTTCTCCAATTGACTGTTGGGCTGCCAACCTGTATAACTGACATGTTCGTGTCGCTATGTCATTATGTAGATACTATGACATTGTAGCTTCAGGGAAAGTTCTTCATAATCAGGTACATCTGATTATATACAGTGAAATTACATTTTTGTCACAGGGAGCAAACGGGGAAGCAAAAATCTCATTAAAAATTGGCTCGAGAGGGTTGCAGAAATCAGTAGCTATTGCAGTTGCACAGTAAATAGAATATAGAACGAGGGGGAAAGTGTGGCTACAAGTACTTCCTAGGGCTTCATCACATAGGATAGACAGGAGGAGGAGAAGAAAATTTTATGTTCAGATACTATTGTACTATTGATGAACTGATTGTCAGAGAACTGATACATAATTTCCACATGACACACATTCTTTATTTTGCAGTGACAGTATTGTAGTAAGTGACGTCATTCACTATGATAATTTTGATAATTTTTAATCCCTTTTTTGTTTTTATGAGATTTTGTTCCAATTGCCCATGCTTGGACTTGCTTGCATCAGTCGATCTTCTGTTTTGTGTGAGTATGTGTTTCGTGGTGCTCCAGAGAGAAGCTATAGACTTCAGTCATATAAATTTGTAGAATTATTGGCCGTACTGACATAACCTGTTAGTCCAATCGTTTACAGACTCGCATTACAGTCCCCACCACTGCTGTCGGCCCCTTCTCCGATTTGTCATCTGCAGACACACAACGAGCTGTTGTGTGCACACATGGCTAGATGTAGCAGGGGACTTGGAAGTTGAAAAGAAACAATTTTCAGATTTTCACCTCATTTTCTTTAGCTTTCCTAATGTAATTCAAGCTAACAAAGGAATGGTTCTGAAGAATGGGCCACAACTGATTTCTTGGCCTGACTGTTCTGAGCTTATGCTCCATCTACGGTAAACTTTAAGTTTTCTTCCTTAATTTGATGTGATAGTGTTGTGACTATCGAAAAGGACTCGATGAAAAGTTCACCAATAACACATTTTACTAAATTGTAGAAGTTATATCATAAATTCCCAGGTGCATTACTTTCAGATTCCACATACACATCAGTAACAATGTTAAGTTTTGCTTTTATTTCCACATCTGTTGGAAAATGTTTTGCTGTTTCTTTCCAAACATCACCTTTTATTATTCCAACTTGTATAATGAACATGCTACATTACAAATTCAAGAGAACCTGTAACACTAGCTTCAATCAGTGGAAAATCCTGGATGGAATGTAACAATATTATGAAAAGGAAAGTTGCTACTCACCATAAAGCAGAGATGCTGAGTCGCAGATAGGCGCAACAGTGACAGTCTTTTTGTTGAGCCTATCTCTGACTCAGCATCTCTGCTATATGGTGATTAGGAACTTTTCTTTTCATAATATTGTAACACTAACTTCAGATATTCTTACAAGTATGTGCAGTATCAAGGCCAGTCCTTCACCTGCAGCTATCTCTATACTGCAGCATTATCAGTGTACCCTCAGTAGTCAGAATATCACACAAAATTAGGAAACTATTAAAATTAGAGAGAGATGAGTAGGCTAGCAAGTACTTAGCTGTGTGAGATGGAGTTACTAGTCATACTGAATGGAACAGGAGGAAGTAAAAAATAGCAAACAGAGCTTTTCAGACTATACTTTCCTTATATAGGGAGAAAACATAGCTTGGTTGGGGAAGATTGGAAATGGGACAGATACTACTTTGGTAAGTTCTGTCCCAGATTCAGCTCAGAGATAACAGAAGAGTAAAGATTGCTAAAAACAAAAAGATGAAAAGCAAAAATAATAATTCAGTTAACAAATAGGAAGAGAGATGGTGAAGTTAAGAGGCATCTAAATGTGGGAAAGGGGTGAAAATTACAATAATGAAATTGGTAAGTACTTGTAAATAATGCAGAAAAAGGAGTGAGATGTGTGTGAACTGTTAAGTCCAGCATGGGGGTGGCAGGATGAGGGGATTTGTTGGAGAGTAGCTTCTGACATCCAGAGTTCAGCTTAAGCTAGTACTCACTGTAAGGATCCAAGCGGCCCATTTAACGCAGAAGCCACACAGGTTCCTCGAGTGAAGCTGCTGTGCGTGGCCAGCTACTGAGTATTTTTTGTCCCTGAGGCAAAGACCACATCTTAGATTGGGAACAATGCACGGAAGGAACCTTAGGATGAGATAACCATCTTATAAGTAGCTATCATTTGATGAAAATATTGCACAGGTTTGGACAGCGACGACCCACATCAGATTTTGTCAGAAGTGTCAGCTATGTTTGCCAGAGGAGAAGCCTCTCCATGAGAACTGTTTTATATAGGATTTGTGGGAGAGGAGAGCCTCACAGAGGTTATTGGTGCATGTAATATACGGGTTTGCTTTTGGAACAGTTGTGTTTACAGAGACTTTGTTCCACTGTCACATGTCATGCATTACTAAGCATGCGCATAATGAAATAATTTTTACCACTGTGCATAACTGTTGGAATTTTTTTCTTACTTCTCAGAAGTGTGCTATTACCAAATCCTGCTTCAAACATAACATGCTATGTTATATTATACATTTCATTTTAAGTTTTAATAAGAATTTGTTTTTATGCACTGGCATCATGATTTCATCAAAAACATTTTTTATTAGTTTATTTCAAGGGTTTTCATTTGCCACTTTCTTGTGGCCTACCACCCAGAAGGGTTTTATTCAAAACTAGCTGTGCCTGCCAAGCGTTGCTGTGGCTCAGTTTGGTGAAATGGAAAAGAGAAACGACATCCTAATGTCCTCTCTCTCTCTCTCTCTCTCTCTCTCTCTCTCTCTCTATCTATCTATCTGTCCATGTCTTCCTCCCTCTGCCTCGATCCATCACCTTGTTCCCCTGATGTCTGTCCATTACCTCCTTCCCCCTGATGTCCGTATATCATTTCCTCCCCCCTCTCTGTCCATCTCTGCCCCCCCTCCCCCCGGTCCATCTTCTCCTTTCCGCTCTCTGTGTCCATTTCCTCCCACGCTTCTGTCCATCTCCTCTTTCCCCTTTCTCTGACCTTGATCCTATTTTATTGTTATTATTTCAAGTTCTGTAGTCTGAATGTATAAAGAGAATCGTTTAGAATTTGAAATAAATCAGTCAAGAACTTTTGAAAATTTTGGTAATAACATTTTCCCTTTATATATTACACTTTTATTCATATAACATAGAAAAAGGGGTATAGAAATGCACACATATTTGAATGCAATGTTGTGTCGAAATTTCAAGTCGATCAACTATTTTCGAGTTTTGAGAGCACAAACATACATGGGCTGAATTTTTTATATAATAAAGATTACTCCAGTTTGATTCACTCAGTGAGGCTACACAGTAACTATGACACCAGACATTTATTAATGAGGGGTGTGGCATAAATCTTCATCTGGCCATTTTAATTAATGTATCTTTAAATCTCTGTAGCAGGCTGCTTTGATGACTCACATTCTAACCACCCAGACCTGGTAGACAGTTTAGGAATGGATAAATATTTTATTGAATTGTCATGTAAATTCCAAGGAGAGCTTGGCTCATAAGTTAAATGAACACAGTAATACAGAATAAGATAGTGAATAAAACAGGTTATGACTCTGTGATCAAAGTAAAAAGTTGAAAAATGAGTGGCACAGTTTATAAATGAGGGTCGACAGTAGGCACTGATCGAGACAATTATAACAATCATCATGAGAAAGTGCTATGCATTAAGATAACGAACAACATGTAACTTCTTAGACTTTCCTGGTGATTCAGTTTCATGTCGTGGAATCAGGTGTACTGCCAGTGGTCGGCATCTTCCTGACACAATATTTTGACATCAAAACTTGCAGTCTTCATCAGGTGTTCCCTGCAACTGGTAGACAAGCTGACCGTTTCCTGTATTTAGGCCTGGGCGGTGTCTGGTGTTCCCTACGCCATCTGCGCCCACTGCAGCCATTCCAGGCATTCCACCTTCTGTCCACACCCCTTTCTGCTGTTTTCCCTGGTGGCAGCCGTGCCAAGGCATTCGTTACTGGCTCCCCTTCCACTAGAGGCCTATCCAGCACTATCAACATGCTGCAAACATTTCTCATGCTGTTGGCGACCACTGTGGCTTTCTATTGTGCCCCTGTAATTCTCCTGGCCTTGTGGGTTCACTACACCCCTACAAAGTGCACTGTCTTCAGAATTGGGCTGCTGTGGGAATTGCATATTCTGTCCATGCATGCCACAGCAATCTTTCGTCGCAGTGGCCGCCATCTGAAGTTTTGTACTGTGTCTGCTCCTAGGATGTGTGGTGCCAGAGGTTTTGGGTGGTTGATGTTCCCTCCCTGTCCATGAGCGCTACAGTTGTCTCCCAAGGAGCTAGTTGACACCTGGTGGTCTGTGAGAGATTTGATCCCGTTAATTACACCCCCTTGTTGTCTGAGGTTCATTACTGGAGAAGGGAACTTTTTTCCATTATTTATATAGTAATTGTGAAAGCCGGATTCCATGCTGTACTGATCTGGTGTCTTGCTTCCCGGTTGATCACTTTCTCTACATCTTGATTTCAATAGATCTATCCCTTCTCCGGTAACAAGCCACAGACAACAAGGGGCATAATTAACGGGATAAAATCTCTTGTGGAGCACCAGGCAACAACTACCTCCTTGGGAGACAACTGTAGTGTTCACAGACAAGAGAAGGGACAACATCAACCACTCAAAACCTCTGGCACTATACATCCTGGCAGCAGACACAGTACAGAACTCTAGACGGCGGCCACTGCTACGAAAGGTTGCTGCAGCATGCACAGATAGAATATGCAGTTCCCACAGCAGCCTGATTCGGCAGCCAGTGCACTTTGTAGGGGTGTACCAAACCCACAAGGCCAGGAGAATTACAGGGACATGATAGAAAGCTGCAGCGGTCGCCAACAGCATAAGAAATGTTTGCAGCATGTCGATAGTGCTGAGAACGCGCTTGGTGGACATGAACCTAGTAGGGAATGCGTTGGCCCAGCCACCACCTGGGAAAACTGCAGAAACAGGTGCGGACGAAAGGTGAAATGCCTAGAGACAAATAGCACTGCCAGAAACAGCCACAATGGGTGCAGACGGCATAGGGACACCAGTCCCTGCCCAGGCATAAATATGGGGCACGGTCAACTTGTCAACCAGTCTGAGGAAACACCTGATGAAGATGCCAAGTTATGACGTTGAAACATTGTGTTAGGAAGACTCAGACCACAGGCAGTACACCCAAAGAATGAACAACATGTTGGCTTCAGCAGAAGTGGCAGGTGAAGAGATGATGAATGGCAGGTGATGGGAACGAAGTAAACTGTGCAACTTGACTGTTGCTTGGAGTAAATGGGCTCTGGAAGGGGAGCAACAAATTCTGTTCTCACTGAAGAAATAATTGTCAGAAATACACGGCATGTGGCTGGTTGTAATCGCAGGGCAGTGATATCTGACAGTTGAGGGCAAGTGCTGAAGTTTCTTAAACAAGGCCTCAGCTTGTTTTTTTCCCCTTCTTTATTCAATCTGAGTGTATGTTTCTTCCCTAAAAACCTCATTGTCAATAGGATGTTACTCAGTAACTCTCCTTCCTTGTAGATATATTCAGGTTAATATCTACACGTGATTTCTCTGTCCAAGCATGTGGTAGTTCCCGTTCACTACGGTATGGCTTTAATGTATTTCTGTGTTTTCTGTATCATTTCAGTACAATAAATTCCTGCTATTCCCACTTCCTTCATGTTCCCCTCAAATGTCCAACCCAGACTTCAGTCTGTATCCAGCACAGACATTGTGAGAATTTGTAGACATTCTTAGAGGGGAGGCCTCACTTGTATGGCATTAAGCGTATTCATACAACATGTGGTGTAGCAAGCTGTCAGGATTATGAATGAAACACAACACTGGTGTAATATTCTACAATATTACTCTAGTATATATAAAATATTCTACCAAGAACCAACAGAACAGTCAATCAATACAATCTGTAAAGATCTCACATACAGGTTCATCACTTGTTAATCAGGGCTGTATGTAAGTCACAGTGTATGCCTCCTGCAGTTTCTAAAATATTTTGGAATACTTCTACTTTTCTGTCACAGTATACCACTGAATTTTAACAGAAAACAAATATAAACAAATATTTTCGTAATGTACTTTGCGTCCCTTCCACAGCCTTTATGAAGTACCTCACCAGTCACCACGCAGCAATTTTGTTTCATGATCATGCCAGTGAAGAATATTTCAACCACTTGGATTGTGAGAAAGATACAAATCAAAACTCAACTCTAAGATGAGTAGCACACCAGTGGGGTAAATAGCTATTGCAAGAAAACAGTTTTGAAGGGCAACCTTTGAGGCACCTGCCAAACAACAGTTGTACTTGGCTTGCTCATGGATGTGGGGCACTGTCTGATGAAACACATCTTGCCCCTGCGGCTAGTGAGGACACTATAGTACCTAGTAGACAGAGCATGCCGCAGGCCACTGGTGAGTAACAGTGATCACGTCCAGTTAAATAAACAAGAGCAAACTCTCTCCACAGCAGCAATTCTCGAATTATAGTAAGACATGACAAGTACTTAAAGCTCACTAACACTTGGGATATGTTACAGTGTGACCTAAAGTCCATCAAGCATTGTCACAAAACTGCCTTTTCTTTTTCTGCAGGTCCCTACAATGTTGTTGCTATCAGACTTTGTTTTGTTTACAACATATTCATTATTCTAACATCTGCATGCTCAGAGTAAAACATATCAATGATAGAAAAGCACAGTCTAAGGAGCCAGCTGGTGACACTCTGTTCCTTCTTCACTAGAGATCATAAACCCTTCCACAAAAAATTTTCACTCTCAGCAACAGGCCACGCCACGTGCCCCCCTCCCCCTCCTGGAGGTTCTGGGGTTATAATAGGACCAAGATATTCCTACCTGTCGTAAGGGGCGAGTAAAATGAGTGTCCCACTTTTCTGCCTAATACGTTATGGTCCCCTTTTCAGGTTTGACCTCCATATTGTCCAAATTTTTCTGAAGTGCAGGCCATTTGGGGAAGGACGCCTTAAGTGATGCACTATATATCCCTCATGTATTATGATCTTTTGCACCTAATATTGGCATGGCATTACCACTGCACCCATATTTCGGCTGTTTGGGTGAGAGCACCTTATGGGGTGCTTAATCTCCATCGCTTGTCTGCAGTCCTCTTTTGCTCCCATGACAATATGGGATTTCCATGCATGCAGTATCCAGCGTGGTAGTGAGTCCATCGTGGTGGGTCTGTCATGTACCCTCATGTTTGTAGCCCCCTGATCACTCAGGGACCACACTGCTGGTGCCTGAGCTGAAAACTCCCCCCGTATGCCTAGGAGCAGATGGGACATCAAGACTCCCAGCTAAGGTCATTGCACCAGGTGACCTTTGCTGTGGCTGGGTGGCGCCCATGGGAAGAGTCCCTTATCATAGTGGGTGGCATCAGGGTGAATGACCCACAATGAAGTGGATCAAGTCATCCTTTGCTGAGGGCCAAATGGCCTCTGCAGAGTCTAAGAAAGGAAAGGTTGAATACAATGCTGTGACATATGACACCAAGTCGTTCCCCTCCCTAACCCTAACTACACCATGGAAGGAACGTACGGCTACAGAGAGAAGATGGGCGTATTCACCTCGTTATTTAGTGTGCAGCAGAACTGAAGGAGTGTCCTTTCTGACTACCAAGGACACCTGGAGGATAAGTAATGGGGAGGTGGCTGCACTGTTCAAAACCTGCAATTGGGTCAGATGTGATTCAGATAGCATCCCCAGCCCAGTCACGGGCATTACTCGCATGTGACAAGCTGGGTGATATTGCCGTTTTGGTCACCCACCATAAAATCCTTAACATGGTCCAGGGGATCATTTTTCTTTGCAACCTCCACTTGCAGTCTGACAAGGAGCTATGTGTCAATTTATAATGTAGGAGTATTCACTTTGTCTGGTGCATCTATAGGGGACCTAAAAACACGGTTGGTACTGGTGCCTTAACGTTGGTCTTTGAGGGTGATTCATTGCCTGCAAAGGTCAAGGTGATGGTCTACCGATGTGACATCAAACCATACGTCTCTCCCCCAATGCAGTGCTGGAAATTCGGGCACATGTCTTCTCGGTGCTATTCCAGCACGACATGTTGAGACTGCGAACGTCCACTGCATCTGAATACTCCATGTGCATCTCCTCCCATGTGTGTCAACTGTGGAGAACTCCACTCCATCTGCTCACCATACTGCACAGTACTCCAAAAGGAGAGGACAATTACGGAGTACAAGACCATGGACAGGATGACTTACATAGAGGCTGAACAGAAATATGAAAGACTGCACCCTGTTCGATTGCTATCGTCTTGCACATACTGCCACAACAACGTCACCCTCCTTAGCAATGACAGTCTCCTCTAAACATTCTACAGTGGTCACAAAGCTTCCCTTTCGGGAGCACCGACCTCCCAAATGCTGGATCCATCGGTCTCTTCCCCCAGCTGGAGAAGCAACAGCCTCCTCTGGCTTTCCAAGTGCAAAAGTGGACACCAGCCAGTGGCTGAAGGAGCCACAAGCTGCTGGTCAAAGGGCTTCATCTGTATCTGAAGCTACTTCCAAGAAGCCCTCCTGGCAAGCTCCTAAAGAGCAGTGACAGGTTAAACCGTCCAAGAAGAAGACTGGTAAGAAACTAAGAAATGGGACACTCCCAAACAGTTCTGAAACTGAGGACGAGGTGGAGATTCTGGCATCCCCCAAGGAGCTAGATCTCCCTGATGCCTCAGACACAACAGTGCTGGACACCAGCACTCAACAGGTGGCAGCAGGTGACCCTGAACATAAACTACCTCTCCTTCCCTTCATGCCTTCCGAGATGACTGACAGTGCATCCTCCTGTGGAACTGTTTTCCTCCACCTCCCTTAGTTACAACAACTTTTAAGAGTTACACATGCTTTTTGTGTTGCCCTTGAGGAAACCTGGTTTACTGCAGTGTTGAACCCTTGCCCTTCGTGGCTAATGGGATACTATAAAAACCATACTGACCAACAGAATGTCAGGTGGAGTCCTACATCTATGTCCTTACCTCTGTCTTTAGCAAACCTGTGCCTTCTCAAACACCTTATACGCTGTGGCTGTCAGGGTGAGGACAACACAGGACATTACCATCTGTAACATCTACCTTCCTCTAGATGGTGAAATGCCGCACCATGTATTGGATGCACTCATTTACCAACTCCCCCCAGCTTTTCCACTTCTGGGTGATTTTAACGCCCATAACCCTTTGTAGGGTGTAACCAGTATTGCTGGCTGTGGTAAAGATGCTGAAAATCTACTAACTTAACTCGACCTTTGCCTCCTAAATACAGGTACCCCCACCCATTTCAGTGTGGCGCATGGCACATATTGGCCATTGATCTCTCAGTTTGCAGTCCTGGCCTCCTCCCATCCGTCCACTGGAGAGCTAATGACAACTTGCATGGTAGTGACCACTTTCCACTCTTCCTGCCTCTCCCACAGCGTCACTCACGTGGACACTTGCCCAGATGGGCTCTTACCAAGGCTGACTGGGAGGCTTTCACCTCTGCTACCACTGCTGAATCTCTGTTGCATGACAATATCAATGAGCACTACAACCATTGATGCCACAGCTGAATCGGCAATCCCTTGTTCCTAAGATTGCACCCAGTGGAAGTCAGTGCCTTAATGGTCAGCGGAAGTCACTGTGGCAGTTAGAGACCATAGATAGACCCTCCAATGTCATAAACACCATTCATCGCTGAAGCACCTCATTGCCTTCAAACGGCTCGAGCCCGGGTCCATCAACTCACCAACCAATGCAAGCAGGAGTATTGGGAATGATACATCTTCAACACTGGAACACGAACCTCTCCTTCCCAGGTTTGGAGTGAGCTCAGATGCCTCTAGGGTCATCAAACCCATACAGGTAAACCTGGAATTTCCACACAGGTAGTTGTATCTGCCGATCCGGATGTAATTGCAGAACGTTTTGCCGAGCATTATGCTCGCACCTGTGCATCTGAGAATTACTGCCCCTCCTTTTGTCTCCTCAAACAGTGGGTGGGAATGACAGCATCTGTCTTTTGCTCGATGCCACCCTGAGGCATATAATGCTCCCTTCAGTGAGCGGGAATTTCTCAGTGCCCTTGCCAACTGTCTTGACAAATCTCATCGACCAGACCTCATCCATTCCCAAATGATAAAACATCAGTCAGTGGATTAACAGCACCACCTCCTTGCCATCTTCAACCGCATCTGGAGCGATGACGAATTCTTGTGGCAATGATGGGAAAGCATAATCGTTCCAGTGCTAAAGCCTGATAAGAAAACACTGGATGTGGATAGCTATTGTCCTATCAGACTCTCCAACGTTCTGTGCAACCTGCTCGAATGTACGGTGAGCTGGAAGTTGAGTTGGCTCCTTGATTCTTGGGGCCTTCTGGCTCCGTCCCAGTGCGGTTTTCACCAAGGGCGCTCCACCACTGACGACTTGGTCTACCTGGAGTCTGCCATCCCAGCGACAATACCTTATTGACATTTTTTTGACCTGACAAAAGCCTATGATACTGCATGGCAACACCACATCCTTCCTACTCTGCACAAGTGGGGTTTCTGACACCTGCTCCTGAGATTCTTGTTGCTCCGCACTTTCCAAGTTCAAGTTGGTGCTTCCCTCAGATCGCCCCATATCCAAAAGAATGGGGTCCTACAGGGCTCTGCCCTGAGTACCCCCTCTTTTTAATTGCCATTAATGGTCTCGCACTAGCAGTGGGGTCCTCAGTATCTCTCCTCCTACATGCTGACCATTTTTGTATTTCCTTCTGCTCCTCTGCTATTTGTGTTGCTGAACATTGACTGCAGGGAACCATGCAAAAGGCACAGTCGTGGGACCTCACTCGTGGCTTTCAGTTTTCAGCCACCAAGCTCAAAGAGCTCAGTTCCACCTGAGGCCCTGCTCCAGCATGTTTTCTCTATTCTAGGTGAGTTCCAGGGATCAGAAATAGTCTACACTGATGGCTCGATGGTTGATGGTCATGTTGACTTTGCTTACACTCACATTGGTCATACTGAACAGTGCTCATTGCCAGATGGCTGCAGTGTTTTCACTGCAAAGTTGGTAGCCATCTCTCACACTCTTGAGCACATCTGCTCCTGGGCAGGTGAGTCCTTTGTCATCTGTAGTGACTCCTTAAGCAGCCTACAAGTCCTAGGCCAGTGCTTCCCTCACCATCTTTTGGTAATGACTATCCAGGGGTCACTTTAATGCCTTCAGAAACAGTGGACATTCTATGTGCTTCATTTGGACCCCAGGACATGTCGGGATCCTTGGAAATGAACTTGCTGACAGGCTACCAGTAAACCAACTCTGGAGATCGCTTGCCAAAGACTGATGTCTGATTGGTCTTCCGCCGTAAAGCTTTTGGAGATCTGGGATACAGTACACCAAATAAGTTACGTGTTATCATGGTGGCACTCATCTGTGTGAGCCACTCACAGGGGCTCCATTGTCCTTTCGCAGCTCCGCATTAGCCATACATGGATAACTCATGGTCACTTCCTCCATCGCGAGGTTCCCACATGACTGTCATCCACATCTTGTTAGACTGCCCAATTTTAGCAGCTCTGCGGCGGATTTTTAACCTTCCAGCCACACTGCCAGCAGTGTTGGGAGACAATGCCTCAATGGCTGATGTTGGTTTATGCTTTATTCACGAGGGTGGGTGTCTGGCCTTCCCTCCCAGGCCTCCACCCTCCCAGCATTTTGTCTTCCTCTCTCTTTCTTTGCTGTTTGTTTGCCTTGGTATTTGTTATTTCCCTATCTGTGTTCCTCTACCATTGTCTTATAGGCTGGAGATTTTAGTGTGTTGCAGAGTGGCTGGCTCATCCTTTTTTATTTCTGTGATCAACCAGCCCATGCCATCTGCTATATTATTTTAATACCTTCCACTACTTTTTCCTTTTAGTGTGTGTTTTGCCCTTTTAGTTAGCTTCTTTCGATTTCTCCTTCAGTGTGGTTTGAAGTTAGTTTTATGCGTTTTACTTTCTGTGACTCCTCTCAGGAATATTTTTAACCTGAAACCTGTTTGAATGTGGAAAAAGGGACTGATGACACTGTAGTTTGGTCCCTTTACTCTCCAAACGAACCAACAAACTGCGCCACAATCTTTGCCCCTTTCCCTTTACTGCAGCCTCCCCTCCTGTCCGCTACACATTTGGTTGTAGCGGAGTCATTGCAAAGTAAAAATTTGTACATTAAAACCACAATTCCAGATCGGCCTAATCCCTGAACACAATTCACGGGACATCAATGCTGAAAGACAACTCTCAACTTCGAGGAAGAAGCTAAGGCCACATATAAACAAATAAAAAATAGTGGAAGTTCTTATTAATTTTACTGATAAACTACTACTGAGAGACTTATTATTTACAGTTCCTGCTACAAGGCACAACAGCAGCATAATTAATCAAGTAAGAATCTGTTGTTTGCAGTTAAGATCATCACAGTTTTAGGTATATGTGAAGTTCACTTACTTGTGGTCTTCACGGTGCTGCTTTTGACAAGATGATGTCGAGCAACTCCCTGCCTCATGTGATATTGTTCCTCACTTAAATTTTTGGAATGAAGTTTGTCATGCACAGGGTCAGTAATTT
This sequence comes from Schistocerca americana, assembly GCF_021461395.2. Taxonomy (NCBI): domain Eukaryota; kingdom Metazoa; phylum Arthropoda; class Insecta; order Orthoptera; family Acrididae; genus Schistocerca; species Schistocerca americana. The sequence continues at coordinate 794,890,406 of NC_060122.1, forward strand.
TCAAGGCTTTGAGAGATGAAAAATAAATGGTTCTAAAATCTTTTGTGACTGTAATACACTCCTGGAAATTGAAATAAGAACACCGTGAATTCATTGTCCCAGGAAGGGGAAACTTTATTGACACATTCCTGGGGTCAGATACATCACATGATCACACTGACAGAACCACAGGCACATAGACACAGGCAACAGAGCATGCACAATGTCGGCACTAGTACAGTGTATATCCAACTTTCGCAGCAATACAGGCTGCTATTCTCCCATGGAGACGATCGTAGAGATGCTGGATGTAGTCCTGTGGAACGGCTTGCCATGCCATTTCCACCTGGCGCCTCAGTTGGACCAGCGTTCGTGCTGGACGTGCAGACCGCGTGAGACGACGCTTCATCCAGTCCCAAACATGCTCAATGGGGGACAGATCCGGAGATCTTGCTGGCCAGGGTAGTTGACTTACACCTTCTAGAGCACGTTGGGTGGCACGGGATACATGCGGACGTGCATTGTCCTGTTGGAACAGCAAGTTCCCTTGCCGGTCTAGGAATGGTAGAACGATGGGTTTGATGACGGTTTGGATGTACCGTGCACTATTCAGTGTCCGCTCGACGATCACCAGTAGTGTACGGCCAGTGTAGGAGATCGCTCCCCACACCATGATGCCGGGTGTTGGCCCTGTGTGCCTCGGTCGTATGCAGTCCTGATTGTGGCGCTCACCTGCACGGCGCCAAACACGCATACGACCATCATTGGCACCAAGGCAGAAGCGACTCTCATCGCTGAAGACGACACATCTCCATTCGTCCCTCCATTCACGCCTGTCGCGACACCACTGGAGGCGGGCTGCACGATGTTGGGGCGTGAGCGGAAGACGGCCTAACGGTGTGCGGGACCGTAGCCCAGCTTCATGGAGACGGTTGCGAATGGTCCTCGCCGATACCCCAGGAGCAACAGTGTCCCTAATTTGCTGGGAAGTGGCGGTGCGGTCCCCTAAGGCACTGCGTAGGATCCTACGGTCTTGGCGTGCATCCGTGCGTCGCTGCGGTCCGGTCCCAGGTCGACGGGCACGTGCACCTTCCGCCGACCACTTGCGACAACATCGATGTACTGTGGAGACCTCACGCCCCACGTGTTGAGCAATTCGGCGGTACGTCTACCCGGCCTCCCGCATGCCCACTATACGCCCTCCCTCAAAGTCCGTCAACTGCACATACGGTTCACGTCCACGCTGTTGCGGCATGCTACCAGTGTTAAAGACTGCGATGGAGCTCCGTATGCCACGGCAAACTGGCTGACACTGACGGCGGCGGTGCACAAATGCTGCGCAGCTAGCGCCATTCGACGGCCAACACCACGGTTCCTGGTGTGTCCGCTGTGCCGTGCGTGTGATCATTGCTTGTACAGCCCTCTCGCAGTGTCCGGAGCAAGTATGGTGGGTCTGACACACCGGTGTCAATGTGTTCTTTTTTCCATTTCCAGGAGTGTATTTCGAGCAAATAAAAAAATTCTGAATCATTGCTACAGAGTTAGTCAGTTACTAAAATGTTCTTAAGCAAATTAGTGAATTTACAGGTCATTTCATGAGATAGTAGTGGTCTCTTCCTCTTATTGTGCTGCAAATGGCAACTGTCATTGTGTTTGAGCCTAGTACTCATGCAGCCTAGACTTTATGAGCTGACTTAGCCCACAATTGTAGCTGGACTCTCCAAAATGGTGACAGAAGCATTGCCTGCAACGGCAGAGTCAAGTGAAGCCTAAGTTGCATACTCCTTTGTTACATCACATCGCAGAACTTCTGTGGGCTGCAATGTACCACCCAAGTACTGTATTGTGCTTTCGTGTCTGGCAACCTTCTGCGGGGTGCATTCACAAACCTTTCCATCACTCCTGCCCCCAACAAGAAACATTCTCATTGGTCGGTTTTTGACATTCTTATTTACATAATATTTTTATAGGTACTTCATAATATTATAGAAACTTGGTTTGTAATTTCTGTGTTTACAATATAACATTACACTCTTATCTAGTGATAAATATAACAGTTTGAGAGGTTATAAAGTAACTTAATGAAATGCTGTTGGACTCTACCCCTCAATTTTTTCAACAACAAGTTTCTAGTCCAAGCTTAGGGGTATTTGCCCCTCTGCGTCTTTGCTACATAAAAAGCTTGAAGACATCCCACCATTGTGCCCTGAATACAGTATTGCACCACATTTGATAACTTTGAGAAAAAATGTTATCCCCATTTCTCAGAACTGTTAAATGTGTCTCGAGACTTATTTCATGTTATAGAAAATGTGTTTGAATCACTTGTAAATTTTTCCCAATTTTACATCCATAAAGGTTCTGGGGGGCCATGTTGGGGATTTGAAATCTGTGAATAGACTCCAGAATGGAATTTTTTCATTGAAACAAATTCACCTCTACAAGCTACTGCCCGACTTAGAAATGACATGCTAAGGGAGTGTCCAATTGCAGAAGATCTGCACAAAACCCTCAGTTTCAGCAGAGGTTTTGTGGAATGCAAATATCTTACGTACATCCGACATCAGACCTGTAGAAAGAGTGAGAAGATTGCAGAGTATCAGACGTACACAGTATAATAAAATGCATAAACAGAGGGATGGAAAAACAGTTAGTTCCATTTTTGCCATTGACAGTCCAAAATTGCCTAGAAAGATTAAAACAGTATTTATCCTTTCCAGTGTACAACTCGGTATCCTGAATCTCATGTGTTGTGACAGTTACTAGAAGTTCACACAATAGTTGCACGTGGAAGCAAACCAACCTTTGGAAAAATTAGACCACTCTTGCAAGATCCAGGAACGCCATCCAGGTCCCCTCAATTTCGCATCATTTGGTCTAGTAGTCACTTATTGAAAGACTGTCGTGTGTTTTCCCAAGGGAAATAAATCAAGAGCTAAGGTCAGTGAACAGTATTATCATGAAGCAAGGAAGGCATGTAAAATATTGGAGCCCCCAGTGTTTGATATGTTTCCTTCTATTCTCTATAAAATTGTCACAAAGGTTACCTGTGTTTTGATGAAACACATTTTAAGATGGCTACACACCTATGCTAAAGTACTATTGTTCACCCTAAGGGACTGACCTTGGTAGTGACAAGTTCACATTGAGTCTCTGTCGGTCCAAATTGGGGTTGCTGTATTTGTTAATGAATCATACCACTCTTTACCAGTTCCACATGTTACTGAATTAAAAGCAGTTACTGTCAGCATGTATGCATATATGAAAGTAACGGAGTGCTCTTTATAACTGCCAATGCATGATCCTATGGACAAGGGGCTTTTGAAGACATTCACAGTCAACTTACTTCTTTAGTCCTCTTTGTTAAAGATTTCAAGACATGTAACATGTTGCCAGGTAAAATGGTGTCCCCCAAAGGGAGTATTTTAAGTGTAAACCTTTTTGCAGCAGCTGTTAGCAGCATTTCATCTGTGTTAAGGAAGCCTCTAAAAAAGTTCACTATTTGCATATGATTTAGTGATCTGCTTTTCATCCATTCCTTCAAGCATAACACGACAGTTACAACTGACCAGTTACAGCCATACTTGTTTGCCATCCTTCTGTACCATACTACACTAGAAACAAATATTAACTGAAAAGACTGTCTAACAATTAATTTTGTGTGTGATGTAAACGTATTTCTCTTTTTCATGAAATAATTTAATTGTATAGATAAAAAATGTACTCACCAGGTGGTGGCAGAACTCACACACAAGTCAGTTGTAACTGGTGAGCTTTTGGAGCCAGTGGCTCCTTCTTCAGGCAGAAGGGTTGAAGGGGAAGGAAGAGGGCTCAAGGAAAAGGACTGTAAAGGTCTAGGAAAAGGGGTAGATTTTGGGAAACTCACCCAGAAATGCGGATCAGGGGAGACTTACTGCACAGGATGAGCAGGAAAGACTGATTATTGGGGACTACATTGGACAAGATTTGAAAAACTGAGAGCTTAAAGGTGGAAGACACAGTAATATGCAAACAGAGATTACTGCTGAAACATCATGCATGAGTGAATAAGAGTGAAAAGCTAAGTGCATTGTAGGTAACAGAGGTGGGAGGGGGCAGTGAAAAATAGACGGGTAAGACAATGAAAGATGTAGAAAACTAAAACAGAAAAGGGTAGTTGATATAAAGAAACACTTAGACAGAAGAAATTAACGTAAATCAAAGCCAGGAGGGTAGCGAGAACCAAGGACATGTTATAGTACTAGTTTCCACGTGCGGAGTTCTGAGAAACCGGTGTCTGGGGGAAGAATCCAGATGGCACATGTTATGAAACAGGTGCCGAGATCACGTTTGTCATGTTGCAGAGTGTGCTGTGCAACCGGATATTGAGAGTTGCCGGTATACACCCTCTGCCGATGTCTATTCAGCCAATTAGATAATTTGGCGGTATTCATGCCTATGTAGAAGGCCGAACAGTGTTTACATAACAGCTGGTACAAGAGTGTGTTGTTTCACAGGTGGCTCCCCCTTTTATAGTATGTGTTTTTCCAGTTACAGGACTGCTATAGGCGGTGGTAGGAGGATGCATAGAGCAAGTCTTGCAGGGGGAAGATCTCAGGGGTAGGACTCATAGAGTAGGGAGAGGGTGTTGAGGTAGCATAGGGTCTGACAAAAATATTGTGAAGACTGGGAGGGCGATGAAAGCTACTCTAGGTGTGGTGGGCAAAATTTCCGACCGAATGGATCTCATTTCAGGGCACGATTTTAGGAAGTCATGGCCCTGTTGAAGTAGCTGATTAACACATTCCAGATCAGGATAATACTGAGTCACCAGTGCTGTGTTCTGAAGTTGTTTTTTGGAGGGATCAGCAATACCAGGATTGGATGTGATGGCCCAGGAAATCTGCTTTTTAACTAGGCTGGAGGTGTAATTACGTGCAGTGAAGGCTGAGGTGAGAATGATGGAGTGTTGCTGTAAAGAGTATGCATTCGAACAAATACGTTTGCTTTGGATGCCAAGGCAGTATTGGGGGGGGGGGAGAAGACATTTGACATGGAAAGGATGGCAACTGTCAAAATGTAAATGCTGTTGTTTGTTGGTAGGTTTACTGTGGATGGAAGTGTGTAGCTGACCTTCGGTGAGGACGAGATCAAGAGATCAACATCAAGGAAAGTGGCATGGGATTTGAAATAGGACCATGTGAAATTTAATTGGGAGAAGGTATTCAGAGATTCCAGGAATTTTAACAGGTCAGCCTCACCATGAGTCCACATGGTAAAGCTGTCATCAATGTATCTAAACAAAACCAGGGGCTGACGACTTTTGGATCCCGGGAAAGTGGCCTCCAAGTGACCCATGAAGAGGTGGGCATAGGAAGGAGCCATCTTGGTTCCAGTGGCCGTACCCCTGATCTGTTTGTATGTCTGCCACTCAAAGGTGAAGTAGTTATTGGTAAGCATAATCCTGATTAAGGTTAGTAGGAAGGATGACATAAGTTTGGAATCAGGTGGGTGCTAACTGAGGAAATGTTTAGCAGCAGACAGACCATGTTCATGGGGTTTGTTGGTCTAGAGGGAGGTGGCATCAATGGTGACAAGCAAGGTGTGTGGTGGGAGTGGGACTGGCACGAATTTCAAACGATCTAGGAAATGGTTGGTATCATTGACATAGGAAGGGAGTCAAAGCAGGATCAGTTGTAGGTGTTGATTAACTAAGGCATATTTACGTTCAGTGGGTGCTTTGAAGCCAGCAACTATAGGACGGTCAGGATGGCTGGATTTGTTGATCTTAGGAAGAAGGTAAAAAGTGGGTTTGTGTGGTTTGGGTGGGGTGAGAAGTTCTATGGATTGAGGTGTTAGTCCTTGTGAGGGGCCTTAGGTGTTAAGGAGGGACTGCAGGTCAGTTTGAATCACAGAGATGAGATCTTGATGGCATACACTGTATGTAGAGGTGTCAAACAGCTGCATAGACCTTTGCTAATGTATTTCTGTTGGTCATATACTACAGTGGTAGATCCTTTGTCTGCTGGGAGAGTAATGATGGAGTCATGAGCTTTCCAGGAGCATAGAGCCTGGCATTCTGCAGAGGACAGGTTAGGCTCGTGTTGTGGGGACCTGAGGAAGGGTTGTGAAGCAATGCTGGATGTGAGGAATTATTGGGAGGCATGTAAGGGATGCTTTTTAGGTAGTGGTGATGCAACAAGTGGGGATCGTGGCCTGAACTGTTCAAGGCAGGGTTCAATATCAGGTTTGCTGTTGGAAAGTTTTTGGGATTTGGTTGCGAAGTGATATTTCCAATGGATGTTATGCATGAAGGAAAGGAGGTCCTCCAGCAAAGCAGCATGATCAATTGCAGGTTTAGAGCTGAAAGTAAGACACTTAGAAAACACAGATAATTCAGGAGGAGAGGGTGCTTTAGATGAGAAGTTAAGGACACTGTACTGCTGTGACTGGTTCTTGTGATTATGGGTTATTCTTGGTCTGGGAGGCAGTGGTGAAGGCTGTGGGATGTTAAAGGAGTTAGCCAAGCTCAGTTTGTAGGACAGGAGTGGTGGTTAATGATGTGGCTGTTTAGGGAGCTGCAGAAGGACAGGAAGGGAAACACTACTGTCCAGGTAGTTCAGGAGAAGGTGGGATAGCTTTTTAGGTTGAAGTGTGGCATGTTGTTGCAGTTTGAAGTTCGTTTGATGGATGACACCACATGAGGGGCAGATAATTGCAGGATTTTGTAGGAGGAGAGAAGTCCGGTAAAATGGACATTGGCTGATGAGGCATATAGGTCAAAGATTAGCTGCATAAGAGCAAGAGATTGGTGTATTTGAAACTGTAAAAGAGCCTGGTGTAGATTAGGATTACATACAGAAACAGGGACTTTCAGTGTTAGGCCTTTTGGAGTAATTCCAAGGGTGTATACTGGCGACTCACGATATCCTGTTGCAGAGCATGCTCTACAACATGACAATTGTGGCCTCAGTGACTGTTTCACCACACGTGTCATCTGGATTCTTCTCCCAGACACCAATTTCTCAGAAGTCCGCAGGTGGGAACTAGCACTATAACATATCCTTGGTTCTCACCACCCAACAGGCCTTAATTTAAGTTAATTTCTGCTGTCTCAGCATTTTTTCACAGTAACTAGTCTTTACTTTACTCTGTTTTAGTTTTCTAAGTTTTTCATTGTCTTACCCGTCTACTTTTCACTGCCTCCTCTCACCTCTGTTACGTACAATGCACTTAGCTTTTCACTCTTATTAACTCATGCGTGACATTTACACAGTAATCTCTGTCTGTGTATTACCCTGTCTTCCATCTTTAAGCTCTCAGGTTTTCAAATCTCGTCCGATGTAGACCTCCAACAGTCAGTCATTCCTTCTCATACTGTGTGGTAAGTCTCCCCTGACCCGCAGTTCTGGGTGACTTTCCCAAAATTGACCCTTTTCCTAGACCTCTGCAATCCTTTTCCTGGAGCCCTCTTTCTCCTCTTCAACTCTTCTGCCTGAAGGAGGAGCCACTGGCTCCAAAAGCTTGTCAATTACAACCGTCTTTTATGTGTGAGTTCTTCCACAGTTTGGTAAGTAGGTTTTTTATCTATCCGATTAAATTATTTTGTCAATAATTGATTGTTTTCTTTTTCATGAAAGTTTTACTTGACATTGCCAATCTACGTTTTGCTGCACAAATAGCCAAATGTGCTCATAGCTTTAACACTTGACTTAATTTGGCTGCACTCCATTACCTTTGTTTCAATATAAGCTCTTTTCAGACACTACATACTCTGTTCATCTGATCTCCCAAGTCCTTTGGCTTCTCTGCCAATGCCAATGGAAAGTAGTTTTTTTATTTCGTCTCCCTGAACTTTAATTCCCTTTTCAAATTTCTCCTTATTTTACTTTGCACCTATCTCAACAAATTACTTTCTTTGATGTCCTTTGCCTCTCAAAACTGGTGTCCATATGCTCCACGATCTGTAAATAACTTTCACTGTGTGTGTTTTATCCCTGATAACTTCAGAATTCCAAAGAGCATATTCTGGTCAATACTTTCCGAAGCTCAAATATGCTAATAATGTTTTTAGTCTCCCTTGTAGGATGAATCTTAGTGTCAGTATAACCTCATGGCTTTAGAAGAGTTTCTTCAGAACTCTAATCTTTCTCCATTTCAGCTTCTGTCAATCATTCTATCTTTCTGTATGTAATTTGTGATTTTATTTTATTTTGTAGCCATGTCTTATAAACTGATAATTCAGTAATGTTCACACTTGTCATCTTCAGTATTAAGATTATAACTTCATTTTTGAAGTCTGAAGGTATTTTGCCCATCTTATATATATTGCATACAAAATGGTAGAGTTTTTTTTATTGATAAGTCTCCCAAGAATCTTAATATCCTGAAGCAGTGTGATCTAATCCAGGTGCATTACCAACATATACTTCAAGGTGGATGGTCCCTCATAAAGTTTTGCACATTACAATCATTCTCATCATACTGATCTCAAATTCCTTATATCAACAATGGAAACTCCAGTTAGGAACATCAACAATGTATGGAAAGACAATTTTCTACTTACCGTAAAGAAGATGTGTCAAGTTGCAGACAGGCACAATTAAAAGACAGTCACATAAAGCTGTTGACCACAACCTTTGTCAGTAAGAGATAACTTATGCACACCATTCACACCCACACGAGCAAGCACGCCTCATGGATACACGACTGCCTACTCCATCACTCCATGTGCAGATCTGTGATAACTTTAAAATTCCAGACAGTGTATTGTCGTCAGTACTTTCTGAAACTTCAATATGCCACAAATTCCAACCTGAGATGCTGGAGTTGGTGGTCGTGTGTGCATGAGATGTGCTTTTGTGTGTGTGTGTAAGCTTTATATGCCTTTTAATTGTGCCTATCTGCAACTTGATGTGCCTTCATTATGGTAAGTAGCAATCTGTCTTTTCTTACATTGTTCAAATTCTTTGTAAATTGTCGTACATACTCATTATGAAAGATCGGCATTTAACTTATCTTCTGGCGTAACCATTTGCAGAAAGTCAAGAGAATCAGTATATACACACATTGATTTGTGTTTCTTTTCTCACTTTTTCGCATTTTCAGTTTGTGTCTATAAACTGCTTTCTTTCGGCTGCACAAGCAGTTCCTAAAATTTCAACAACTAACCTTGCCTCCTTAATCAGTGTTGCCAGAAGTTCTGGAAATCTGGGAATTTGAGACATGTGAGGGAAATATCAAGGAAATTTGAAAGAAACACTGGAAAAATATCATTTTTGTTTACTGAGATGTCGTGCACTGTCGCTGGCTGGGTGCAGCTGAGTACATGCACTGCTTTCCTGCTCCCTCATTCTTACTGCTTCTTCCCTTCTACCCTTCCCCTCAGTTTGCAGTCAGTGCTGCCACCGCTAGCCTTGCAGCTGCCGACGAGAGGAAGGGAGGTGTGGGGAGTGGTTTGTTTGGATCTGATTCTCAGAGACTATTGATACAACGGCCAGAGACAGCAGTCATGTGTGCATGAGTTGTGTCTGACTGATGATGTGAGAATGTGTGTGCTCTCGTTTTCTGATAAATGCCATGGCCGAAAATTTAGTTGTGAGAGTTTGATAGTCTTTTCTACATACCGATCTGTGGCTCAGCGATCATCTTCACGGTGAATTGTTACCTATCCTTATTAGTACTGATTCTCAGAGTATTTGTGAAAGTTTTCTGTTGCTCGGATAGATCACCGCAGTCTCATTTCATCAACATAGTGTCTGTGACACGTGAATAGCTGGCACACAAATGGACTTCCGCAACGGGCCAAACCGCACCCCATTTCTGTGGGTATCTCACAGAACGGGCTTGCCAATCTGAAGCCCATCATTTTCCACTAATGTGCAGGCCCTGCTTGTCAGATCTAGTCACATCGGTCTGCCCGCAGGCCGAGTCTGTTTGTGTGTGGCTTAATGCGGCGGATTTTCACCATGGGCCCAGGACTGTGGTGATCCTCGACAGGCCATAGGCCACAGGCAACAGATTTCAGAAACTGCTGTCTTACGGCAAGTACATTGTACAGTGTGGCATTTTATAGACATTTTATATATTGTAGTACGTGTGGCACTTTGAAAATAGTCCATGTGTTAGAAAGTATGGACGATAAGAAGAAGAAAATTGTGGCAGTCACTGGCAGTTTGTACACTATGTACTCATATATTTCTCGAAAGAAAAATCACACAATGCTTGTAAAATGAAATGATTGTGTGGCTTTGATGGCCAGGATGTCCCATCCAGAGATATTTGGCCATCGAGTTGCAAGTCCTCATTCAGGTGTCGGCTGCCAGGTTGCAAGTCTTAATTCCAATGACACCACATTGGCTAACTTGGATGTCGGTGATAATGAAATAATGATGAGAACAACACAACACCCAGTCCACGAGTGGAGAAAATCTCCAGCACTCTTGGGAATCGAATCCGGACCCGGTGCATGGTAGGTAAACACATTACCACTCAGCTAAGCAGCCAGACACACAATACCACTAAAATAATAGAGATAACACAGTGTGTAATAACTGACAATAATGAACATAATAGAACCAACATTTTTTTTGGCAGTCACCTATAATGTTGGTTTACACAACTCTTCCGTGCCTTATACACTTCTTGCAGGAGGCCTACATTAGTCTGAGGTTATTTCTGAAATCAGCGAAGGTATTTTAAATCTGTCTTGCGACTCCAAGGAAATGCGTATTTTTGCCACCAAATGTGTTTTGTTTTACTGAAATAAAATAACATCAGTGGTCTTAATGAAACACACATACCATTTGGCTTGCTTTCTCCCTCTAAATACAGTTCATTACAAAAGATGGTGTTAGTACTTAAGATCTTTGCTCATACATTTAGAAATACAGAAGTTCCTACATTTTTTTGGTCAACTTATGTCTTTCTCACCCTTGATATCTCAAAATTTTTCAGGGAAAAATGCTAAAACTTGTCTAGAAATCAAGGAAATATCTGGGAATTTCACTTAGGGAAACTTCTGGCAACTGCGATTATTGAAGAGATTAGTTCATATTTCTCATCTTACATTTGTATTCTCTCACTATGCATATCTTCTGCATTTTTTGCAACTACTTTATTATATTTATTTACAGATTATACAATTTGTTATAAGAGTTAGTATAACTTGTGATAAATCAACTGTCAAGCTTACACACATCTCTCACAGTTTGACTGTGATTTTTTTTTTCAGCATCTCTCAGTGCACGCAGATTTCACATTTACTTGTACATCATAATTAAACTGTTCCAAGCAAAATACAAAACACATGGTCAAGTGTTTTGATGTGCGTAGTTAAGACATGCTAGTAAATTGTGGCCACATTGGTAATTAAGTTCCCTTGACCATTGGTGAGCCGTAAATTCGATTTGCAGAAATTGAGTATCTAACTCATTTTGCCTCATCATGAATCTCAATTTGTTCTGAATAAAAAATGTGGAATAAAATGTTACAAAGGAGAACAACTGGAAAAAGAATATGAACTTGGAGAATTAATTTTTAAGTGTCGCAAATGAAACTTTCACTGCAGCTGAAATTGTGCGAAAATCAAAATTCCATCTGATTGAAACTCATTTTGTGTTTGCCATATTCATCATTATTCATGGTCTGATGTCTGGGTAAATAATATGAGCTGCATGTTCTTGCATGTTTTTTAAACTATTAATATGGAATGTATACACATTTTTATCAATAATTCTTCAAGTGGCCATTAAGCTGTTGTGATCTTACACACATAAAAAAAAGTTTTGCATCATCCCTGTTCCCAGAACACCTGAAGATAGATGTTGGCTGTGGATATTATATCACAGACACAGTCCCTTTGGCTGTTCAGAGATGGCACTAAACCCACCCAGAGATGTAAACAACCATGCATGAGCAACGCCTATTAGATGGAGGGGGTCCAACAACTGATCAGTTCCAGTCATTCCACCAGGGAGGATGTACACGGCTTGTATTGTCTCTAGTTCAACCATGCCTAGACAGTCAATACCGCAGCTGGATTGCATCCGCATTGTTACTTAATGCCAGGAAGGGTTCTCAACAAGGGAAGTGTCCAAGTGTCTCAGAGTGAACCCAAGCGATGTTGTTTGGACATGGAGCAGATACAGAGAGACAGGAACTGTTGATGAGATGCCTCGCTCAGGCCGCCCAAGGGCTACTACTTCAGTGGATGACTGCTGCCTACGGATTATGGCTCAGAGGAATCCTGGCAGCAACGCCACCATGTTGAATAATGCTTTTCTTGCAGCCACAGGACGTCGTGTTACAACTCAAACAGTGCGCAGTAGGCTGCATGATGCACAACTTCACTCCCGACGTCCATGGCGAGATCCATCTTGGCAACCACGACACCATGCAGCGCGGTACAGATGGGCTCAACAACATGCCGAGTGGACCGCACAGGATTGGCATCACATACTCTTCACCGATGAGTGTCGCATATGCCTTCAACCAGACAATCGTCAGAGACGTGTTTAGAGGCAACCCGGTCAGGGCGAACGCCTTAGACACCCCGTTCAGCGAGTGCAGCAAGGTGGAGGTTCCCTGCTGTTTTGGGGTGGACCACCACCTCTGAAGGTCTCGCTGTATGGTGGTACAACAAGCAAAGTGTGTTTTTCATGGGCAGTAAAAAGGGCAGAAATGATATTTATGTTGATCTCTATTCCAATTTTCTGTACAGGCTCTGGAACTCTCAGAACTGAGGTGATGCACAACTTTTTTTGATGTGTGTGTTTCCTGCTGACATATTCTGTTCTCGCAGTGCCCATTGATAGAATCATTTCTCAAAGGATATCTATGACTCTACAGAGATTTCTTACTGTGTTGAAAATATATGCTGGAAGTGACACCTTACATCTTTAGTAACAGTATGTTAGTCTTATAGTAATCTTAACTAATACTGGTGACAAGGATTGAGTGTAATTTTTTTCCTCCTTTAATACTTTCTTCAGGAATCACATCTACCTAAAAGGAAGTCAACTGCAGAATGAAATATTTTCCATTTCACCCCTTGTATTGTGGATTAGTTGCTTGCGATCCATAGTTCCTTTCAAACTTCATACTCTCTGTCAGACCCTCATCTCCTCATTTAGTTAGTTAATTGCATGTCTGGTATCAAGCTGTTCCCATCCACCATGGCACCTCATATTCTTTTACTGTGGGCACACAGTAGCTAAACAGTGTGCTTTCTTCTGGCTATCTCAGAAGACTTGAATGTGGATCACTGCATTTCATAGACAGTACTCCACCTACTAAGCTATACACAGACATAATGGAAAGGAATTATGATCGTAATTTATGCAGTTTGTTAGTATTGTTAGTTACATACACACATCCTCTTATCATCCAGTTTCTGTAATATGATGTAGATGTGAAGCATCAAGGAAGTTAATGTTCATATGTTCAGCTGAAAACCAATCTCTGTTCTCTGTTGTAAGGGAAGAAGTAAGATGGCCATTTAAAGAGAGCAAGAGTTGGTCATAGAAGGATTTCCTGTATTTTATAATGCTCCTCTCAACCTTCTAGAGTACATGAATAAATCTGGACACTTCAGAGAATGAGACTTTGTTTTTGTGTCCTGTGGGAAGATGATACATCAGATTGGTCCAAAAGATATAGTACATAATTGTGGAATATCTCACTTTTCAGTGACGTATGACTGTCACAGAAATGGTAGGCTCAGCTTAAATTGATACTGTCCATTTTCAGTTTGTAAGATGGACTTGTCCATGGCACCAGTACTGGACATAGTAATAGTATAAGCCACAACTTGCCAACTTGAACGAGTTCAGTTCACCATTTTACTACTTTTTCCATGCTCATCACTTGTAGACTCTGAACAAGTACTCATGCGGGTTTAAAGGATGTTTCATTAAGACTGAAGCTTAAAAAACACTCAGTACATAAACTGTGCTTTATTTTCAAGATTAGAAATTGCAGTTATGTTCTGAACAAAATATTGTTCAAATGTCCACCATGACTTTGAACACACACACACACACACACACACGCACGCACACAGCATCAGTGGTCTGTGATAGCTTGACGAATGTTTTCCTCCAATGTTCCGAAGTTTATGGCTTGTCAGCATAGACCTGGGTGTTGATGTAACCGCAGAGAAAAAAAAAAAAAAAATCATGGGTGTTATATACACAACCATGGCAGCCAGTTTGTAGATGCATGTGTTTAGATGATACAGTTGCCCAACTTCTCCCTCAGTAAATTGGACATAGCATCAGGTGTGCGGCACATAGCACCATCCTGTTAGAACTATATGTTTTCAACATCTGTGGTCTCAAGTTATGCCCATAGAAATTCACATAACATGGTTCTGTAGTAGTCGCCAGTGGTTTTTCTTTCATCATCTCAAAATAAAGGAAGTGCAATGACGCCAAAACGCTATCAATCACACCACACAGTGAGTTTTTCTGAATGCGATGGCACCTCACGGACAATTTCTGGGTTCTTCCCACTCCAATAACAACAATTTTGCGTATTGACAAAGCCACTGAGGCAAAAATGCTCCTTGCCTGAGAAAATGATTTTTCCGGTAAAATTAATATCAGAATCCAACTGTTGTGTGGCTCAATCAGCAAATTCACGATACAGTCTGTGATCATTTGACTTCAGCTCTTGAGTCAATACAACTTAAAATGGATGCAAACCCAAATCCTTTTACAAGATTCTCCAGGTTGATGTCTCAGATAGGTGCAACCTTTGAGTTCATATTGAAACTGACACACTTGGCTCTTCCTCAGTATTGGCCACTATTGCTGTGATATTTTCCACACTTCACACTTTACATTGTCTTCTTGGTAGCTTCTGGTTGTACAGAGTGAAATCTCTCTCAATTGTGGCCATAGTACAGCATAAGCCTGACTGGAGAAACGTAGGTGGTGACGTAATTCTCCGGTGAACAACGGTGAGTACCCACAACTGAGCTGTCACTTTGGTGAAATTTTTTGATGATTTCCAAGTATTCAAGAAGCATGAGCTCTTGCATGGGGTAACAGCAAATTGTACTGGATATTTCCACACATGAAAGTGCACAAAAAATATATTAGAAACTGGAAATTATCATTTTAAAAGTATCAGTCTTAATGGAAGTTCCTTTATATGGCTCTGTAAATTTCTGTATGTAATGATGACAGGATTTCATTGTTTGTTTGAAATAATTAATAAGATTTGTTAAATATTTTAACAAATACAACCTGCTGAGCACCAAACGTGTAAGAGTTTCAAGTAATGAAATATCATATGAAAATTTGATGGAAAAGAAAGCATTAATTATTAATTTATTGCCTGGAATCGTAAGATGATATTGCACCTTCTGTTTAATTATTCTTTTTGCTGTAATGTAACATTTCAAAAACTGAAATTAGATAACTGCAGAGCTATGCTAGTTGTATTTCAGTGGTATGTTCATCAGTTACTTATTGTTTTCATGTACCTACTCTTGTTGTTACTATCACAACCATTTAAGAATTCACTGTAATTATTTGCAGGATTGGATTCAGAAGCTGTCTGTTCTTTACATGCTGCCTTAGAGATGAAAAATAGTGGAAAACATGAAAAAGCATTAAAGTTATTTGAACATGCCGTTGCTCTTGCTCCGAAGCATCCTGATATTTTAAACCATTATGGTGAATTTTTAGAACAAACTCAAAATGATGTTGTAATGGCTGATCAGTTGTACTTTAGAGCACTAACTGTATCACCTAGCCATTCAGGAGCCCTGGCTAATAGACAAAGAACAGCTCGTATTGTTGAAGAAATGGATCGACTTACTTTAGGAAGAATTGATGAAAAACGTGATCGACTGTCGGCAATTCCAGATTCTAATTCAGCTTTTCGCCGTGCTAAAAAAGAAGCATATTTTCAGGTAATGTTGTTTTATTTATTGTTTATACTTTTGACCAGCAGAAAAGGAAAAAAAGTTCAGTCAGTATAGAAGTTAGTTAGTTTCAAAACATCTCTTGTGTTCCCACGTTTGTGTGGACATTAAATTGAATATTGTGTGTTTGCCACATGGACTCAAAAAGTTGTAATATGTTTTTAAAGGGATAGTCCTGTGCCAGAAGTGCTGTGCAGAGTATAAGTATTTGTATCAGTGTACTCAGAAAAATAGCTTTATTAATAGTAGAAAAATTTACTCATTCCCATCTTGCCCCTTATATCTGTTTACCTGATTGTTGCTCCTCCTTCGCAGAGGGGTAAATAGTCCAAATTTAGCATTACCCAAGAAACATCACAGGGAGGTGCACTAACATATAATGTACTTACAAATGTTTTTAAGTTTGTGAAGAACAAAGGGATTCCATTCTATTTGGGTTAGCTTCCAGTTGCAGCCAGTATGATTTGAAAACTGCTGAGAAGCAACACAATTAATGTTAGTCTGTAATTACATCTAATGTGCTTTATGCTCCTCCACAATTTTTGAAGCTTACTGAGAGTCATGCCTCACAGTTTAAAATTATAATCACTGTTGTTTGGGAATTTTCTTCTTCTTCTCTTCTCCTTCAGATAAACTGTTACACAAAGACAATATCTTTGCTGATCTTTGAGAAAAATTACTTTTCCCCCCTCATGCATTAATTCATTAATTAGTAATCAAATTGTAATATGAGTAAAATTTCGAGTTTCTTGATTTAAAACATTGTACACAGTAAATCTGAATAAAAATGCCTTCAGTCACAATTTTTTTCGCATTATTAAATTACACAATGTATTTTGGGCTCTGTGGGCCCATCTTCAGGTGCAAATCGTCTAATACCTAATTTACATTTGCACTTGAGTTGGATGAAATGCATTTTCTGAACAAACAAGGAAGAACATTTTTAACCTTTTGATGTCAGCATACATTGGTTTATTCATACTGTTGTCGTACACCATGTCACTCAAGGTGTATGTTTGTGTACAACTCATTGTATGAAAAAACCAACTTGTGCTGACCTCAAAAGATTAAAAATGTTCTTCCCTCGTCGTTCAGAAAATGCATTTCACCTCATTCCAGAGCAAATGTAAATTACGTATTACAGGAATTGCACCTGAAGATGGATCCACAGGGTCTAAAATGCATTGTGCAAATTAATAAAACACGAAAAAAATGAAACTCAAGGCATTTTAATTCAAACTTTATATGTATGGAGTACAATCTCATTCAAACCTGCAAAATATGGATAAAAATGGAAAAACCTTTTATTAATTAAGAAAAAGAAAACACAAAACTGTAAAAAAAAAGGAAGAATGTCATTCACTTGGATGAGTCTTGTTTCATGCAGTTTCCTAGTTTTGGAATTTATACCTAGTGTATCCTGTTCCAAATCATCAATGGAGACTTCTTGGTGCCAAAGGTGAAGCATTGTGGGGGTTCATTGATTGTTTGGGCAGTTATATTGCAGTATTCCTTGACCCCTGTGGTTACTTTGCAAGCTGGCATTACTGCAAAGGGTTGTTTAACTATTTTGGTTAATCAGAGCCACCCCGTGGTACAGTTTTTGTTCCTTAATGGTGATGTTGTATTCCAAGATGACAGGACCACAGTTAACTCGCTCTCATTGTCCAGGACTGGTTTTGTGAGCACGAGAATGAATAGTTGCAACACCCTTGACCACCACAGCCACCATACTCAATATTATTGAGCTTTTGTGGTCTGCTTTGGAGAGAGGGGTGCATGATACCTTTCCACCTCTATCATCGTGACCTGAACTTGCCATTATTTTACAAGAAGAATGGATAATATTCCCTTGAAAACCATACAGGACCTGCATTTATCCTCTCCAAGACAACTGGAAGCTGTTTTTCTACACTATAGTATAATCCTGCACCACATGGGTCATTCCCATGTGGACAACCAAAGTGCAAGACCTGTCCCATACACCCACCGGCCACCTTTTACTGCTGTCCATTAACAGCCATTTCTTACCCTATAAAAGCAGTCTTGATATATACCAGATATGCTGCAATTACTGTGTAGCATTATATGTGGGCAAAACATGTTACCAGCTGTCTACTGGCAACTGTCAAGTTGCCGAACATGCTGCACACCACAATGAAAATGACTTCAGCAGCTGTTCTACTGCACCAGCCATTTGGATACCTCCTTCCAACATTAGTTTCTCTGAATTCGGAGGTGGAAATTGTGTTTCCAGCATGCCCTACATTCTCACAATCCTCTTGGCCCAAACCTCTGCTAACCTGTTTCTCTCTGCCTCACCTTAACTTTTGCCCTTCCCTTTCCTCTTCTGTCATTGTCTGCACCAGACTGTGTTCTGATTTTTCCCTCCACTCGCCCCCCCCCCCCCCTCCACCGCCCCATCTTTTGGGTGAAGACAACTTCCTGGGTGCGTTTTCCACCATGCACTTTGCAGTGTCGCTTCCTGCATCAACAATGACCATGGACTTCTTTGCACCTGATATCCAACACGGTATCCAGTCCATTGTGGTGGGGCCGCCATGTACCCTGCTGGTTGTAGCCTTGTAACCACACTGGGATTGCTCTGCTGATGCCTGCACCATTAACTCTCCACGTATGCCAAGGGGTAGATGCACATCCCCCTGGCAATGGCCTTCCTACCAGGTGGCCTTTGCTGTGGCTGGGTGGCGCCCGTGGGGATGGCCCTTGGTCGGAGTGGGTGGCATCAGGACGGATGACATGGGATGAAGCATAGTCCATTGTCTCTTGCTGGTGGTGAATCACCAGCAGTCTCTAAGCATTCACTAGCTCAATTCAACGCATAGAAGTACAGCTGCAAATCATTCCCATCGCTGGCCGCACCATGGGAGGAATGTCAGGCTAAGGATGGCAGCGGATGATATTTGCCCTGGTACCTTGTATGTTTGAGAGCTGATGGGGAATCTTTCATGATGATGAAGCCTCAGCTTTTTGTTGAGCATTTAGAGGACAAGTTTAGGGAGGTGGAGGGATTGTCCAAAATGAGATCTGGATCAGTCTTGATCAAAACAGCATCTTCTGCCCAGTCACGGACGTTACTCACTTGTGACAAGCTGGAGGATGTTTGTGTAACCATCACACCCCATAAGAGCTTAAATATGGTCCAGGGTATCATATTTCACAGAGACCTTCTTCTGCAATCTGACAATGAGCTGCACCCCAATTTAGAGCAGTGAGGTGTACATCTCGTCTGGCATGTCCATCAGGGTCCAAGAGATAATCAGGTTGCCACCAGTGCCTTCATCTTGGCCTTCAAGGGTGATACGTTGCCCGAGAAGATCAAGGTGATGGTTTACCGCTGCGACATAAGGCCCTATATCCCTCCCTCAATGCAGTGCTTTAAGTGCTGAAAGTTTGGCGATATGTCTTCCTGCTGCACTTCCAGCATCACATGTCGAGTTGTAGAAATCCATCACATCCCAATACTCCATGTGCCTCGCCTCCCATCAGTGTCAACTGCTAGCCAGACTGCAGGATTTTACAGAAATAGAGAAAAATCATAGAATATAAGACCCGGGACTGACTGACCTACACAGAGGCTAAGAGAAAATTTGAACGCCTACATCCTGTATGTGTGACATCATCTTACGCCGCCGCTACAACAGTTCCGGCCCCATCAGCTCCGCCAACTCCAGTAACCTCTCAGACCTGGAAGACTACACCTGCCTCCTTGATGGTGGGGGGCATTTCCCTCCCTGTTTCTCCTGCACCATCTACCTCAGGAGCAACACCCACTCCCCCCCCCCCCCCCCCCAAACCATCAGGGATGTCCGTCCTCATTTCTAAGCCGGAGAAGTAAGTCTTCTTCGGCTTCTCTCGCTAGGAAGGGGTCCCTTGGGTCACTCCCATCCCAGGTTTCTGCTGGTGGGAAAGAAGACACCCTCCTGTGGCTGAAGAGCTCAAAAGCAGCCGGTCATAGGCCTTCATGCTCATCCTCAGTCCTGGAGACTGAGTCAGTGAAGTCCTCCCAGCCAGGGAAACACAAGGAGCAGCAAGACAAATCCAAAAAGAAGACCCCTAAGACCAAGGAAATTGCAGTGGCACCCACACCACCAGTACCTACAAGCTCTGCGTCTGAGGATGCGGTGGAGATTCTGGCATCACCTGAGGACCTAGATCTTGAAATTGCGTGCTTATAGGATATTGTCTCAGTTATGTGATTGGATTCATGATTTCCTGTCAGAGAGGTCAAAGTTTGTAGTAATTGACGGAAAGTCATCAAATGAGACAGAAGCGATTTCTGGTGTTCCGCAAGGTTATTTTATAGGCCCTCTGCTGTTCCTTATCTATATAAATGATTTAGGAGATGAATATTAGCAGCCATCTTAGGTTGTTTGCAGGTAATGCTGTCATTTATCATCTAGAAAGTCATCAGAAGATGAAAACAGATTGCAAAACAATTTGCGGTGTGGAAATTGGCAATTGACTCTAAATAAAGAATCGTATGAGGTCATCCACATGAATGCTAAAAGGAATCTGTTAAACTTGTGTTACATGATAAATCAGTGAAATCTAAATGCCATAAATTCAACTAAATACATAGGAATTACAATTACAAACAGCTTAAATTGGAAAGAACACACAGAAAATATTGTAGGGAAGACAAACCAAAGACACTTTTTATTGGCAGAATGTAACATATTTACTAAAGAGATTGCCTACACTATGCTTGTACATCCTCTTTTGGGATACTGTTGTGCAGTTTGAGATCCTTACCAGATAGGATTGACAGAGTAAACTGAGAAAGTTCAAAGAAGAGCAGCACATTTTGTATTATTGTGAAATAGGGGAGAGAGAGTCACTGACACAAGACAGGATTTGGGGTGAATGTAATTAAAAAAAGGCATTTTTCGTAGTAACAGAATCTTCTCACAATATTTCAGTCACCAGCTTTCTCCGCCGAATGTGAAAATATTTTGTTGATGCTCACCTACATAGGAAGAAACGATCATAATAATAAAATAAGGGAAATCAGAATTGGCACATAAAGCTGTAGGTGTTCGTTTTTTCTGTGCACTGTTTGAGATTGGAATAATAAAGAATTATTGTGAAGGTGAAGGTGCCATGCACTTTGTTGTAATACTTTGCAGAGTACCCATGTAGATGTAGATGTAGACAGCAGCTCCTCATGGTGTGGCAGCTCACTAAATTCCTCACTGCTCCAAATTCACCTGCATACGATACTGTTACTCTTCTATCTCTGGAATACCTTTACTCCAATCACACACAAACAAGCCCATTTGGGATCCACATGCAGCATATGAAGGAATCATTTGGTGTAAAGCAAGTACAACCCCAACTTCAGGGTTTTAAGCACTCTCCACCCTGGTTACTGCAATGGCCCAGATTAATTTTAGGTTTAGTGCAGTACAGGATAGGTTTCACTCCTGGTTATGTCTTTAATACTTTATTTGATGACGAGCACCACAACTCTGTATCTGTATTTATGGATGGATATAAACTCTGTTAGTTGCTCTTTAGTTTCCCCTGATCATGTCCTCAAGGTCCTACTGCCTCAAGACTTTACATGGAATTATATGCAATATAGCAGGCATGGAAAAGATGCAACATGTTTAAAGTGCTGAATTTCTTTTCTCATCTGATTCCCTTAGTGCCTTTAATTCTCTACTGTGCTTGCAGCAGGTAAACTACCCAGCAGGTAAACTACCCAGCAGGTAAACTAATCCAGATTATCCAGGACGCTTTCCTTCAATACAAAGGCTGGGGAAAGAGGTATCCTTCTGCTGGGTGCCAGGGCACATGGGTATTGTAGGGAACAAAATGCCGGATATAGCAGCCAAGGAGGTGTGTTGCGATCCTCAGTTAGTTCAGTGTGCCATCCCCCTGTATGCCATTGCCTCACTGTTGAGGTACAGAGTCATGCATTGATGGGAAGAGGAATGGCTGGAAATGACAGTTAATAAGCTTGTCTAGTAAAGTCCACAGCTGCCTACCTCCTTAAAGCCTTGCAGGTGGGATGAGGTCCTCCTTTCTCATTTTCGCATAGGCCACAGGCCTATGACGCTTGGGTTCTTGCTCCGGCAACAGGTGTGGCATGGTTTAATAGATTGTGTTTTACTTTGGACCAAAAGACAGCAGGTCATTTGCCGACAGATGTGCCCTCTGTTTTAGCTAACAATGAAACGAATGTGGTACGACTTTTAAGGTTTTGTGAATTGTTCAGTTTGCTAAGTAAAATCATAGGCCAATGTTTTTAATGTGTTGTTGGGTTGGCTGGTTCATCCACATTTTTGCTAAATGAACAGCCAGCTACACATTCCTGTGAATCTGTTTTAGGTTCACTCTTGTCTTCCTTAGTTTTACTTGACGGTTTTAGAACATATGAACACTTTTAATGCTATCTTCCTGGATGTGAGCTAGTGTGATTGTGCAGATGATAATGGACGAGACTGGGTAAAAGTGAGTGCTATTTTATCTTTGACTGATTTTTATCCAGTTTTATCACATTTCCTCCATTTCAACCACATTTGTTTCTACTGATTTTGTAAGGATGCTGATAACCTCATTATGCAGCACCCTTAACACACACACACACACACACACACACACATACACACACACACACACACACACACACACACACACACACACACAAATTCACCAGCAGTTGATTCGTTTTTGTTGGTTATTAGTGTGTGTTTTTATCGGTAGTTGAACTTCTTATTACAGTGGACAACATTGCTATAATTTCTGAATTCATGGCTAGAATTGACAGATCAAGGAGTGAGAGCTTAACTTATTTGTTTCGCACAGAATGCATTCATTGTTATATTTGCCTCAGTTTATTCTCAGGACAGTGTTCTACTCCATTGTAGGCCAAGAATTAACGAAGTATATACATAGCACCCACACAGGTACCTCCTCTCGCAAAGTTTCCCATCTTGAAGACACACATTGCCCATTGTGCTGGTTCCAAACATAAAACTAAATAATAAATCCAAACTGTACTTGTGCTGTCCTGTTTAAGCATTGGTTTTATTATTTTTCTCTTTTATGAGCATCATTCATCAGTAAGGCACATGTAGGGATACACAGTGCTCTTCCAGAGTGATATGTAACACTACAACAAGTGGTTTAAAATGATTTTTCTTTCATACTTGTTAATTAGAAGTATCCTTCTGCCTCAAATTTCATTCAGTTCTTGTGATCAGTGATGCTACAACAGCTTTGTAGACAGTGATTCCTGACTCCGTGTT
This sequence comes from Schistocerca americana, assembly GCF_021461395.2. NCBI lineage: Eukaryota > Metazoa > Arthropoda > Insecta > Orthoptera > Acrididae > Schistocerca > Schistocerca americana. The sequence goes on from NC_060122.1 coordinate 794,913,575, forward strand.
CATCGAATTGAGAAGTTTGAGCCTTTTTGTTACTAACAAATCAGTAAGTTCCCCTAAAGGGTGAGCTTTCTCATCAACTGCTTCGAGTAAATTTCAGAAAATACATTTAGTTCAGCATCATAAGATTCTTAGTCCTTGCCTTTGTCTCCCTGTCTATAGGTGGCTGAGTGGAATCTCCCCTTATCACTGTGACATGATTGGGAAGGTAATTAGTGACATTTTCCAGGCATACTCAGAAATATTCCACCACTTTGATACTTGATGTAGTAATAACCAATTACTATTTTAGGCTAGTATTAGCTACTTATTTTCACTTGGATACCTTGCATTCTGATCCTGTCTTTATCTCATTAGAAATTAGTGTTTTGCGCAGCAGTAAATACATCCCCACCATTGGTATGCATCCTACCCTTTCGAGATAAACTGCATTCCACAGTTAATATTTCATTGATATTTACTTTGAATTTCAGCCAACTTTCTGTTACTAGTATTAAATGTGTGGTGTTACTGTTAATGAGTGACCTTCATTATGGGACAGTACCTTGAATGTTCTTTTTCTGATCTAAGATGATACTTTATTCCATATCACAACTACTGCAGCCCTCAACGAACCATGGAACAAGATGAGGAGGGAAGCAAAGTGCCTCAGTGATACAGGCAGCCGTACCATAGGTGCAACTACAACAGTGGGGTACCAATAGAGTGACCAGACAAACAGGGGGTTCCTGAACAGGGGTAACAGCCTTTTCCATAGTCTGGGCAATTGTCTGATATGGCTTTGTAACATTATGCAACTTGGCCTAGTTGTACTGGTGCTGAGTACAGCTGAAAGTGAGATGAAACCAAAGCTGTTATTTTTTTCTTAGGGCTCGCAGCTCTGCTACATGGTGGAATAAAAGTGGAGTCAACTTTGGTAAAATAATCCAGAGGTAAAATAATCTCCCATTCTGATCTGCAGGCATGGCTACAAAGAAGGATGTAGCCATCAGGAAAAACAAAACTGGCGTCCTGGGTTGGAGCACGAAATGTTAGAACTCTTAGCTGGGCTGTGAGGTTACAAGAATTTAAAAAGGGCAATGGATAGGTCGAAGTCAAATATAGTGCAGATTAGCAAGTGTGGTAGCATGAATAATAGACCTTCTGGTCAGGTCAGAACAGGGTTTTCAACGCCAAATCCAATATGACGCGGGAGTTGGCCTAATAATGAATAAGCAAGTAGTAATGTCGGTAAGCAACTATAACCATCATGCCAAATTCATTATACGATGCAAGATGGGCATAAGGCCAACACCCACCACTGTGGATCAAATTTACATGACACCTAGCTCTTAATCGAGATTGAGAGAATGTATGATGAGATAAAGGAAATTATTGAAATAGTTACAGGAGATTAAAGTTTAGTTGAAATGTGTGACTGGAATTAAGTAGTAGGAAAAGGAATGGAATGAAAAATAGCTGGAGAACATGGACTGGGGAAAGGAATGAAAGAAAAACAGCTGTGTAGAATTTTGCACAGAGCATAATTTGATGATTTTCTTCAGTCAGCCATTAACAGCATCAATATATTTGTTGAAGTGTATGATGGCTGGAATCCTGGCTTGTTAGTCAGTTTGTTCATGACCAACTTTGGTCATAATTTCATTTTCGCAGTGCTATACACTTTAAACGAAAGCAACAGAAAATAGTGAAATTTGAAACCAAAATACAATTTACCCAGGAAATCATTATTGAAGAATTTAAATACTTACAGAAAATATCTTTTACAGAGGCAACATCACACGACATTCATGATTTTAAATGTGGCATGAAAAACACTGAATGACATGAAAAATTTAAGAAACATTAGTACTGAGCATTACGACACTGTCTCAAACAGCAAGAAGTAGACTACTGATAGTCCATATTTTAAGTGCAATCCTAAAGGTCACAAAGCTAAGCCAAAGGTCATATGAATAAAGTGAAGTACGACATAATATCCTTACAGAGAGGTACACAGTCAGTGGAAAAATGAGGTATTAGTCAAACAATTGATGACATAATAGTGGATCTCACCAGTATGGGAGTCCAGGGGTGGAAAAGAGCAGCAGATACCTAAGACATGTGGAGGAATATCAGTGAAGAAGAAGTAGTCAAACAAGGGTTGTGATAATATGCAGTTATCTTATACATCATTTTTATACAAGTCAAAAGGAGTGTAATAAAAATAAAAAAAAATTGTCTTACTGACAGTATGTCTTAATCAAGTAAAACATCTGGAAAATAATCAGTATCAGCCATAAGCTGAAATTTGGTCCTGATTCCACACCTATGCATAGGTCTGTTAAAAAGAAAAATACTTGGGCATGTAAGTCAACATCCTAACACGTCATATTGAAATCTTATCAAATAGTAAAAGCAGTGTACATCTACATACATACTCCACAAGCCATCATATGGTGCATGGTAGAGGGTAGCCTGTACCACTACTTGTCATTTTCCCTCCTCTTACACTCGCAAATAGAGTGAGGGAAAAACGAGTGTCTGTATGCCTCTTATGATCCCTAATTTCCGTATCTTATCTTTGTTGTCCTTATACGTGATGTATGTTGGTGGCAGTAGAATCGTTCAGCAGTCAGCTTCAAATGCCAGTTGTCTAAATTTTCTCAATAATGTTTCTCAAAAAGAAGATTGCATTCCCTCCAGGGATTCCATCTAGCATAAAATCCGAATGATCAAGTACTCTATTATTATGTCTTGCATAAAACAGTTGGACTAAACCGAAAATAACAAGAAGATTTTATGACAAAAATGGATCAGTGTCAATTCTTAAGCACAAAACTGAAAGATAAACATAATGTACCAACAGAAACTAGATTTAAATCACATATGATGGTGTCATTGGTATTATGTAAAGTATAATGAGAAATATATTGAGAGAGACCAATAGCATGTACACTTAAACAGTAATAACATTCTCTCTTACATTAAGCCATACTTTACTTTACTTTACATGTGGCAAGGGCATTATCAACCATACGCCTGCTGTATAAGCCTCTTCCACTTCTGCCTGTCCAATGCGCTGTTTGTCCAGTTGCTGCTGCTGTTCATCCTCATTGTGTCCTCCTGAATGTTATCCCACCATCTGATTCTGGGTCTCCCTCTACCTCTCGTTCCATCTGTTGTTCTGCAGAATGCCATTCTAGGTAGTCTATTCTGTGTCATTCTTGCTATATAGCCTGCCCAATTCAACCTTCTCCTCTTGAGCACTTCGACAATGTTACGATGTTCGTACAGATCTCTTAATTCTTCATTTCTTCTTATTCTCCATTCCATGTTATTTTCGTCATATACCAGCCCAAAAATTTTCCTTAGTACTTTTCTTTTGAATATTAACAGTTTTTCTTCATCTTTCTTTCTAAATATTAATGTTTCACGTCCGTTTAACATCACAGGTATAATGGTCGATTGATATAAGTGGATTTTGAAGTTACTGCTAAGTGATCTCTTTCTTAGAATTTTGATGAAACTAAAAAGTGTCTTGTTTGCTGTTGATAAACGGGCATCTATTTCTATATCTGTTCTGTTGTTATTACTAAAAGGACTTCCTAGGTACTTGAAGTGGTCAACAGTCTTGAAATTGAATCCATCTACAGTCAGAGGTGCATCTTTCTGGTTTTCTTACTTATGTGTAGGTATTCTGTCTTTTCTTCATTAACATGTAATCCATATAATGGAAGGAAACATTCCACGTGGGAAAAATTATATATAAAAACAAAGATGAGGTGACTTACCGAACAAAAGCGCTGGCAGGTCGATAGATACACAAACAAACACAAACATACACACAAAATTCAAGCTTTCGCAACAAACTGTTGCCTCATCAGGAAAGAGGGAAGGAGAGGGGAAGACGAAAGGAAGTGGGTTTTAAGGGAGAGGGTAAGGAGTCATTCCAATCCCGGGAGCGGAAAGACTTACCTTAGGGGGAAAAAAGGACAGGTATACACTAGCACACACGCACATATCCATCCACACATACAGACACAAGCAGAAATATGTCTGCTTGTGTCTGTATGTGTGGATGGATATGTGCGTGTGTGCTAGTGTATACCTGTCCTTTTTTCCCCCTAAGGTAAGTCTTTCCGCTCCCGGGATTGGAATGACTCCTTACCCTCTCCCTTAAAACCCACTTCCTTTCGTCTTCCCCTCTCCTTCCCTCTTTCCTGATGAGGCAACAGTTTGTTGCGAAAGCTTGAATTTTGTGTGTATGTTTGTGTTTGTTTGTGTATCTATCGACCTGCCAGCGCTTTTGTTCGGTAAGTCACCTCATCTTTGTTTTTATATATAATTAACATGTAATCCTGTTTTCTCAGCACTTTTGTAGTAATTTTGCATCATTCTGATTAATTCTCTTTTGGAACTACTTATTAGTGCTACATCATCTGCATAGGCAAGTCGTGTAATATTCACATCCTGTAGCTGAATCCCTTGTGGACAGGTTTTAGAAAATTCTCTATCAATCTTCTCTAGGACAAGGTTAAATAAAATAGGTGAAATGGCATCCCCTTGTCTCAGTCCAGTGAACACCTTAAAATCTTCAGTTTCTCCTACTGGTGTCTTTATGCGACATAAAGTTTCATCTATAAACATTTTAACTAATCTGATTAATTTTGATGGTATTTCAGAGTCCTTCATTATATTTAGGAGTGTCTGTCGGTGTATGCTTCATAGGCCTTTTTAAAATCTACGAATAATATGTGGACATCTACATTGAATTCCCACGCCTTCTCAGTTACTTGTCTTAGGGTGAATAAGTGATCTAATGTGGATCTGTTTCTGCAGAAACCGCGTTGGTAGTCCCCAATCAGTTCTTCTGTTATTGGTATCAGCCTGTTTAATAGGTAGCTCAATAACATTTTGTAGGTGACATCCAGTAAGGCAATTCCTCTGTAGTTATCACAAACTAGTGGGTCATTCTTCTTAAATATGGGGCACACAATTGCAGTTATCCAATCTGCAGAAATGGTTTCTGTCGTCCAAATTGTTTCTATTAACACTTGTATTTCTAATTCCAGTTGTGGGCCTCCATTCTTTAATAACTCAACGTATATCTTATCCTCGCCACAAGCCTTGTTATTCTTTAATTTCTTTATTGCTTTCTGTATTTCATTTACTGATGGGGTAGGAATTGTATCAGCTGTATCAATTGTATCAGGTTCTTCCAATTTAAAGTAAGCGTGTGGGTCATTGCAGCTGAAAAGTTGTGAAAAGTATGTCTTCCATCTGTTTTGTATTTCACTTTTGTTGGTCAATATTTTCCCATCTTGATCCTTTATAAATCCATATGTGAACAAAATGTCCAGTAGTATCTATATACAAAATCACAATCGCAGTGCCTATCTGTCAGGGATCTACCACTAACAAACTTCATTCTCCAAAACTGTCAGTGATCCAACCTTACCATATTTATCAATCAGGTTAGCAGAGCCCAAATGTCAAATCTCTATAAGTAATTAAAGGTATAAATCTGGTATGTCAAAAGAAAACATTTTACATTACACATAAAAATATCATACAGCCACTTATAAAAATACGTATACCGTAATCCAAGGTATAATGAAAAGGCTGTGTAAAAGAAACAAAAGCATCTGAAAACAAATAGTGAAATCATAAATTTATGTAGCTTGAACAGGGGAGCTAATTACCTAAAAATTAGCTATTAGATGGATGAAAAATCTACTCACAAGTGGCAGCAGGAGAACACACACATAAACAAAGGTTTCATGTATCAAACTTTCAGAGCGAATGGCTCCTTCTTCCAGCAGAAGGGTTAAGGGTAAGGAAGAGGGGCGAAGGAAAAGGGTGGTAGGTTTCCCTTGACCCCGGGTTCTGGGTGACTTCACCGAACTCTAAACCTTTTCCTAAACCTCTCCAGTCTTTTTCCTTCTCCCCTCCCCTCTTCCTTCCCCTTCCATGCTTCTGCTGGAAGGAGCAGCCACTGGCTCCTAAAGCTTGCATAAGTAAAACTTTTTTTTATATACGTGTTCTTCTGTCACCACATGGTGAGTAGAGTTTTGATCTATATAATTACATTACATTGTAAAAAATTAATTATTTTTGTTATTATAAATTGCATTATGACACTGTGAATGAAACTGCCCTATAAGTATCAGTTTAAAGATGTTAACAGCAGATTGTATCTGTCGGGGATTTGGCAGTAAATGACTTGATTTACATAGAATACAAGGGATTTAATTTTTTTTCGTATAATTATGTAAATGTTGTAAGATAAAATGATCTGTATGTGTAAGGATTTAAAAGGAAAAGTGAAGGAAGTTGGGGGGGGGGGGGGGGTTAAGATTACTACAATAATATATGTCCTCCATGTAAGCTGTGGCTGTACCATAGCAGGTACCTTATTTGTCAATTAGACTATGTATTTAGATGATTTGACTATTACATCCACATTGAGAATTAGAAGACATACATATGTCAGTCAGTGCTAATATAAAACATAGATGTGAAGTGCTGAACAGAGTATCACTTATTGCATCCTATTTTACGTTATTAATTTGTGTGTGTATACAATGTTTTTGTGTGACACCATCATATGTGATTTAAATCTTGTGTCTCATGGTAGATCAGATTTATCTTTTAGGTTTGCACTTAGACTTGACATGTCAGCCGATTTTTCTATATGACTTTTTCTCTATAATCTCACTGTTTCATTCAGGGACATGATAATACAAGGTACTTCATCAAAGAATGGAAAATCCAGGATGGAATGTACCAATATTATGAAAAGAAAGTTGCCATTCACCATATACAGGAGATATTGAGCCCCAGATAGGCACAACAAAGAGACTCACAAATAAGCTTTCAGCCAGCAAGGCCTTCATTGAAAATAGATGACACACACACACACACACACACACACACACACACACACACACACACACACACACCTGCAATCTGTGCCAACTGAAGCCACACACCGGGCAGCAGCACTGGTACATGATTGGGGAGACAACCAAGTGGGGGTAAGGAGGAGGTTGGGGTGGGGAGGGGGACAGATGGTGGGGTGAGGTTGGGGGATAGTGAAGTGCTACTGGGGAGCAGGCAGAGACAAGGTGGAGAGATGGTAGGGCAGCTATGTGCATTCAGAAGGTTAGATGGTGGGCAGGGGAGAGGTGCAGGGGGTCGGGGACAGTGGAAAAAGAAAGAAGTAAAAAGACTGGGTGCAATGGTGGATTGGGGTTGTGTAGTGCTGGAATGGAACAGGGGAGGGGCTGGATGACTGAGGACAATGATTAATGAAGGTTGAGGCCAGAAGGGTTACGGGAATGTAGGATATTGTGGGGAAAGTTTCCACCTGTGCAATTCAGAAAAGGTGGGAAGGATCCATATGGCACAAGCTGTGAAGCATTCATTGAAATGAAAGTTGTCTTGGTGGGCAGCATGCTCTGCAACAGGGTAGTCCACTTGTTTCTTGGGCAGAGCTCGTTCATGTGGATAGACAGTTTGTTGATTGTCATGCCGACATAGAATGCAGCTTGTAGATAACATGACATAGAATGCAACTTGTAGATAACATGACTGGTTTCACAGGTTGCCCTGCCTTTAACAGGATAGGTGATGTTTGTGACTGGATTGGAGTAGGTGGTGGTGGGAGGGTGTATTGGACAGGTCTTGCATCTAGGTCTGTTACAGGGACATGAGCCACGAGGTAGAGGGTAGGGAGCAGGAGTTGTGTAGGGATGGACAAGTATATTGAGTAGGTTCGGTGGACAGCAGAATACCACTGTGGGAGGGGTGGGAAGGATAATAGGCAAGGCGTTTCTCATCTCAGGGTCATGACGAGAGGTAATCGAAAGCCTGGCGGAGAATGTAATTCAGTTGCTCCAGTCCTGGGTGGTACTGAGCTACGAGGGGAATGCTTCTCTGTGGGAGGTGGAGGGAGACTGGGAAGCACAGCATTTTTGTTTTTGTACAAGGTTGGGATGACAATTATGGTCTGTGAAGGCTTCAGTGAGACCCTCATATATTTTGAGATGGACCATCATCACTGCAGATGCAATGACCTTGGGTGGCTAGGCTGTATGGAAGGGACTTCTTGGTATGGACCAGGTGGCAGCTGAAGTGCAGGTATTGCTGGTTGGTACTAGGTTTGATGTGGACGGAAGTGCTGACGTAGCAGTCTCTGAGATGGAGGTGAACATGTAGGAAGGTTGCTTGTTGGGTTGAGTAGGACCAGGTGAAGCAAATGGGGGAGAAGGCTGTTGAGGTACTGGAGGAATGTTTATAGGGTGTCCTCACCCTCGATCCAGATGGCAAAGATGTCATCAATTAATCTTAACCAAGTGAGGGGTTAGGATTCTGGGTGTTTAGGAAGTATTCCTCTAGATGACCCATGAGTAGGTTGGCATAGAATGGTGCCATGCGGTGCCCATAGCTGTACCCCGGATGGAGACCAAGAGATGAATACACTAAGCAGATTCAGAAGGATGTAGGTTGCAGTAGGTACTGGGAGATGAAAAAGCTTGCACAGGATAGAGTAGCATGGAGAGCTGCATCAAACCAGTCTCAGGACTGAAGACCACAACAACAACAACAACAATGCCTTAGAAGGAGAAGTAATTGTGGGTGTGGGTATAGTTGGTCATGATGACTAGGAAGGAGGTTGTTGGTTTGGAAACCATTGGGTGTTGGAAAGGTAGTGTTCAATAGCAGTAAGGATATGGGCATTCAGGATGTTAGTGTAAAGGGATGTGGCATCAGTAGTGACAAGCAGAGCACCATGTGGTAAAGGGACATAAACTGTGGAGAGTCGGTGGAAGAAATGGTTGGTATGTTTTATATAGGAGGGTATGTTTGTGGTAATAGGTTGAAGGTGAGGCCACAGTAACTGGCCACAATGAGACATCCTGGGTGATTGAGTTTATGGACTTCAGGAAGCATGTAGAAGTTAGGAGTGTGGGGGATGGTAGGGGTGAGAAGAGAGATGGACTCCAGGGAGAGGTTCTGGGATAGACCTAAGGATTTGAGGAGTGATTGGAGATCACATCCTCCTACCACCACCTACTCCAGTTCGGTCGAAAACGTCATCTGTCCCATCAAAGGCAGGGCTACCTGTGAAACCAGTCATGTTATCTACAAGCTAAGCTGCAACCACTGTGCTGCTTTCTATGTGTGCATGAGAACCAACAAGCTGTCCGCATAAATGGACACTGACAAACTGTGCTCAAGAAAGAAGTGGACCACCCTGTTGCAGAGCGCGCTGCCCAACACGACATCCTTCATTTCAATGAGTGCTTCACAACCTGTGCCATATGGATCCTTCCCACCAACACCAGCTTTTGTGAACTGCACAGGTGCGAACTTTCCCTGCAATATAACCTATGTTCCCATAACCCTCCTGGCCTCGACCTTAGTTAGTCATTGTCGTCACCCATCCTGCCCTTTCCCTGTTGCCCCCCCCCTCCCCCCCATCCCCCGCCCACCGTCTACCCTACCCTCTCTCCACCTCACCAATGGCCACTCCCTATCAGCACTTCACTGTCTCCCTCCCTATCGTACTATCTGTCCCCCTCCCCACCCCAGCCTCCTCGTTATCCCCACCCAGTCACCACTCCCATCATGCACTGGTGCTGCTGCTTGCAGTGTGGCTTCAGTTGCCCCAGACACTGCAGTCGTTTGTGAGTGTGTGTGTGTGTGTGTGTGTGTGTGTGTGTGTGTGTGTGTGTGTGTGTGTGTGTGAGGGGGGGGGGGGGGGAGCGCGCGCGATATATTTTTGACGAAGGCCGTGCTGGCCGAAAGCTTATTTGTGAGTCTTTTTGTTGTGCTTATCCATGACTTAGCATTTCCACTATATGGTGCGTGGCAACTTTCCTTTCATAATATTGTTACATTCCATCCTGTTCCTAACCTAGTGCCGTTTTCCTTTGTTACTATTTTCTAATAAATTACTATACTCAATGTTCATCCTTCCTTCTCTTCTTTCCTTTGTTTCTCTTGTCACTTTACAAGCAACACTCCACCCTCTACTTACGAGCCACACTGAGGAGCTAACCTAGACTCAGACCATTATGTCTTCCTAGTAAAGGCCAACCTATAAGCATTGAGAGCACCTAACACTACAAAAAGCTCTAAGACACCAAAGTTAGACATCCTACGACTGAGCGAGGAAGACTGCACATTCTGGACCACCTTAAGAAAATAACACACCAGAAAGCAAAATTTAGAGGTGAGCTCTCTGAGAGTTTCACCATTCAAACAGGAGTTAGACAAGGTGATGTCTTCTCATGCATGCTCCTCAATTGCTCACTGGAGAAGATTACACACTACCATCAGAAACTGAAATGAAGGTTGGACGCAAGAAAGATAACCTCAGTGTACTGTGTCTAGCCTTTGTGGATGACATTGTTTTGTTACCCATCAGTATAGAGGAGGCTACTCAACTGGAGAGCCTCTACAGTGTAGCATCTAAGACCAGTTTGGAGGTCAGTATACAAAAAACTGAGTTCATTGCTAACATAAAGGAAGCCCCGTCAGCAGTTGCAGTAGAAGACGATACCATTTATAAAGTCCCAGCAGTCAAGAGTTTAGAAGAGCGTATTTCAGCAAATGAAAGTGAGAAGTTGGCAATAGATATCTCATACCTCATGTGCCAAGTTGGAGAGGCTCTACCTCTCCTGTAAGAGTATTTACAACTCCATGTATCTTCCCAAGAACCTTAAACTCAGACATTACAGATCAGTAGTAAGGCCCTTCGTATTTTATGCTACCAAATGCCTCTTGATAAACAGGAATAGTCCACTAAAAAAACTGGAGCTCAAGGAACAGAAAATGATGAGGACAGTACCAGGACCAGTAAGAAAAGAGGATGGCTTTTATAGGATCAGACACAGCAGTGAGTTGTACCATCTCCAAGAAGACATAATCACATTTATGAGGAAAAGACAACTGTCCTTCTATGGACATTTAACCCACATTAAGCCCTGCAGACTCATGTACGGGATCTTCACCATAACAGGTAGAGGGAAAGCTTCCAAGAATGGATCACTGCAGCGGGAGCAACTTGAAATCCTGCTAAAAACAATACAGGACTGGTCCAGGTTCTGGCATATCACTCTACAAGGGCTACTCCCAGTGTCTCTTACAAGCAAAAAGAGCACTGGAACCAGAAGACCAAAGTGGACAGTGGAGAGGAAGCTTATTCACTGCCATGAAAGGAAAGCTTTCTGGGCAAAGAATAAAAAGAAGAACAGTGTAAAGAGTCAGAGAGCCTTGTGGTCCTAAGTAGTCCCAAATTAAAAGAGGAGGAGGAGTAAGAGTAAGAGGAAGAGGGTCTGTATAAGAGAAGCAAGCTTGAGGACAATACTAATTACTATAGAAAGAGGAGGAGGAGGTGGAGAAACAGAAGTGGGTTAAGAGAAGGTGGGAGATACAATACTGTGAGCAGAATTTGACTCAGCTCTGAAACATCTAAGTGGAAACAAGGCTGGAGTAGATGACATTCCCTCAGATTTATGGAGATCCAAGGGAGAGCCAGACATGACAAAATTATTGCATTTGGAGTGCAAGGTATATGAGACAAAGAAAATACCCACAGATTGTAAGAAGAATGAAGTAATTCCAGTTCCAAAGAAGGCAGGTGCTGACAGATGTGAATGCTACTGAACGATCATTTTATACATAAGTCCTCATCTTAATATACTGACAATAATTATTGTGATGTTCTGCTGGTGAAGTAAAGTCTAATTGGGAGCTAAGACTTCCTGATATTTAATGTTGTTCACCTTATTACTTCAGCACACTCTCCAATTTCTTCTGATCAAACGTCTTTTCTCGAAGTGCTGCAGTTACTGCTAGAATTGAAGAGTACAGGTCCAACATCCACCTCTTGAAGTAAATGTGAGGCTTCTCATTAATATGTCATATATTGTACTCTTGTTTACAATAACTGTGTGTTACAAATTGTCACATTATGCAGAACATCCAAGAACATTGGTAAGGACAAAGTCCAAAAACATCCTGCCTTATTTAACAAATTTCAGTCGAATTTATCCATATGACATGTTTTCTCTTGGCCCCATGATGTCACAGCTGCTCTTTCTCTGTGGTATGCACTATATCTCCAAGGCAAGAACTGATTACACGGAATAAACTTATCAACCAGCAGGTACTGTGAACATTGTATGATGCTTATTGTTGTCCCAGCTTGCAAATACACTGTGTGCATCCATCTGAGGATACATGTGCATTAATAAAACATACATCCAACATTAGAGTATCTAATTCATTATGAAAATAAACATTTTGTAATGGCGATCATCATTCAGTGGTTCTAAAAATGCTTGTGCGACATGTCACTTTGTCACTTCTTCAATTTTGTTGTTACACTACATTATTTACAGAAGGATGGAAAAGCTGCTAGAGCTGCAACCTTGTGGAAGATCACTGTGGGTTCCAGAGAAATGCAGTAAGACGTGACACAATACTAACCCAACAACTTATAGGTCGAAGGGATGCAAACCTCTTTTTTATATCATTTGTAGATTGGAGAAAGCATTTGACAATGAGGATTGGACTACACTCTTTGAAATTTTGAAGGTGCAGGGATTAAAAAAAATTATTATCTACAACTTGTGTGGGGGCAGACTGCAGTTATGAGAGTCGAAGAACATGAAAGGGAAGCAGGAGTTGAGAAAGAAGTGAGACAGAGTTGTAACCTATCTCTGATGTTCTTCCATCTGTACATTGATGGAGCAGTAATGGAGATCCCTGAGAAATTTTGAATATGAATTGAATTTCAGGGAGAAGAAACAAAAACTTAGAATCTTGTCAGTGACATTGTAGTTTCATCACAGACCTTTGGCCTTTGAAGAGCATTTGAATTGATTGGATAATGTCTTGAAAAGAGATAATAAGATGAACATCAACAAAATTAAACCAAAGGTAATGAAAAGTAGGCAAATTAAATCAAATGGTGCTTAGGGGATTACATTATCAAATGAGACACTAAGAGCAATATATAAATTTTACTATTTGGGTAACAAAGTAATTGATGAATGCCAAAGTCGAGAGGATATAAAATACAGACTGGTAATAACAAGGAAATCATTTCTGAAAAAGATGATTTGTTTACATCTTTTATAGATTTAATGTCATGAAGTCTTTTCTGAATGTTTTTGTGTAGCCTTGTACAGAAGTGACATGTGGCTGATTAGCAGCTCAGACAAGAAGATTATAGAAACTTTTCAGATATGATGATGTAGAATTAAGCTGTAGATTAGTTGGGTAGATTGAGTAACTAATGATGAGATGCTGAATCAAACCAGGGGAAAAAATTCGTGGGCAACTTGACTAAAAAAAAAAACTCATAGGACACATCCTATGGTGTCAAGGAATAGTCAAATTAGTAATAGAGGGAAGCATGGAGGGGTAAAACTTGTAGAAAGAGACCTGGCCGTGCATGGTTGAAATGGATGCATGTTGCAGTAGTTATTTAGAGATGATGAGGCTTGCACAGAATAAACTAATGTGGAGAACTGCATCAAAGCATTTTTCGGATGGAAGTCATCATCGCCATCCATCATCATCAACTTCTGCTACTGCTACTATTACTACTGCTGATCTGCACTTGATTCCTGGTTGTGTGATACCTAACTATCTGTTCAGTATACAGAGTGGTTTGCAGGTGAAACAGACTCTGCCACCTGAATTACTGTTTCTGGAGTGTAGTATGTGCTTGACATATTAAGTGAGACCCTCCATCCAAGATTGTAACAGGGTCAGTGGAACCTCCCATTTAAGCATTTCACCTGACTACAAACCAGCAAGCAAACCACAGTTCTGAAGACAATTATTATTGATTTCAGCCCACTAAGGAGCACTTATGACTAGTTCTTCTCCGATGCTCTCTTTCGTTCCCAATATGTCTTGAGCTCTGCTGGTAATTTCTCCTTCTCCTGTGGAAGGGGCTCCATGCGTTTAAAGACTCCAGGCGGCGGGGTCCAAGACTCTACCATAGCACAACGTTTGGAACGATCTTCTACCTCAGGATCAGAGATCCAAGCCAAATCCAAGTCCTTTAGTACTTCATTAAACCACAGGCTTCCAGTGTTGTAGCTTTTAACCAATGAGAAGATCTTCTTGGTAAGCATATTATTGTTCATTCGTTGTAGGTGCCCATAGAACCAGAGCCTCCTATGTCGCACAGTGGTGTTGGCTGATTCTAACTGTTGATACAGTTTTGGAGACAATGCTATCACAGGCTGTGCATGAATCCTGTGGATGAGGCTAGTATTCTTTATCCTTTATCCTAACACCAAGATGAAGCATGTGAACAGGCATCATTCGTGTTGACATGAGACATGAAATGCAGCTGGCTGCACTCTGTGCATACAGTACATGCTGACTGAGCCTCTTCCACATCTTAGACAAGACCCCCGATCCACCCATCAAGCATATCAAGACTACGAAATCAGCTCACATTATAGTAATACTTGCTGCAGAATGTGCAGAAAAATAGAAAAATTAATGAACACTTCTGAACAGATATAAATAGACAGTTACTTATCATCTCTGCAAAGAAGCACATAAAAAAACAAGTAAACTAAACACTGTATATGAATTAAATACTGTTACTGCTGGAGGATGGCCTCTGACCTACAAGATGAATACAACTGACACTGAAAAATGATCTGTGTAGACGGAGTGAAAAATAGATGATGTGCTTAAACATTCTAGAATTTCTGTATCTTTTCATGATGCCAAAAGCAAAAAGCAAAGTCCTGTCATAGTTACAAAAGTGAAGTCTTGTCTTAAAAAATGTAAATGCTGTGTGGCTAGGGCCTCCCGTCAGGTAGACCGTTCACCTGGTGCAAGTCTTTCGAGTTGACGCCACTTTGGCAACCTGCGTGTTGATGGGGATGAAATGATGATGATTAGGACAACACAACACCCAGTCCCTGAGTGGAGAAAATCTCCGACCCAGCCTGGAATCGAACCTGGGCCGTTAGGAATGACATTCTGTCGCGCTAACCACTCAGCTACCAGGGGCGGATGTCTTGTCTTAATTACAGTATACATGTACCCCTTTTAATATACACTTTCCAAAAAAATTACTCTGAAAAATAAATAAATACCATCTGTAACAGAAACATTTATTATTAACAAAATATAACTGTGAGCATTCCAGAAGATACCAGCTATGTTATTCTGTTAAGTGAAGCAAAACTTCTTGGAACTTGGAATATGTTCAGTAGACAGACAAACAAGAAAGTCTTATCAATTTGTTAAAGCAACTAGGGATCATGCTGTCTCAGAAGTGAAGAGTACACAAACTGAACAAAGCTGCAAAATATAGTTTCCCGTGATGTGACCATTAACTTAAGCAGTGTTGATCTGGAAAGCTCAAATTCTGAACTGATTCATTAACTGCTGTATGGCAAGAGCTTCTATTCTGAAACCAATTTGGGAAAGTGTCCAAAATTTTATAGCTGTAAAATAGAAGAGGAAAAAGACAGCTGTCAAATTAAGAATCATTTGTAGGTGAGACACAAAAGCCATTTAGTTTTGTTTGCCACTTACCAATGCTGTCAGTATACATGATGGCAGTAGGATAAGATGGGCCTCTCATAGATATCTCGTAATAACTATCAATTGTTCATAAAATAAAATAAAATAAAGGAAAGGTAACCACACACACATAGTTGTCTGATGTGTGGCACTGGTGGTTGTGGTTTTGTGTGTGTGTGTGTGTGTGTGTGTGTGTGTGTGTGTGTGTGTGTGTGTATGTACTTTTACTAGAGAAAGAGTTCTAAAGCTGTTGTAAATACAGTTTTCAGTTATGTGTTTCTGTGCACTACACATCAGTTACCTATAGGTGAGTGGTTACCTTTCCCTTATTTTACTTATTATTCCATCCAGGAATTACCCATGAAATGAATAGAACCATAAAACCATACAAGAAAAAAACTCGCTAAAATCTAAGTCCTCCCACTGTTCAGTTATTTTGTACATACTTGTTTGTAATAACTTGAATGCTATTCACCCTCTGCTGACAGTGCAGTCACAACGTTTGTAATTGAATGTATATCTCAATAGTGTCTTGTTTGGCAGAATGGCTCCCATTTTGTTTGTTCCCTTCTCTCTCTCTCTCTCTCTCTCTCTCTCTCTCTCTCTCTGGATTATTTTCTCACCAGTTATTAAAATTCCTAATTCCACAACCAATACCTCCCTTGGGTTGAAATAGTGGAAGTATTTTTTTCAAAATTGTGCAGAGTTATGATCAACAGCAAATGAGTTGTGTAGCAAACAAGATGATAATAATTCTGTAGCAATGTATTCTCACAAAGCTTTTATATCTGTTTACTGTTTGTTATCATCATAGTGAGGTATCATGCCTTCACCTCTGATGATTTAGCATAAAGACAGTATTGTGGATGAATGCGCAGGAGAGTGCAAGCAGCAGAAGAAGCAAGCACAAGGGCTGAGGGTTACCATGGGGAAGAGGTGTTGTGGAGGGGGCAGGGGTACGAGCTGCACTTTCATCTCACAGTGCTGGCACTAGATGTTCTTAATGGTTTGGGATGACATGGCATGGGATGAGACGGCACAGCATGGCAGTCACTTTGTAATGCCTGTGGTATATGTAGGTACTGCATTGCTATAGAGGTCCCTGATTCAGGATATTGTGAACAAATAGTGCAGCTGAGCTTTAGGGAATCACAATATTCATATTTTTATGTTGACAGCCCCTTTGTTTTAATGTCATGAAACAACATGACATGTGGCATTTGTCACTCAAAAACCGCAATATCAAACATCAACTGGCTTATTTTTTGGACTCCTTACTCAGATGTCCCTATATGGTCATAGTCAGTGCAATCTGACTATGTAGCATGTTACATTAAAATTCAGTTTTGGCCTTGTAGTATGCATAGCAAGCACAGCTTTTCCTGAATCTGTTTAAGATTTGTATCCTTTAAAATTATAAACCCTACTTGTGAATAAAGTTGGTCTTTAATGATATCTGTTGGTCTCACTTATGTACATTTTTCTCTAGATGGTTTCTGTGTCTACAAAGTAATATGTAACAATTTTTGTGCAGCATATATATCACACTGTTGCCATTGAAGGGAATACAATGACACTGTCACAAACTCGATCCATTGTGGAAACAAGAATGGCCATTGGTGGAAAGAGTATTATGGAACACAATGAAATTCTGGGACTTGATGCTGCTTTAAAATATATAAATGCCACTCTTGTTAATAGGTAAGAACTGTGTTTTTACTATTACCTTAGTCTCAGGCACCTGTGACTTCTAGAACAGACATTGTGCTAATGCATTTAGGTGCAAAGATAAGTTTATCTTTGCAAGTACTTTACTCTTGTATTAAGCAAATAATATCTGTACTCTTATTACTGTTTGACTGATTTAAGATACCTTACTATTAACATTGCAACAAGCTGCTGCAGAAAATATATTAAGTCTGTTGCATTAGAGAAATTAAGGTAAAGGCAAGTTGAAAATAGGAGATACCAGCATTTGAATTGAGAAATGGATAGGCATACAACATAAATGAAGAAAATGCGACATATTACTTGCAAAGAGAGTCCAGTGTTCAAGCGTACAAAAATAGTAATGGTAGTGGACTGCTCCAGAGCTGATATATACTGCATTGGCTTGAATATAAGCTGCACTTAAATAAAATATAAGCTCTGTCCATAATTTTGAGGTGAGAGAAACGATCGATAGACTCGGTGTTCATTATATGAGTACTCTTAATTATATTTTAATGTTGTAATGTTGATAAATTACACAGAAGCACTAGCCTTCTAATTAGTCTATGCTGATGTCACTCTTAACTCCTGTACTGGCATTTGTCATTATTCCATCCTGAATTTTCCATTGTTTGCAGTATTTCAATGGACAGAGAGACAAGTTGTTTGCATCAATCTGTGGCACTAACTGATACATCCATGGAATTCTATCTGTAATAAGTTTGTGGGAATTATATCTGTGATACGTTTGTGCCAGTTTGATTCTGACTTGTATAGTAAGCACATGCACATTGTGACATTTATCTTCCATCACTGTGTGATGCATATATTTGCCAGTTTTAGATGGTTGTCATTAAGGTCAGGCACTTTCAGTGCACCCTCAGTAGGTCAAGCTTGAGAACAAACTAGTGGGTTTGAAACTAGTCACCAAAATATATGTACACCATCTGTGACAGATTTGTAATAATCTCTTCATGAAATAAAAGGTTGTTAGTCCTACATCAACAAAATGTTGAAACAGCTACATTTTGATTGAGTGAATGAGGGTCTTTCCATAGCAGACAGCATGTTCTGGAATTCTTCATGGATTTTATCCTTCATTATCTTACTGGTTGTGGATGCTAATCTCACGTGCAAGTATTAGTAGGATTAAACAACATTCCAAGTGCCTGCCAATTGTTGTTGTGTTTTCCATTTTGTTCCGAGTATTATATGTTGTTGTTGTGGTCTTCTTTCTTGAGACTGGTTTGATGCAGCTCTCCATGCTACTCCATCCTGTTCAAGCTTCTTCATCTCCCAGTACCTATTGCAACCTACATCCTTCTGAATCTGTTTAGTGTATTCATCTCTTGGTCTCCCTCTACGATTTTTACCCTCCACACTGCCCTCCAATACTAAATTGGTGATCCCTTGATGCCTCAGAATATGCCCCACCAACTGATCCCTTCTCCTGGTCAAGTTGTGCTACAAATTTCTCTTCTCTCCAATTCTATTCAGTATCTCCTCATTAGTTATGTGATCTACCCATCTAATCTGCAGCATTCTTCTGTAGCACCATATTTCGAAAGCTTCTATTCTTTTCTTGTCTAAACTATTTAACGTCCAAGTTTCACTTCCATACATGACTACACTCCATACAAATACTTTCAGAAACCGCTTCCTGACACTTAAATCTATACTCAATGTTAACAGATTTCTCTTCCTCAGAAATGCTTTCCTTGCCATTGCCAGTCTACATTTTATATCCTTTCTACTTCGACCATCATCAGTTATTTTGCTCCCCAAATAGCAAAACTCATTTACTACTTTCAGCCTCTCATTTCCTAATCTAATTCCTGCAGAATCACCCAATTTAATTCGACTATATTCCATTATCCCCATTTTGCTTCTGTTGATGTTCATCTTATATCCTCCTTTCAAGACACTGTCCATTCTGTTCAGCTGCTCTTCCAGGCCTTTGCTGTCTCTGACAGAATTACAATGTCATCGGCGAACCTCAGAGTTTTTATTTCTTCTCCATGGATTTTCGTTCCTACTCCGAATTTTTCTTTTGTTTCCTTTACTGCTTGCTCAATATACAAATTGAATAACATCAGGGATAGGCTACATTCCTGTCTCACTCCCTTCCCAACCACTGCTTCCTTCGACTCTTATAACTGCCATCTGGTTTCTGTACAAATTGTAAATAGCCTTTCACTCCCTGTATTTTACCCCTGCCACCTTCAGAATTTGAAAGAGAGTATTCCAGTCAACATTGTCAAAAGCTTTCTCTAAGTCTACAAATGCTAGAAACGTAGGTTTGCCTTTCCTTAATCTATTTTCTAAGATAACTCGAGGGTCAGTATTGCCTCACATATTCCAACATTTCTACGGAATTCAAACTGATCTTCCCCAAGGTTGGCTTCTCCCAGTTTTTCCATTCGTCTGTAAAGAATTCGTGTTAGTATTTTGCAGCCATGGCTTATTGAACTGATAGTTCGATAATTTTCACATCTGTCAACACCTGCTTTCTTTGGGATTGGAATTATTATATTCTTCTTGAAGTCTGAGGGTATTTCGCCTGTCTCATACATCATGCTCACAAGATGGTAGAGTTTTGTTAGGTTGTTAGGCCTGGCTCTCCCAAGGCTCTCATTAGTTCTAATGGAATGTTGCCTACTCCCGGGGCCTTGTTTCGACTCAGGTCTTTCAGTGCTCTGTCAAACTCTTCAAGCAGTATCATATCTCCTATTTCATCTTCATCTACATTCTCTTCCATTTCTGTAATATTGTCCTCAAGAACATCGCCCTTGTATAGACCCTCTATATACTCCTTCCACCCTTCTGCTTTCTCGCTTATAACTGGGATTCCATCTGAGCTCTTGATATTCATGCAAGTGGTTCTCTTTTCTCCAAAGGTCTCTTTAATTTTCCTGTAGGCAGTATCTAACTTACCCCTAATTATATGCGCCTCTACAGCCTTACATCCCTGCTTAGCCACTTCGCACTTCCTGTCGATCTCATTTTTGAGTCGTTTGTATTCCTTTTTGCCTGCTTCATTTACTGCATTTTTATATTTTCTCCTTTCATAAATTGAATTCAATATCTCTTCTGTTACCCAAGGATTTCTACTAGCCCTCGTCTTTCTACCTACTTGATCGTCTGCTACCTTCTTCTACTGTATTTTTTCCCCCCATTCTTGTCAATCGTTCACTAATGCTCGCCCTGAAGCTCTTACAACCTTTGGTTCTTTCAGTTTATCCAGGTTCTATTTCCTCAAACTCCCACCTTTTTGCAGTTTCTTCAGTTTTAATCTACAGTTCATAACCAATAGATTGTGGTCAGAGTCCACATCTGCCCCTGGAAATGTCTTAGAGTTTAAAACATGGTTCCTGAATCTCTATCTTACCATTATATAATCTATCTGAAACCTTCCAGTATCTCCAGGCTTCTTCCATGTATACAATCTTCTTTTATGATTCTTGAACCAAGTGTTAGCTATGATTAAGTCATGCTCTGTGCAAAATTCTACCAGGCGGCTTCCTCTTTCATTGCTTAATCCCATTCCATATTCACCTACTACGTTTCCTTGTCTTCCCTTTCCTACTATCGAGTTCCAGTCACCCATGGCTATTAAATTTTCATCTCCCTTCACTTCCTGAATAATTTCTTTTATCTCATCAAACATTTCATCAATGTCTTCATCATCTGCAGAGCTAGTTGGCATACAAACTTGTACTACTGTGGTAGGTGTCGGCTTCGTATCTATCTTGGCCACAATAATGCGTTCACTATGCTGTTTGTAGTAGCTTACCTGCATTCCTATTTTCATATTCATTATTAAAGCTACTCCTGCATTACCCCTATTTGATTTTGTGTTTATAACCCTGTAGTCACCTGACCAGAAGTCTTGTTCCTCCTGCCACCAAACTTCACTAATCCCCACTATATCTAACTTTAACCTATTCATTTCCCTTTTTAAATTTTCTAACCTACCTGCCCGATTAAAGGATCTGACATTCCAACGCTCCGATCCATAGAACGTCAGTTTTCTTTCTGCTGATAACAATGTCCTCCTGAGTAGTCCCCACCCGGAATTCCATATGGGGGACTATTTTACCTCCGGAATATTTTACCCAAGAGGACGCCATCATCATTTAACCATACAGTAAAGCTGCATGCCCTCAGGAGTATGCCCGAGTATTATATAGTATTGTATATTTATTGTGTCCACAATATTATCTAAAAGTGGCATTACAGATAAGAGTATATCAGTAAGATGTTTAAAAGACACAGACTTTATGAGAGTAAAGAATAGTTCCTGTACCTTGAGCGGACCTCTCTGACACATTTGACAATGTGACTACCACTTTCTAATGTGGATAAACTGTTACAACAACTAAAAACAACCAGCCCCTTGTCGCACCTCTGTTAAAGCAACTGCAGCTGTTCTTTATTGTCATACATTTTAACAGTTTTGGGACTGCTTCAGCTGGAATACCTGGGAACCATGAACAAAACTATGATTTCTTTGCTGTTAACACTAACTTTTTTTCACAAGTTTTCAGTAAACGCAACAGGGCTTAAGGTGACCAAAAGTGCGCTGTGTATTTTCAGTTTTTTCACATACGAGGGCAGTTCAATAAGTAATGCAACACATTTTTTTTCTCGGCCAATTTTGGTTGAAAAAACCGGAAATTTCTTGTGGAATATTTTCAAACATTGCCGCTTCGTCTCGTATAGTTTCATTGACTTCCGACAGGTGGCAGCGCTATACGGAACTGTTAAAATGGTGTCTGTAACGGATGTGCATTGCAAACAATGGGCAGTGATCGAGTTTCTTTTGGCGGAAAACCAGGGCATCTCAGATATTCATAGGCGCTTGCAGAATGTCTACGGTGATCTGGCAGTGGACAAAAGCACGGTGAGTCGTTGGACAAAGCGTGTGTCATCATCGCCGCAAGGTCAAGCAAGACTGTCTGATCTCCCGCGTGCAGGCCGGCCGTGCACAGCTGTGACTCCTGCAATGGCGGAGCGTGCGAACACTCTCGTTCGAGATGATCGACGGATCACCATCAAACAACTCAGTGCTCAACTTGACATCTCTGTTGGTAGTGCTGTCACAATTGTTCACCAGTTGGGATATTCAAAGGTTTGTTCCCGTTGGGTCCCTCGTTGTCTAACCGAACACCATAAAGAGCAAAGGAGAACCATCTGTGTGGAATTGCTTGCTCGTCATGTGGCTGAGGGTGACAATTTCTTGTCAAAGATTGTTACAGGCGATGAAACATGGGTTCATCACTTCGAACCTGAAACAAAACGGCAATCAATGGAGTGGCGCCACACCCACTCCCCTACCAAGAAAAAGTTTAAAGCCATACCCTCAGCCTGTAAAGTCATGGTTACAGTCTTCTGGGACGCTGAAGAGGTTATTCTGTTCGATGTCCTTCCCCATGGTCAAACGATCAACTCTGAAGTGTATTGTGCTACTCTTCAGAAATTGAAGAAACGACTTCAGCGTGTTCATAGGCACAAAAATCTGAACGAACTTCTCCTTCTTCATGACAACGCAAGACCTCACACAAGTCTTCGCACCCGAGAGGAGCTCACAAAACTTCAGTGGACTGTTCTTCCTCATGCACCCTACAGCCCCGATCTCGCACAGTTGGATTTCCATATGTTTGGCCCAATGAAGGACGCAATCCGTGGGAGGCACTACACGGATGATGAAGAAGTTATTGATGCAGTACGACGTTGGCTCCGACATCGACCAGTGGAATGGTACCGTGCAGGCATACAGGCCCTCATTTCAAGGTGGCATAAGGCCGTAGCATTGAATGGAGATTACATTGAAAAATAGTGTTGTGTAGCTAAAAGATTGGGGAATAACCTGGTGTATTTCAATGCTGAATAAAACAACCCCTGTTTCAGAAAAAAAATGTGTTGCATTACTTATTGAACTGCCCTCGTATAATGTATCATCATTGTAGCTCATATCTGAAACTTAATGATCTCCAAAGTATGGTTTGATTTGATTTATTTATTTATTTACTCATTCATTCATTCCCCCAGGGATCATCTCACAATGATATAGGATTTGTCAACATAATACAATGAAAATGAATAGTGTAAAATATGTCAGTGTGCTTGTACGAGGATAAGACAGCTGTTCCGCCATGGCCTTGAAGGAACCATTCTGCATTTGGCTGAAATGATTCTGAAATCCATGGACAGAGAGAGCAAATTACCCCTCTTGAATGTGAGATCAGTGTCTTAACAACTGTATTTCATTTGGATGGTTCTTGTTATACAGTGTTCTTTATTTTTGCACACAGTTTGCTCTGAATAATATTTAATATAAAACTTAGTTTTGTGCTTCATCACTGCACACAGTAAGGACAAAGCTGGTGAAGTCTGGACAACAAACATGCTGCTGTATCCAATGTACTGACTCTAGTCTATTTGGGATACTGACTCCAGGACAATAAACGTGCAGCTATGCCCCATGCATATCTTAATGTCCTCCCTCAGTCCACCCGAAAAACTGAATCGGCTTACCTCAATGACAAATGATATTTGAACTCCACAAAAGGTAGTATCCTATGACTATAATATCAGTGAGTCATAGTTGGGATCAGCCAACTCATTCAAGTAATTTGTAGCAATATGAAATGTAATTGTCATGTTGGCTCAGTCAAGAGTAAAGCAGGTGGTAGACTTCAATTTATTGATAGAATATTGAGGAAGTGTAATGGATCTACAAAGGAGATTGCTTGCAGATCACTTGTGTGACTCATTCTAGAATATTGTCCAAGTGGACAATATGACAAGCAGGGGATATTGAAATTATACAGACAAGGGCAGCACGAATGGTCACAAGTTTGTTTGACCTTTGGGAGAGTGTCGTAGAGGTACTGAAGAAACGGAACTGGTGGACTCTTGAAGAGAGACATAAAAAATGCCGAGAAAGTCTATTAGCAAAATTTTGAGAACTGGCTTTCAATGATTAGGAAAACATAATACAGCCCCCTATGTATCACTCACGTAGGATCATGAGGACAAGATTAGAATAATTACAATATACACTAAGGTATTTAAACAATAATTCTGCCCGCATCAATAAATGGATGGAATGGGAAGGAACCCTAATAACTTTGACAACAGGACATACCCTCTGCCATGCACTTCACAGTGGTTCACAGAGAATACATGTAGATGTAGATGTAGTCTTCGTCATCATCATCATCATCGTCATCATCACTATCATCATCATCATCATCACCACCACCACCACCACCACCACCACCATCACCGTCATCTTCAGTCAGAAGAGTAGTTCGATGCAGCTCTCCATGTTAGTATCTCCTGTGCAAGCATCTTCATCTCTGCATAACTACCACAACCTACATTCATTTGAATGTTGGCCACATATCAGGGGTATATTGAAGTGACCACCAACTATAATTATACGAGTTTGGCTCCTGTTTGTAATAAGACTAAAGCTTTCTTTGGACTGTTAGTAATGTATCATTCAAGTTGGGTGGTCTGTAAAGGGAGCCAGTTAAACAATGGAAACTCCAGATAGGAATATCAACAATGTAGGAAAAGATAGGTCACTACTTACCATAAAGATGACACACAAAGTTGCAGACAGGCACCATTGAAAGACACTTACACAAAGCGTTCAGCCACAGCCTTTGTCAGTAAACGACACACACACACACACACACACACACACACACACACACACACACACACACACCCCTCATGCACACACATCTGCCAACTCCAGCATCTTGGACTGGAATGCAACATCATGTGGAATGCAAGCAGCAATCTGGAGGGTGCAGAGAAGGGGAAGGGATACTAGTGTACAGTTGGGAGAGAGACAAATACTGTCAGGTGGAATATGCAGGGCCTAGACTGCCAACAGTGCAGAGTCAGGAGGTTGTGGTGCAGGGAGTGTTGTGGGGCAGGGGGACGTGGAAAAAAAGGATCAGAAAGTGAAAGGAGCAGGGAAAGAAGGGCAGATGCATTGACAGAACTCTACAAATAAACAAGGTGAGAGATACAAATGGGGATGCGATGATAAGATGTAGGGGGTGGAAACTGTTGGGTGGAGGGTTTGGGGAGAGTCTGTTACCGTAGATTGAGGCTCAGATAATTATGCCAGCAGAGAATGTGGTGTAAGGATGACTCCCATCTGTGCGGTTTAGAAAAGCTGTTAGTGGAGGGGCTCGTGTAATGAAGCAGTCATTGAAATCAAGCATGTTATGTTCAGCTGCATGTTGTGCCACAGGGTGATCTAGTTTGCTCTTGGCTTCTGTCCTTTCCTTCACAACCTCAACACCTACTCTCCCATCCACTTTTATCTTGTCCTCCTCAACCCAGTGTGCTATCTTCCTATATGTTGACTTCCTCCCCTCTGGTGGCTCCATCTGCCTCTTTGTCGACATTAAACCCTCCAACCACCAACAGTACCTGCATTTCAACAGCTGTCATCCTGTTCACGCCAAAAAATCTCTCCCATACAGCCTGGCCACTTGGGGACAGTGTATCTACACTGAAAAGAACTCCTTTGCTCAGTATGCTGAGGGCCTCATCAAGGCCTTCACAGACAGGCACTATTCCCCACACCTAGTCTGCAAACAGATCTTCTGGGCCATTTCCCCATCTTCCCACTACCTCCAAGAACCAGCCACAAATGTGTGCCCCCTTTGTCACCCAGTACCACTCGGACTGGAACAACTGAACCAGATCCTTCTCCAAGGCTTTGATTACCTAACTGAGATCCTGCTCACCCTGCTAAAGTAGTTTTCTGTTGTCTACCCGACCTCCACGACATCCTAGTCCATCCCTATGCCACTTCCATTCCCAAAACCTTTCCACAAGGATCATTTCCCTGTGGAAGACCCAAATGCAAGACCTACCCGATCCACCCATCCAGCATTTCGTATTCCAATTCTGTCACAGTTTTATCCTACTCCATTAGGTGCCAGGCTACCTGTGAAAGCAGCCACGTCATTCACCAGCTCTGCTGCAATCATTGCACAGCTTTGTATGTTGTTATGACTACCCACAAGCTGTCCACCAGGATGAATGGCCATTACCAAAGTGTGACAAAGAGCAAAGTAGACCAGCCTGTGGCACACCTTGCAGCTGAACATAACATGCTGGATTTCAATGGATGCTTCACCACCCAAGCCATCTGGATCCTCCTTCCACCACCAGCTTTTCTGAGTTGCGCAGATAAGTTATCCTTACAACATATTCTCCACCTCCATAATCATTCCGCCCTCAACCTATGGTAACATATTGTCCTCACACCCTCGAATCAACAGTTTCCATATCCTCTGTCCTATCATCCCCTCCCCATCCTCATCACCCACCCTCCTTGTTAGCCACCCTCTGCAATGCAACTGCCCATCTTTCCCTACTCCTTTCCATTCCTGCCCCTTCCCCCCCCCCCCCCCCCCCCCTCCCTACACTGGCCTGGCACACAACCTTCTGTTATTGCTCTATTGACTGCACAATCTGCCATACAGCATTCCACTCTCTTTCCCTACACATGTGTAATAATCTCTCTTTCCCTTTCCTCCCTCCTCCAGACTGCTACTTCCATCCTAAGTGATAACTGCATTCTGACTCAGGCTGCTGGAGTGGGTGGTCATGTGTGTGTGAGGTGTGGTTGCTTGTGTACATGAATGGTGTGTGTTTCTCTTTTTCTGATGAAGTCTGTGGCCGAAAGCTCTGTGTAAGTGTCTTATTGGACACACAGTGAACAGCGTCGGTCATAGAAAATCCAAATACCTGAAATGTACCCATCCTGAACAAGTTCTCAGCACCGGCATCAGCAGCGACCAAAAATGTAATAGAATGAAGCACTGACTTGTGTAAGAGGCAAGTGCCATCAATTGTCCCAACAGTACAATGTTCTGTTTGTTACAGCTGCCCAGCTTCCATGTGGCCATTATCAAAATGGTGCAAGCCTAAACTCAAATGATGCTGCAGCACCATTGTTGACATGTATGGAGCACTTGGTAAAAAACCCTTAACTCATTAAACAACTTTGGAGTGGCCATAAGCATTGGATTCATGGTTTCACCCATGTCCATATCATGAGCATTCTTCAGTGAATTACACGTGGAGGTTGATGTGGCCTTTCTTCTGGCAAACATTACAAGTAATCCAGTATGTTCGTACTGGACAAGACAGAAACAGAGAATGCTAACACTGGCGCTGTAACGGTTGTGACTGCTTGCTGCTGGGCCCACACATTTACTGCCACCACTGCCACTTCCTCATGCAAGCTATCTGTCATGCTAGTGGTAACATCTTGTGACACTACTGCCACATCGCCCCACACTTCAATTTGGTCATCCACTGCTTGAGAAACTTTAAAAGATTGTGCTGTTTGTCAAAGTTCTGCAACCAGGGGTTTTTGCAGAATAAAGCCTCCTTGCGCACTTCCTCGTCTGGAACTTAAAAGATAACTGTGTCATGTCCCATAGAGTCTGCATAAGGGTCATTATGGGTTTCAGTAATGTATTGACACTTATGGCTAGGGCTGTGAAGTTAGGCTGCCCAGGCCCTGTATGACTGGTTTGGTTTCTTGCAGCATCAGTAGAATTCAACTTGCACATCTGTGACATGCGTTTGTTTGTGGTGGAAGTTGGAAAATAAACTGCACATGTGATCAGAAGTGAGAGCTGCCAGTCCTTGTAAAGGAGAAAGCTGACGCAGTAATTGATATATCTTAGGTGGAGTCCATGAGAGGAATAAGGCTTTGCACAAATTTGAGTCTGACATACCGAAAGCCAAAAAATGCTATCTGAGTCGTTTTTCATAGCTTCCATGATCCAGGTAACACTAATATGGCTTTATTCATAAACCTGTGAATAATAATGGAAACAAGCTGTGACGAAGCAAGCTGGGATATTTTTACTTCCCGTCTTCATTTTTTTCGATTTTAACTAATTACCATTAACATACATGAGTATAATCTGCATTTTCATAAAATAGAAAGGTTGTCCCTCAGTTTTAAAGAATTTAACACCAGATCTAATTTTGTGCTTAGTTTTTTATATATAAAAACAAAGATGAGGTGACTTACCGAACGAAAGCGCTGGCAGGTCGATAGACACACAAGCAAACACAAACATACACACAAAATTCTAGCTTTCGCAACCAACGGTTGCCTCATCAGGAAAGAGGGAAGGAGAGGGAAAGATGAAAGGATGTGGGTTTTAAGGGAGAGGGTAAGGAGTCATTCCAATCCCGGGAGCGGAAAGACTTACCTTAGTGGGAAAAAAGGACAGGTATACACTCGCACACACACACATATCCATCCACACATACAGACACAAGCAGACATATTTAAATATGTCTGCTTGTGTCTGTATGTGTGGATGGATATGTGTGTGTGTGTGTGCGAGTGTATACCTGTCCTTTTTTCCCACTAAGGTAAGTCTTTCCGCTCCCGGGATTGGAATGACTCCTTACCCTCTCCCTTAAAACCCACATCCTTTCATCTTTCCCTCTCCTTCCCTCTTTCCTGATGAGGCAACCGTTGGTTGCGAAAGCTAGAATTTTGTGTGTATGTTTGTGTTTGCTTGTGTGTCTATCGACCTGCCAGCGCTTTCGTTCGGTAAGTCACCTCATATTTGTTTTTATATATAATTTTTCCCACGTGGAATGTTTCCCTTTATTGTATTAACATCATTAATTTGTGCTTAGTTTTATGTATGTAATTGGTTTTCTAATTTATTTCAACTAGTACTAGTTAATACTTTTGTTATAGGCTGAAATAAGTAATTTTTTCATAACTTAAATTCTATTGTTGACTTCTAAACAAATATAAATTCTATACTAATTACAAACATTTAGAAGATGATTACTAGTAATCTTATAGTATCTATTTGGCTCTATTCAAAAATGTGTTAGCAAAGCCCACCCTTCATTAATTCCAAAGTAATTAACAGTTTTGTCAAAAGTATTGTTTGCATAATGATATCTGTTAATTTCATCATTTAAACAAATAATTCAGCCTAACTCTAATAATAGAAAAAACTGTTAAAAAAATTAATTTTTCGATGTATTCAGTTAATGTAATGAGTTAAGTTTTAACTGTAATTTCTGTAAATTAATCTTGAAACGGTGTGTAGTTTAAGTACTTATTATTGTGAGGATATATAAGGGCCCGATTCTTGGTCATGAGACAATCAGTCCATGGCCGAGTTTCGGACAAGTAACCTGTGTTGCTTAGAACAACAGCATTGTATCAATTTAACAGTGAAATAAGTGTTACACAATTAGGGCGTGTGTTAAAACAATGACAGTGTCTACTCCATACATGCCTTTTTATTCTTCAAGAAATGTGAACTACGTGATTAGGCTTTTGCTGCTCATAGATGTTCAACAGGAAACTATTGTAGCAGTATGTGGATGTTCGCCTACAAGCTATTAATGAGGCTTATTGAAAGTTAAACAATAGTGCATTGGCCATATAACTATGTATTATTGGGGGGTTGCGAACAGTGAAAGTAAAGAACTGTGAAACGCAAATGTGCATCTGTTGGCTACATCATTTAAAGTAGTCAGTGTTGTACGTCCACAACCCATTTTTCAGCCAGTGTAGCAGCGCAGTTCGTCGATACCGAGGATGACAAACAAACTAATAAAGCAGGAGATGGCATCACATGTGGTGCCCCAATGTGAGGACTATTGTATGTGCACAATAAAACATAGCTTTAAGATCATTCTTGTTCTTTGGGGGGGGGGGGGGGGGGGGAATCCACAATAGCAGCAAGCTTTTCTGGATCAGGCTGTATACTTTCCTCATTAGTCCTGTGACCCAAAAATAAAATTTCCTTCTTTACAAATTCAGATTTACTTAATTATAGTTTCATACCTCCGCTGTACATAGCTCTTAGTACTTCATTCAGAATCTTATAGTGCTTGAACCATTCTGCACTTGCTACGAGAATATCATCTACATAGACCTTGATTTCATTCGTTAATATCTCACCTAGCATCCCGTCAATAGCTGTGATAAAAACACACACACACACACACACACACACAAGTTCAGACCAAAAGGCACCACACAGTATTGGTAACACCTACCTTCATGTAAAAATGCTGTACATGGCCTAGATTCCTTGGCCGAACTGATACTCCAATAGCCACAAGTCACATCAAAAGAAGTCAGAAATTTACATCTATGGAACTTCTGTAACATTTCATATATGTTAGCTGGTCTGTCTCTCTCTCCTATTACAATTTCATTTAACATCCTGGCATCTAGAACCAACCTGACACCACCGTTCTTCTTTACAACCAGAAGTGGGTCGTTATACCTGCTATTTGACCTTTCAATAATCCCCCATGAGATCATCTTTTGAATCTCTTTTTCTCACTGCTTCCATTTTTGAAAATAGAATAATATAAGGTTTTTTGAAAAATGGTTTATGATCCGTAAAATTTAATTGGCACTCAGAATCTTTTACCAAACATGGCCTGTCTGAAAATGCCTTACAGTTGCTCTGGAGAATACCTTGTAATTCCTCCCTTTGATTATTTGTAATACCTTCAATATCCTAAACTCTCTTTATTATCACCAACCTCTCACTCTCTCCTCCTCTTCTTCCTCAGTAACCTGCTCAGTGGTCAAAACTCTTAATGGCAAACTAATTCAGTTCCCACACACTTGTCCATACCTTCCGTTGTACTTAAAACTAAACTTACCGCTAGAAAAATCAATATTTCCACACCATTTGCACAAGAAAATAGTTCCAAATATTACATCAATGCTGAGATTTTGAATCACCAAGAAATTGCACTCCAACAGCTGTTCTGCCAATTCCACAGTTAATAGTACCTCTTGTTTCACTATCTTTGATGGTTAACTAGTAGTACTAATAATTTTTATTCCTGAAACATGCATCACTGCTACACCCTCTGTGTTCTTAATAGATTCAAAAAATGCCTGTGAAATGCCATTCAAATCACTACCACTGTCCAGTAAACACTTTACATGTATCCCTTGTATCCTTGCTGTTATTACAGGGGCCACATTTCCTTTTTACTTACCATATGATCGTCATCATACAACAAATCCTCATTAATCCTTTCCCTGGAAAAACTGTAATCCTGCTTACCAAAATGATTATCGACAAAGTCAAATGACATGTAGCATGGTCCTCTTCCTCATTACCACTCTCACACTCTAACTCTTCATTAGGCCTAATATTATCTTGCTTTGTTCTCTCCTTACTTACCACATGGCCATCATTATCAATTATAAATTCAAATACCTTGTCCGTATCACTACTGGATTCGTCACTGCTATCGTCATTGTAACTACTGTCAGAATCAGACCTGCTGTCACTTTCACTATCCTCAAATACTTGGCTAATTAGTTGATCCTTGTCTCCAGTATTACACCACAAAGCAAAAACCCGAATTTCTTATGTTCTCTTAAAAATTTAACATCCATTTTGATAGTTTGGACATCCTGAGCAACAGCAACACACACTGGTTCATCACCTGATTTTATTGTATTAAGTTCCTCCTCTCCTTTTTTTTTTTATAAACTTTGCTACCCACACCATCATTAAACACCTCACTAGAATTAGAAATTACACTAGTCTTATTATTATCATTTACATTACCCTTATCTGTGATTACAGCACATTTATACTCAATTGGCTCTTCATCACTACCTGCTCTAGTGCGAGCCAAAACTGGAGCATTATCTAGTTTAAATGGTTTGATCCAGAATTAAAATCACCTTCTCCATTTCTTTTACTTGAATTTCTCCTACCATTTCTGTGCCCATCCTGGCTATCCTCCACCCAACCATTCCTTGACTTTCTACTGTGATTAGTCCTGTTCATCCTATTTACCTGTATTTCTCTCCCTCATTGAGTATTCTCATCAAAATTCCTCCTACGATCTTCCACTGAGGGCTTCACCCTCTCCACTTCATCAACATAATTCAAGAAATCACTAATGTTACCCATAGGGGCAGCTACAAGCAGTTCTCTAACTTTGTGAGACAACTTCGTTTCTGAACCCATAATTATTGATTTACTACCTAGCTCTTTGTCCAAATATTTCAGTTTGTTTATCCAAAACTGTCAGAAACCTTTCACAGTACCCTTCCTAGAATCAAATCTCTCTCCTCCCCAAAATTCACTCAAAATTCTCTGCTGCTTCTCTTTGGACCAATGTTCATCTAAAAATCCTTTCTCAAAGCTTTGCCATGAAGTACAACTATCAGCTACCTGAGCTGCCCATCCATAAGCATTCCCCTTCAAAAAACCTCTCATAAATTACATTTTCTCCTTTTCATTCCACTTTTCAGGCAAATCATTAAATTTCCCAAACACCGTGAGTTAGTAAAGTATTAAACTTTTACCTAAGCCTTGTCACATGAAAACAACTCCGAGTAAGAGTGCTGCTGATTCCTCACGAGGGATGACAGATAGCCAACCGCGTGACGCTTGTTTACAGCGAGGCACAGGACAGAATGCACGCGGGGAGAGTTATGTTGTCCCTGTTGCCTCTTTGTCATATTATAGTTGTGAACTTGGAAGAATGAAGGTGTCCAGCACGAGCCTTATAGAAGTCAATCGGAAAGAATTGTTTTCCCTCATTAGGCTGCAGTGAACCTAGCGGATTCATGTAGTGATTTTTCCATTTGATGCGCCGAATGAAATACGTTTTGTGAATGAATACAGTGTTCTTCCATAAGTAACATATAATGAGTACTGTATGTAGTTTGTGGTAATTAGCTCGTCTGTTTATGCTGTAGTAACTGGTTATTGTTTGTTTGTGTCACATCTTTCAGGTGCATAATCTGAATAATGGAGGATGTACACCTTTCCACTAGCACTGTAATATATAGCTGGGAGCCTGTCACAGACGATGGCAAGCGGGAAGTTACCGACGCTGTGTTTTGGTTTGTAAAAGTGTTGCAAGACAGATGCATGATCAATGCACTACTGGAAGCAGGCAGTTCTGTTTCTCGGTGTTGCAGATTGATAGGAGCGGCTATCGTCCAGCGATTTTTGGAGCTGACGAACGAAATGACTTTTGTTGATACTGAAGTACTATACCGTGAAGACAAAGCAGAAGATGATTCAGTGGAAGCTATCCCAACTAGTGAATCACAAAATGGTCATAACACTTTCGAAATCTCCACATCACTGGGAATATGTGCCTCATCTGTTCCCTATCAGTATTACAAATCAGTTACTAAACGATTGAACTACGGCGCTATACCCCTTGAAGTAAAAGTAAAGACGGTAGCGCTATCCAAATTGGAGCTTACAAACACTGCAAAAGAATGGAGCAACAACAGCCCTGAAAAGGAAGGAGGACTTGAAACTGTGGGAAAGTGATATCGTTAAAGGAGGGACAAGATATGAGAAATACCAGGCGATAAATAAGTGGACATACGACCGATTTGTCGAATCTCATTGTCGTAACGAGAAAGTAACAACGAGAATACTTCAGGAGTGGGCTGCAGGTGCAGCGCTTTAATATACGACCAACATGGTTGTTACGTTTGCTGCCTCATTATCTTGGGTAAGAAATTTCAAATCGGAGTATAAAAGTCGTCAACGGCACATCACTAAATACGTCTCTCATAAAGAGGTACAAAATATAGAAGATATACAGAAAGTGGTGGCTCTTTTCAGCACGCAAACGGCATCACTTATGACCGGTTTTAATCGTGATTACGTGATCAACACCGATCAAACAGGATGCGAGTATCGGGTGAACATTCGACGCACTTTATCGCATAAGGGAGAAAAACGAACCATTGTCGCAGTTGGTAGTGAAAACAAACTAAAACATTTGTACACGGTTCAGTATGCCATCACAGCCTCTGGACAAGTGTTGCATAAGGTTTTCCTGTGTTTACAAAAACGAATGTTACATTTGGTCCTGTGGTTATAGAAGAGGTCAATCGTTTAACCCGACTCATTGAAAAATGTTTACATTACCTGCTCCAAATCCGGGAAACTGACTAATGCGATTTACAGAACATTTCTTGAGAATGTTTTAAAATCATACATTTCTGGTAGCACGTTTTGTCTAATATTGGATTCCTGGAGTGGAAAAATTAATACTACAATATATGACGTAATGTTTATAGATGGCGATGGTCAGCCGACGTGCACAGTAAAAGTAATACTGCCAAACTGCACACCTGTGTGCGAGCCGTGTGATGTTTATTTCTATCGCCAGGTTAAAAACTTTATTTCTGGCTTCAGAATTGCAGTGTGCTTCTGGAAACCCAGCGGGAATTGCACAACAGCACGGATGCAATAACTATTCACAGCATAATTCATAACCAATTTTCAGCACCGATTTTTCAGGCAATGATATCGTATGTGTGGTACGCATAAAAATTAATTCCCGAAAAAGACGTATTTTTAAATGTAAACCAAGTTTGATTTCCGCCAACTCTTCGGAAGTAACAGTGTAGCTGTCGAAAGATTGCATTCATTAGATGTTCTTGGTGCCATGAGTATATTTGTTTCGAATGTTTATATGACAAGTACCATCCACCTAGTTGTTCGAAGAAAAGTGAGGACACGTAATAGTGACCTGGAGTAACATTTTAGTTGTTTACTATCCCAAGAGGTTTGAGAAATTTATTTGCCTACCTTATTGTCATTCCTTATTGATTTACTTATCTTATTAACCGTCCGATCCATATCAATTGAGATATGGAAAAATGCAAATGAAAAGAAGAACATCCGCTACGTTTCTTCGAGATTCGAAAGATGGCTCTCCGATTCCCAGCCAGTTACCTTGGCCATTGTGCTGTCGGTGCTGCCGGCGAATAAGCGTTTACCTTGTTGGGTACAGAAGCGGCAGTTGTAAAAGTTTCTTACCTCGATTTCTGGAAAAGTATCCGTTTTTGGACCCCATACCTGGTGATGAAAAATGCTCTATGTACAATTATCTATCGATCCCGCCAATTTTGAGTCGATTGCTCATAATTGCCTTTAGGGGTGTTGATCCAAAATATCTTAGAGTCTTTCATTTTAGGTTGTACACAAGTGACCTGCCAAATCTGAGCTAAATCGGTTGGCCGTGTCCTAGGCCTTCCTCTTGTTAGTAGTGGAAAAGCATCTGGACCAAATGAGATACTTGTGAGATTTTACAGAGATTATGCAAAAAAAACGTGCTCCCCTTCTAGCAGAAGTTTAGTATAGGTCACTGAAGCACATGTCATTCCTGTTTCCAAGAAGGGTCATAGGACAGATGCACATGATTATAGGCCTGTAGCGTTGGTGTAAATCTGTTGTATAATCGTGGATCTTCTCCATGTACTATAACGTTTTTGGAGAATGAAAATCTCCTCTATAAAAAAATCAACACGGGTTTTGCCAACACTGATTTTGTGAAGCTCAGCTCTCTCTGTTCATCCTTGATATACAGAGCACTGAAGACATTAGTGCATAAGTTGAAGCCATGTTCCTTCACTTCTGGAAGACATTTGAGACAGTTCTGCACTGTCGTTTAGTGAACAAAATACAAGCTTACCAACCATCAGAACAGATCTGTGACGAGATTCAGGACCTCCATGCAGACAGTACTCGACACATCCCTCCTAATACAATAAAATTGACTGATGAAATGAAATTTTGGGTGTATTCTAAGGGAATGTTACAGGGCCATTTCTGTTTACAGTTTATGTTGATAATCTGGTAGATAATTTCAGAGGCTCCTTGGGAATTGTTGTGGTTGACACTCTTGTTTATAGGAAGGCTTCAATGCTTCTGAAGACTGTAGAAAATTGCAGGAAGACCTGCAGAGGATCAATGATTAGCACAGGGTGTATCAGTCAACACTGAACATAAATAAATGTAATGTATCATTCCTAAATAGGTGAAGAAATTCACTACTTAACAATTACACTATTAGTGACAAATTGGAATAACCTAAAGTGGAATGACAATATTACAGGAAAAGCAGTTGCTAGAATGAAATCCATTGAAAGAAAGTTTAGGAAACGTCATTCATCGGTGAAAGAGGCAGCTTATGAAATTCTTGTTGGACCAGGACTTAAGTACTGCACATCAGTGTGGGACCCTTACCAGGTAGCAGGAAGGGATGGGATGATAGGACATGTGTTAAGATATCTGCGAATAACTGCCTTGGTACAAGAGGGAGCAGTAGAGAGTAAAAACTATGGGGGAAGATATTCCTAACAGTAATTGAGGACTTTGTGTGCAAGTGCTGTTCTTAGATGATGATAGCACAGGAGGGAGAGTTGTAGTCACCTGCATCAAACCTGTCAAGAGGACCAGTTACTACTATTACTACTACTACTACAGATAGTAGTAGTAGTAATAATAATAATAATAATAATAAATGTTACTCATAGGGAATATAAATATAGTAGGCATTAGTTCTTTTCTTTTCAGTAGCCTTGTAGTTTACCACATACATATCTTTATTCTTTCTTGACATACATTAAGGTTAACATTTATTTGAATACCTAGACTTTTGGCTTTGGAGCTGCTTTAGGATCAAGTTACTGTGTTGACAAGAAAAGGCAAAGTCACTTGTAGATGCTGTAGTATTTATTTTACAGATGAAGTACATAAAACACTTAAAAATTAAACACTAAAAAAATAAAATAAAAGTGTGACAATTATCCTGATAACTGGATTTTCTTTTAATAGTACCTTTGGTCAAATATGTATTGTATAACACTGTTTGAATGTACTTGAAAGCTGAGCACTCTCACATGAAGGTTGTGCAGGAATAAATTACTGAAACAGTCTCAGTGTTCAAAGATAGCTCGTGATTCAATATTATGCTTATTGTTGTAAATAAACACAAAGCACACTGTCTTTGGTTTATTGCCCGACATAATTACTGCAATCTCCTTCGCCCCAGAAATACTATTCTTTCCCAATAAGTACTCTTTGGAAGCATTTATTAATGGATTCTGCAGTTTTGAAGTCTCCACAGCCGATATTCTGCTGTGGATGTTCCACAAATCCACAACATATTTATTGTTAGTACCACTGTCCTGTTGGAAGATGAAATCATTTTCACCTATACTTTGCAAATCCCCATAGGATATGTGGTGAGGGGGAGGGTACCTCATGTACCTTTCGTGAATCAATGTCATGTTGTCGCTATTCCAGCCCATCTTTTATGCACCCCAAACAAGCTCTGAGTCACCTCTCTACACTATAGTTGAATTTGCTGCATTTAGGGTTTTTGTTGTAACTTTGAAACAACTAAATATCTCAAAAATGATTCATTGTACTAAAAAAAGGTCTAGGTCAAAAGTTAATATAATGGACAGTAGTCTCTGCTACAGCTGGCTGTCACCTAACCACCACTCCTGTGTGGGGAGGGTCAGCTATGTATTTTCAAATGGGAACCCATAATTTTTATTGCATATTCGGATTATGCACCAAAAAATATGAACAGTTTACTCAAACTGTTTCCCATTCATGGTAGCTGGTGCTGTTATCGAAAGGTATCAAGTGTCTCTGTTTTTGCAATGAAGAACCAAAGCATTTGATTCTGTAGTTCATT
This sequence comes from Schistocerca americana, assembly GCF_021461395.2. Lineage (NCBI taxonomy): Eukaryota > Metazoa > Arthropoda > Insecta > Orthoptera > Acrididae > Schistocerca > Schistocerca americana. The sequence continues at coordinate 794,951,405 of NC_060122.1, forward strand.
TATAATGTAAATGTGAACCTTTATGTTCTGACAGTTATTTATGTTTGAAATTTACTTTAGTGTTGCAAATTTGATCGTACAGCGCAGTGTGGTTAGCTGCTTCAGTGTTTGGATAGAAACTACATTTCAGAATAACAACATAGATGTACTAATTTCCTGTTCTCATCAGGATGCTTGATATTGGTGAGTCCCCTTGCCTCCCATCATTGGTGTGCTTGCTTTTGGTGAGGCCCTTGACTTTCACCATATATGTAATTGACAATGAGCTAATAAATGCATCCGAATGGAGGGTTGTCAGTTTGAGCATTTGTTGTGAATTCCAGTTAAGGTGCGAGGCAAGGGGACTCATCGTCATCAAGTACACCTATGGTAAGAGGCAAAGGGACTCACCAATATCAAACATCCAAGTGGGATCTGTAAACTATTACATCCACATTTTTGTTCCCGCATCACATTGGGCATTGTTTCTAACCAGACATTGAAACAGCTTACCATACTGCAGTGTGCAATCAAATCTGCAACACTAAAGTAAATTTCAAACCTAAGTTTCATCCATTACAACATAATGGTTTACATTTACATCATAAGTGAAATGTACAATCAATTACATTGATTCTTAATTGCAGCAACAGGCACACTTGATATTTGTCAGTTACAGCACCATCTTTTGTGAAACATTGGTTTGAGTAAACCATACTTTTTTTTTTTTTTTTTTTTTTGGAGTGGAATCTGAAGACACCATAGAAATGGGCAAAGCTGACCCCACCCATGCAGGAGGGATTGTTAGAAGTTGGCCACTTGTAGCACAAATAGATATCCCCTTTAATAATATTAACTTTTCACATACAGTGCATCATTTACAAGATATTTAGTTGTCTCAAGTTAAAACGAACAACCTGTGAGTTATAGCTGCAGCCCTGTATGTGCTAATCAACCTCTTAGCTGCCGTGCGGCCGCTGGCAGTGAAAACTCTATCATTAAGCATGTGGCAGTCAGTGTGTTAAAAATACCACCGAAATCACAAGAATAAGTTATACCTTTGATATATGAAAGATTATATTGTTTCTATTGAGAGCATAATAAATAGATGTATATTTCAAGTCATAATACTAGTAGCAAAAACTCTTCATTGTCTTTTCTTTTTATAAATAAATTATTTCAATATTAGATTAGAGAAAATATTCTGGAAGATCAACATAAATTGCTAACAGCCACAGCTACTAAATATGACACTCAATCCCACTCCATGGGAATAGCTGTTACACTAATGGTATGTTCATTTGGAGAGACTGGCACACGAGTGTAGCCCGTCCAATGCTTGAAGAGGTAATTTTTAGTTGAGAGTGTCATTAGGCAAAGTCCCAACTATTCTGCACCATAGTTGGGTGATATGTTGGAGGCATGCTGCTCTAAAGGTCTAGATAATCTAGGTTTCAAAGATGCCTTCTCAGGAGCACTTTATCTACTGCCATTGCCTCTCCCAACCAGTACACAAAATAATCTGGGAATGTAACTGACCTAATGTCCACTGTAATAAAGACCTTTTTTTGTTTACAGGCTTGGAGCAGTAACTGTAAAGGATATCTTGGAAATTCATCGCAGAGTAATGGGTTTTGTGGATCCTGTTGAAGCAGGGACGTTCCGTCGGACACAAGTATATGTTGGTGGCCATGTACCTCCAGGACCGCATGAAATTCAAGTTTTGATGGAAGAATTTGCAGAGTGGTTGAATTCAGAACAAGCTGCTCATATGCATCCTATCCGTTATGCAGCACTGGCACATTACAAACTTGTTCACATCCATCCTTTTACTGATGGTAATGGGAGGACATCTAGGTTGTTAATGAATGCAATTCTTATGCAGGCTGGCTATCCACCTGTTATTATTCCAAAGCAAGACAGGCAGAAATACTATCAATATTTAGAAATAGCAAATGATGGAGATGTTCGTCCATTTGTGCGCTTCATTGCAGAATGTACTGAACACACATTAGATTTATTTTTGTGGGCTACAAGTGAGTATGCAGCAGAGTTACCTGCATTGGAACAAAAACAGAGAAGTCGAATTATTGAACTATAATAAAAATTGAGAATGGATCTAGCCAAGAACACTTCTGGCAGCATCGTCTTTTATCTCAAAGCTTATTATTATTATTTATGTATTTATTTTCCTATAATTGTTTTCAGTCTTCAGGACAAACTTTTTCCATGACTGCTGCTGAGTAACTTTCATAAGACAGAACTGTCATTTGCAGGACTTTCACAGGCAAAGCACTGCCGTCTTGTCTGTATTCATCAGGTTATACATTGAAAGGCACTTGTGTGTACACATTCTACAGAAAATATATTTTGTAAGAATCAGTGTGATACTTTTACTGTTACAGCTGTGTGCTGGGATATATGACAATGCATTTTCTATGCCCAGTAGTGAACTTTTTAAATCACATGATCTGAGAGCTGTTCAGAATTGAAAGTTTAACAATCTCTTAGATGTTGTTTAGTTGTAATTCATTTTACGCACAAAGAACGAGTGTGGTAAAATAAGTTTCTAAGAAACTGTGTCCTTACCTGATAACTTACATCAGTATTACAATTTACAGCACATAAATTATGAAGACTTAAAAATCTTAAACTGTGATGTGGTTAAGACCACCAGCATACTTGTAGTTATTTAATAATGTACTTATGAAGCAGTTAATTTATTTTTAAGCACATTTTCCAGTGTAAAATACCATCACTCATGTGCCAAAGATAATTTTATTGTGTCTGTGATACTATCATTGTTTTCATATGTCAAATTAGCACATCCAAATCCTTTTATTGTGATAGCAGAAAACACTAACCTCAGCTTTTAGCCATTATTGTAAGGGCTGTACAAGAAAACTTGTCAAGGAGGTCATCCCAGCAAACAAGGAGTTCAAAATGAAAGGAATTATATAAAGAACTTGGAAATGCCATTATATTTTTTATCTATCATATCCATTTTTGTTTTACGGCATGCTGGAAATAATGTGTAGTATCATATGAATGTATTTTTTAAGGATTCCTGCCCTTCTTAAACATGATCTAACCTCTGACATATGATTTTGTAAGTGTAATTAATTCTGGAGATGATGTAGCCACAATATTTGAGAAGATTTACAGATACCTAGATGATGATCCACTTTTTTTTTTTGGACAATGACATCGAATACTCTTGCAAATGTATTTCAAAAAAGTAATTAAAGAATGCAACAGAGTTCTCTCTCTCTCTCTCTCTCTCTCTCTCTCTCTCTCTCTCTCTCTCTCTTTCTCTCTCTCTGTGTGTGTGTGTGTGTGTGTGTGTGTGTGTGTGTGTGTGTCCCTTCCTCAATACTTCTCCTTTCCAGCAGGCATTTTCAAGCACATTTTGAATTCAGAATAAAATTGGTAAGTAAAACTTACTTTAAGAGTCTTTTTGAAATTTACTTTTAATCTAATGTAAATGAAATTCTTTGAGAGCTATATCTTCCACTTTCACTTAATTACATGGTCCAGTACTGATCAAGAGGAAGAAAAACTGGGGTTAAACATTTATGTTGTTAGGAAGTAAGCTGAAGCCCAGATTTGTGTCAAATGGAAGTCTAGCATCTTATTATGGTGCCACCTTACTTGGTTGCTGATCCTGGACTGTTTATCAGCGAAATGCTATGGCTGTAAATGACCCAAGGACAATTAGTATCCAGTAGATATGGGGGGGGGGGGGGGGGGGAGAGGGAGGGTTGTAGAATTTGTGCAGATCAGAATCTGATTTGGTGACTGATGCTGTCCACTGCACTCTATTTAATTGCATCTCATCACCTCAACCAACAACCCCCCTACCCCTCATAGCATTCTGAATCGGATACAAATTATCATGCGCCCTCTACTTCTGCCCAAGTAGGTTTCTCTTTCCAGAATATGTTACAAATCCAGACCTCATTGTGCAAGGAGTGTCATCGGGGTCTCTTGCTTCATGTTTGTCCATCTGTTCTTGGTGGGATCCATTCTTTTGAGATAACCAAACTATGTCGACCTAACTTCAATATAAATCTTACTAATGGGTTCGTTAACTCTACAAGAAGTTCCTGTAGAGCATTAATTTTAATGGGACCCTCTTATCCCAGAGACTTTCACAGATAATATATTAATTTTATATCCATTTCTCAGATATCATGAATTTATTAATTCATGCATGTCTGAAGTTCAAATTCAAAGCAATGTGTCTGAAATGTTGTTCAAATTGAAGATTACTATATTGCATTTCAGTTTCAAAGTATTACTTGCAATGTTGCTGATGACTCTTTTAAAATGAAAGAGTGGCAAAAGTAAAAATTTGTCTGGACAGAACTACTTCAAATGGAAGCAACTAGAGTTCACTTATACACTTATCTTGTCCTCCAGTCAGCAGGAGTGAAGTAAAAGAAAACCTACATTATGCAGAAACAAGGATTTAAAACATCATAGGAAAGAACTTCCACGTAAGATTACAACGTGTGCAAAGTGCAGCTAAATTTCATGATTATATTATGGAATTGTGCCACTATCCCACCTCTCTCCAATTGTTTTTTAAGCTTAATTATGAAGGATAAAAAGAAATTCAGTAAAAATTGCTGTCTCAGTTCTGTTAAACTATCCAGAAGACATTGAAAAAGTAGTGGCACATTTGCACTAAGGTGCCACAACGTGCACAAAAGGAACAAACTTGTCAGTAGGACAGAGACAGGACCATGATGGGGTGATTGTCATTAGCATGCAAAGACCCCTGTCCACCAGTCACTTACTGTTAGGTACAGACATTATTCTCATTTGAGAGTCTTGAGAAAAATAGCCAGATTCTCAACAACATTTTAAAACATCTCAAAGTGTTCATCAAACCCCCTCTTGATGAGGTATGTAAATCAACATACTGTTTGTGTAAGAACTGCTTCCTAGGACTGCAGCTGTCAGGCAGAGCTCATATTGACTAACAAAAGTCACATGAAGCAGTTGGGAATTATTATTTGATCTGCCAGAATGTGTGTTCTGTGTTAATGTGGAAATGACTTAGAACTAAACCCACTGAATTTTATTATTGTGGAGATCTCTAAGATCATCTGAGGGATTGCAAATGTTACAGATACGACACACAAAGGTCATTCAAAGTTTTAATAATCACTTCAGAAAAATAAATGTAATTAGTTTTTTGTTTGTTTGTCTGTAGTTTTGGTACACATTGAAATCTCTGTGCCCCAGTACTGCTGCGCACTGCTGTAGGAGCCACAGGATATTGATAACATCAAGAATCTTGTGGTATTTGTTTCCTTCATTTTAAGGACAACACATTGCATTGCTGGAAGTGTAGAAAAACAGTGCACCATTGCACGACACAGGGGCTTTGCGATGCAAATTTTTTCCAGTGTGGTCAAATGAGTCTGAATGATGAAGAATGAAATGACAGACAATTTCTGTGAAGAACTGTTAATCACAAGAGAAGTGGAGGCTCTGGTGTTTGAAAACTGCTGTATCACAATTGAGGCAATAGTGGAAGAAGTGAGAATCTGTGACTGGTCACACCTATTTGAAAACACAGACGGACTGAGGTGGCAGCAGAAATGTCTTAGCTGTGTAAGGCTGATTCAGATGACAACTGAAGCTGCCTAAATCACTATGACCCCAAGACAAAGGACCAAAGCAAGTAGTGGAAACGTGGATCCACCACCCCCTACAAAGACTGAGCAGTCATTGGCCAATGTGGTGCACAGTGCTTTTTGGGATTGTCACAGCATGGTATGTTAGTCCATGCATGTATGCTCATAAGGGGCCAATGACCATAGGAGCATGCTACCAAAATCTCTTGAAGAATTTACAAGAGGCTATCCCCAACTGCCCCTGTACAGAAGACAGTCACCAAGCATGCTGCTCCTCCAAGCTATCAAAATGTGCTTCACCCAGTGACTGCCTCCTTTTTCTTCTTATTCTTTCATCATACGAACCATTGTGTAGCAGACATTTCCAGGATATTGATAAGGTAGTGTTTTGACTGTGACCATTTCCTTAAAAGCCAAAATGCAGACTTCTGCAACCAGTCTCTGCCATGTCATCCTTCATTGGAAAAAATGTGTCACGTTGAGGGTGAATATGTGTGTGTGTGTAAGGACTAACACCGAGCTTCATGCTCGCAGTTCGATTTTTTTCAAGGTGGTAAGTAAAGCTCTATAACTACCTCTCATAGGTATATAATTAACAGTTGTGGCATTGCATGTCATTATATTACTGATGTAAATATTTACAACAGTAAAACAAAGTACACATATTTGCTCTTCTTTTGAATTAACCTATGACTTATCTTCCTTTTTAAATCTTGTGCGAACATGAGTATGAACAGAAATTATTTGCCAGACTTAGAATAGCAAGAACAAAATTTGACAATTGTAAAAGGCTATGTTAAACCTGGCTCCCTTATTAATAAATTCATTGCTTGTGAAAAATATATTCCTCCATACTTATTCTAGTATTAATTGATTAGTACAAGATTCCAATTGACGAATTTCAATCTCACGAACAAGAAAGTTGATGGGAACCCAGACGAGTAGTGACAGTGTGTTTTGAGCCTACTAGTGAGCAAAAATCTGAAGTGCGTCTGGCATTCCGCTGAAGTAGGAAAGTGGTCACATGACCTCTCTCTCTCTCTCTCTCTCTCTCTCTCTCTCTCTCTCTATCATCATCATAGAATTTTTACAGACAATGTGTCATTAACTGACACCTAAATGCAAGTTATAATGTGGAAACAACTGTGATAGCCTATGATGAGCCCAATATGCCATGTCGAAGGTAGTGAGCGAGGGACTTCACGTGACCGCTTTCCATGTGTACTTCCAATATTTAGTCACATGTTTCAAGTCTATGAGCAGTTCAGAGGTAGAGTGTGCAACAAAAGTAAAGGATTGCTTTTTGAAACCCCATAACTATCTCCTATTGCAATGCTCAAGTTAGAAATTTTGCTAAAACATGCTACAACCTTCCTCAATAATGATGCAAAAGCACAGTGCCCTGCGACATAACACTCGGGATCGATGACACTTTGAACGGAAAAGTGTCGACACGTGCAAAAAAAGGCCACATTTCAGAAGTTCGTGTAAGGTGGGTTAATAATGTAACATTGGCAACACATTTCATCACAATTATCCCCAAAGTCACTGCGGACATGTCACATGATGATAGGGTTGTCACAGGTCCTCTTATCCACATTTCACCCCTTCTTGTGACGTCTCTGAGATAGAGATCAGAGCCACAAAGCCCAGGATTAAAATGACGCAGTTTCCTTAAGAGTGGCCAAGGAGAACATTTAAGAAATACCACTGCTCAGAATCAACATGAAAGGCATTGGGATGGCATGAAGGGTGTCAACGAAAACGTCATTTTCGCTGGGGAGTTGATTCCCATACATTTTACAGTGTAAGACAACCGTTTGCAGTGTGATGAGCAAAAGGAAGATGTTCTTGATGCTGCTGAAACTCTCAGATATTGTGGGGCTGCATCCCCACTGAACGTGATTGCATCCTTTTGGAGCGCAGCGTGACCATAATTTTTGCTCTTACATGCAGGATGGTACTATTAGGGATCGTTCAAAATGATTCAGTGAAATCTGAATGTGCTCCAAAGCAGTAAAGTCTACTTATTCTTTTTCAGCCCAACTGTCTTCCGCCCTCCTGTGGCATGATCACATAGGAATGCAACATTAACATTTTCATGAATAAAAATCCGTATGATGCCTCTAAGACCCGTTAGTTTGGCAACACCCTCAGTGCCATCCACACACTTATGATAGGCACATTACAAATGTACCTGTCAGAAATTTCGACACCAAATCACTCACTGGGTGCGGTTTGCCTACCTTCTGGAACAAAAGCAGCTGCCAGGCTGGAATAGAATCAAAGTTTCTGACTGGTACATTTGTAATACACTGAGTAAAGCTGTATAGGTGGCACCGAGAATGTTCCCAACCTGGGGAGAGTCTTAGAGGGACCTTTTGCCATATTATTCACACGCATGTTACTGATTTGGTCCCACATGATAACGCCAGGGGAAGGTGGAAAACAGTTGGGTTGAGAAAGCCTAAGCACCCTTTATTGCTTTGCATCACATTCAAATTTTGTCAAATGGTTTTGAACGGTACCTAGTGGCTCCTAAAAGTACAAGAGAGCAAAAGCTAAAGTATCACTGTACTTCAAAGGGACGTGACCACGTTCGATGGGGTTGCAGACCCACAATGTCCTTAGAGAAGGGTTGAAATGTCCGAGGGCATCAGCAGTTTCAAAAGATGTGAAGAACATCTTCCTGTTGGTCATTGCACTGCAAACTGTAGTTTTAGACTGCAAAATGTGTGGTATCAATGCCCCAGGAAAAGTGAGTCCTTTTCCTGTCATTTCTTAGTGGCAATGCGTCTGAAATGTTCTCCTTGGTGACTAACCACCTGAATTCAATGATGGATTTCGGCCCTGACCTGTATCGCACAGACGTCAAAAGAAGGGGTGAAATGTGGGTAAGATAGATTGTGATGACCTTCTCATCGTGTGACACATCCACTGTGTCGTTTGAGCAGAATTTTTGGTGAACTTTGGTTCCAGTGTGACACCTTACAGCTCGCTTGAACTTCTGTGCTGGAACTTCCCGCCCACCCACCCACCCACGCATGTCGACACATTGCTTTTTGAAGTGTCACTGATCCTGAGGGTGACATTGCAGGGCACCGGGCTTTTGCAATATTGCAGAGGAAGGTCTTAGAATCTTTGAGCCAATTTTCAAATTTATGTTTCACGATGGGAGGCAGGGGTGTGGTTCTGAAAAAGCGATCCTTCAGGTCTGTTGCACAGAGTAGTAGTTTGAAGCAAGACAGTATAATATAGTTGTCACAAAATTATTGCAAGAAACAAGACCTCAAGACTATAATTCAGCAGCAGCCTTGCAAGTGGCAACAGCATTATGTACATATAAACCAGTGGATTTATTGCAATATATGAGCATTCTTCTTCTGTAGAACTTCGTAGCCACAAGCAATTACGATGAAGTACTATTGTTATTGCAGAGCAGTATCAGCAATTGTCAAATTTAAATGCCCGTACATCCGCCGCATATAATGACTCAAATTGTAGTATGCGTTACTTTTTTCATGGCTACTTAAAAGCCACCATTCATCCTCCAAAATATTAAAAATACTCCATACACTCAGGTCTATGCAACACCCCCTCTCCCCTCCGCCAATATTAGACTGGATTGATTTGAAAAAAAAGTGTCGATGATTGTTTCAAGCACCAAAAAAAAAGAAAAATAAATGAGAGATTAGAAAGCAAGTTAAGGTATGTCCATTCCATTATGTCAAAAGAAAGTGAGTTAATAAGCTGTATAGACAGTTTAGAGAAAGAGTTACTGGAGATGAAAACAAGCTGACATAGCGTTACACATAGGGACATAGATAGACTTTCTAGAATGTTTAATAATGTGGAGCCAAGGATTTGAAATTTAGAATGTTCTGATATGGTGTACAAGACCTTCCATAATAACTGCAAGCCAATATTAAAGATTGATTTGAATGAGTCTCAGAATATCCTCTGGGTCAAACAGCGCTAAGGTTTCCATTAGGCCTGCCCATTATATGCTTGGTGCATGTAGAAATAATCAACACAGTACATGGGTATACATTGTACTTTTGTAGAAGAAAGGAAAGAATGCAACAAAGTCAAATAAATATAACCTTTATGGTTATGTATGTGACAATTTTACATCCATATTGAGTAAAGGTCTAAATCGTGAGATTCCAAAGTTTGGACCATCCTGTGATGTACATCCCATACCCTATTGTTATTAAAAGCATTTCGGGTTATGTTACCAACTACATGGACAGACCGAAGTAAAATCAGGGTCACGATACGTCACCTTACAGGAAACGCTGCACCATGATGTATGTAAAAATTGGTTGAATTTCATACTTATGAGGAATTAGAAATGCTGGAGTGAAGGATCACAGGAGAAATTGAGGTGGGAATTATTAGAGTCTAGACCACATTGTGAATTGCGTTTTATGCATCTCGTGACGTACATTTGCAATCCATTTGGTTTGCGTACAGGAGACATGTCAAAAAATTTTTAAACAGTTACATGATTTTTACATTAATAAATAATAACACTAAGGATATTTCTTGGAATGTGTAACACATTGTAGTATCCAGCTCAAATTTCCAGTTTGTCCTGCATGAATTCATCCACTGAGTAATAAAACTTCAGTGTCGGTACCTCGTATAGCTCTCTTTTAAGTGAACCTAAATTCATTTGCATTAACTTGTTCCCTTTTAATTTATTACAAATTTTCATTCCTATGTATTGAGGTCCCTGGGCATACAGTCTGAGATGGTGGGAGGGGAGCATAAAATTTTCTTTGTTTCTAGTATCATGTGAATGGACAAAATGGTTTCCCTCAAATAATTCATGTCTTGTGTACAAAAATATAATAATCTCATATATGTATAAGTATGGCAGAGTTAATATTTTAAGTTTTCTAAATAATGGTTGACATGGTTCTTTGTGATTTGCAGTGCACATATTTCATATGATTTTTTTTCTGTAATTTTAGTATCCGCACTATGTTTGTCGATTACACCCCCCCCCCCCCCCAAAAAAAAAAAAAAAAAAAAAAAAAAAAAAAAAAAAAAAAAAAAAAAAAACATACTTAATAATGAATTCGAAGTAGTTTGTGTATGCTACTTTTCGTGTGTCCATGTCAGGTGCAGTTGATAATATTTGCACTGCAAATGCAAAGGTGCTCAATTTGTTTTTCAGGTATTCAATGTGTGCCTGCCAGTTCAAATTTTTATCTAAATTTAAAACTAAGAATTTGGCTTAGTACAGTCTTAATGTGCTCGCATTTTGACTGTTAGGTTTTGAACTGCATCACGTGAGTCTTAGATATGTTTAGATTCAACCCATTTAGCTGAAATCAAGTTTCTAAGGTACTAAGGGTACAGATCATAGATTTGGGAATTTTTTTCCGAATTCTGATCTTCAACTAAGATGGAATTTCTGTGAACAGAACTGATGGGGAGTTGATATTTAATGGTAAGTCATTAACATGAAAGAGAAATAGGGCTGGGCCTAATATGGAGCCTTGTGGAACACCTTGAGATATTTTTTTTTCCAGTCAGAAAAATAATATGAGCCATTTAAAGAAATGCTGACTCTTTGCTTTCTGTTGAATAAGTAGTATTTAAGCAATTGTAGGGCACTGCCGCCATACTTTTCAAGCTTGTAAACAAGCACTGCATCATTTACAGAATTAAACGCCACTGTGGAAAGTCATTCTGATAGATGGAAATCCAATAATAGCACAATGAATAATGACACCACGAGTGGCACAAGTATTAACATCAATTCTGAAACAAGAAATCTAATAGGTAACACTAATGACCATCAGGGGAACAGATTGAGACAAAGATGGAGAAATAATCTTTATCCCAATAATAGAAACCAATCCAACAGAATTGTTAACAGTCAGAGTATTAGTGAAAGAATTGGAATAGAACACGCTCCCTAGGTGAAGCTTGGTCCCCAGAAGCAAATGATAACAACCCACAAAATTTGAGTTCCTTTTAAATAAGATACAATAACGGAGCTACTATAGGAGATGAATTACTGAATAAAAAAGAATTTGTCAGGAAGTAGATCCAGACTTAACTACAAGGGTCCTTAGGGAACATACCAGTGTGTAGTATTTCAGATTCAGGAAATGAATTATGTGGTGTTTCTCAGAACTGTTTACAGCAGCATGCATTTACCAGTGATTGGAATGAAAGTAATGGATATTACTGGATTGGTCTGCAAGGTAAACCAAACCAGTCAGAATTACTAGTAACATTTAAGCTAAATGAATACATATTTCCAGTCTTCTCTTTTGCCCCCACCCCACCCTCATACGTATATAAAGTTTGAGAGTATTCTCACACTAGATATAATGCAATGACAGTTACTGAAGTTTTCAAAATAGCTGATTACTTATTTAACTATAAAATTACATTGTAATTAACATTACCTAGCATTATAACAGTTTCAAAACAGACATCAGTTCATGGGAGTTTTCCCACCTTATTTTACTCTTCGTATCAGTATCAAAATGTCTGCCTTTTATCAACAAAGCAAACTCCAGGTTGGAATATCAATAATGTTAGGAAAAGAAAGAATGGATGTATGGATAGACACACACACACACACACACACACACACACACACACACACACAAGTGCACTCGTAAGCAAGCTAGCACACCTTACACAACTCGGATTGAAATGCAACACTGAACAAAAGCAGCAATCTAGTGTGGTGCAATGGAAGGGGGAGGGATGGGGGAGAGATCACTATCTGGCAGAGCAGGGAAGGGAAAGACAGGTGGGTGTGTTTACAGAGGGTGGTGAAACGTGAACAGTGAGGAGGTGATAGGACAGAGAATGCGGAGACTGCTGGGTGGACGGTGCGGAAACAATATGTTACCATAGATTTAGGCCAGGATAATTATGGGAATGGAGACTGTGTCATAAGGATAATTCCCATTGGTGCAATTAAGAAATGCTGGTGGTGGAAGGTAGGATCCAGATGGCTCTGGTAGTGAAGCAGCCATTTAAATCTAGCTTTTTATGTTCAACTGCAAGGATCATGGTTGGATGGTGATAAGAAGTGGGACAGGTAGAATTCAACATTGGGATTAGGTTGGCTTTGATTAGAAGGAGTGTTTCTATTGCAGGCATCAGGAGAAGGAGAGTAGTCTTTGACAAGTCCAGCATCGTTAAAATGGGTGTAGGGCTAAAGGTGAGGTCTTTGGATAGGATTGAGGCTTCTGTGGGGCCGCGTATTTTGGTGGAAAGATTAACAACAGTGTTCTGGGAATTTTTTGACTTTGGATTTAGTGGAGTGTTGCTAGGGAGTTGGGGGATGTGGCAAGTTGGAAAGCTCAGCTAGGCAGGGTCTGGGTGCTATGAGGGGCCAACGAGTAGGAACACTGTGGATAGGATAGGAGTTGGATAGTGGTGACTCAAGGAGGCAATAGGACCTCAGCAGGATGTATAACTTGGGGAGGTGGTGTCTGAAATGCTCTTCCAGGTGATAGAGAGCAAGGGACTCAATTTCAGAGATGTGATGTATGTGCAGGGTGACAATTATTGAATTTTATGAAAAAAAAATTAAATTAGTTACAAACTACAGTGTGCATTCACTTTATTCAATATTTAAATGTCACTTCACGTATTCGGATGTAGGTTATGACATGTTCGATATGCCTGCCATCATTAGCGATGATGTGATGCACATGAATAACGACAGTCTGCATGACCCACTGAAGAATCGGAACATCGATGCTGTCAATGACCTCCTGAACAGCTGCTTTCAGCTCAGCAATGGTTTTGGGGTTATTGCCATATGCCTTGTTTTTTTAAAATATTCCCACAAACAGGAGTTGCATGTGTTCAGGTCTGGAGAATATGGCGGCCAATCAAGGCCCATGTGAGTGGCCTCTGGCTACCCTAGAACCAGAATGTGGTCCCCAAAGCGCTCCTCTAGGACATCGATCACACTCCTGCTTCGATGGGATTGAGCTTCATCTTGCATGAACCACATATTGTTGCAATCAGAGTCACTTTGGATAATGGAGATAAAACGATCTTCCAAAACCTTCACGTACCGTTTGGTAGTCACCGTGCCATTGAGATATCACACCAATTATTCCATGACTGGACATTGCACACCATAGACACCAGTTGAGAATGAAGAGACTTCTCAATTGCAAAATGCTGATTCTCAGGCCCCCAAATGTGCCAATTTTGCTAATTAACGAACCGATCACAGTGCATACTAATTTCTATCATGCCCCATGGTGAACTGTGCAATTTGAATGTCCTAACGCAAACTGCTCATAAATTATGAAAATTTTATTTCATATAGTTCAATAATTGTCACCCTATAGTAGGAACAGCACTGTAGCAGTACCTGTGGGAGGGAGCAGAAGTGGTTCTGGGTTCCTGTGCCATTGAGATGTGTTTTTGCAGTACCAGATTTGTGAGGGCCAGAGAATGGCAGAAAACTTGAAGTTCATTGTGAAAGGAGGGGTGGAATCCAGATTTCTGAACTGCGCAGATGTGAGTTCTGCTTACAACACATTCTTCACTCCCGAAATTACCCGGCCTCAGTCTACTGCCCCCCCCCCCCCCTTCCCCTCCCAACAGTTTCCACCCCTTCTGTCCCTTCCCAATCACTGTGTGCCACCCTTAGCCAACACAACTGCCTGTCTCTCCCCTTCCCTGCTCCCAACCCCCTCATCGCAGCCTCTGGATGCTGTGCTTGGCAGTCTTGTCATGGCTCCTCCTAGTCCCTTCATGCTCCTGGACAGAATTCTTCTTCTTCTTCTTCTTCTTCTCCTCCTCTCCCCCCCCCCCCCCCTCTCTCTCTCTCTCTCTCTCTCTCTCTCTCTCTCTCTCTCTCTCTCTCTCTCTCTCTCTGAGCTGCCAGTGATGGCAGTCATGTGTGTGAGGGGTGCCCTTGCTTGTGTGAATACATGTGTGTTTTTCCTTTTCTGAAGCAGGCTTTGGCTGAAAGCTAAATGTATAATGGTCTTTTCATTGTGCCTGTCTGCAACTCAACAGCTCATCTGACTAGCAATCTATCCTTTTCATTATTTTCCATAAACCAAGAGCATATAATTATAACCCATAGGTGGAGGACCAACCAATTTAATGAAGATCGAGTTGCTGAGGGTAGAAAGATGGAATGAAGCTCTTGTAAGTGTGATAATGAGATTCATCTGCCAGGCAACCCATGTTCACACTCTTTAGTAGGCATTGGAACACATTTCACTGCATTGTGAGAAAAAAGGGATGCTGGCATTTTCTTCCCATCAAATTATCCCAAAATCCTCTGCTCCCTCTCTGGAAGTCCGACACAATGACTTAACACTTTTACATTCGTTTCACCATATGTCATTCAAGGATTTACAGGCCACGTCAATGAGTTCAACACTTCCGCACATTCAGGGACATCCTCTGTCTGCAGAAGATTATTCTCCATCTGCTTGTTTAGACAATCCTAAAATCTGCTGTACTCAGGACATTTGCTTTTTGTTCCCATTGCTAGTGTAATTCCTCTGAAGTTCAGCTCAGTGGCTACTTTGAGAGCTTCACTGCTCAGTTTCAGATCTTCAGTTAGGTAGTATACAGTGTGATGACGTCTCACAGCTGTAGGTCAAAGGATCTAGTGCTGATAAATCTTAAGCTAAGTTAAGAATGAAATCTACTTTAATGATACACTTTAATAAACCTTTGGACCTACCTCTGTCAGTTGACTCCTTGCTTTGATCATCTTTTTCAACTGAAGTGAGCAACCAAAGCTGTAAAATTTTTGCTCACTGCTGATGCTTCTGAAGTAGATGCTACCCATCTGGTGCCCAAGACCAGCCAATTTTCATAATTTCAAATTCAAGTAGCTCTGCATGCTTCTTTAATTCTTGAGCCTTCTTTGGTGAGGGGATATACATTGTCTACAAACTGAAGTGGTTCACTTGGGATGGAGAGTCTCATTTTATTACTTGTCAACTAACAATTCAAGTGGTTTCAAATCAAGGGACACCACATTTGTCTCTATGTATTCTCCAAAAGTTTTATGCATTTCCTGTTGCCTGCCAGGCTTCCCAGAAACTGCCTGCTGTGAATTTCTTTTACTTTACTATTACTTTGTAGAGTTGTGTTTTTGAATAAGAAGTATTGCACTGCAACACTTGCTTACCCTAAATATGGACCTGAACAGTTAATCATTGATTCTACTATATGAATTGTGCATGCACTCATTGTCCTGTCTGCATCTGGGAGTGTGCTCTCCCTTTTCAGTAGATGAAAGGATAAGTTAGAAAACTGTCTTAGAGAAACATACGGTGTACCTAAATTTTTAATAAAGTCATCATTATAGTCCAATTAAAATTACTTGATAGTTGACTCTTCATGCATTGAAGCTGGTTTCCTCCAATCAGAGTGCTCAAATCACATCCGCACCATTCACCATTGTCCAACTGCTACAACAATTGCTCAGTTCACTTCCAGTTCCAACGGTACTTTACTATCCCTCCCCTGCCCTGATCAATAATGTTTGCACAACCAAAATTGGAATGCAGAACTCTCCCCATATTCAATCCATTAATTTCTTGAAATTTGATGTCCACAGAAAAATCTAAGTAAGGTATATTCAATCTCACCTCTTTGTAGGCAGTTGTAAAAACTCTGTTAGTCATTTCTAGCCTGTGTGTGTTCGTTTTTTCAACATCTACTTCCATTTACTTTTTCTTTGAACTATCTAATAATGACTTACAATTTCAAATGTGTTTCAGTTCGCTTATGTTCATTTTTTTTTCCATCCCCTCACAGACTTAGCTGTTGCGTCACTTAGAACAAAAAAGAAAAAAAAACTGCACCATTAACCTCACACTGTACCCACTCTTTGGGGGCTTTACTCCAGTTCCAGACTACAACCCCATTCAAACTTTATTTACTGCTGCACACACTGAACAGCCCATCTTACTATCTTTCACCTCCAGGCAGCTGTTTACTTTAATCGTACTGTTCTGAAGTCCAGCGTGCCACTAACAAAGGGTCCAGACTCATTGGCGACGTGGGCTTCAACAGTTTCCCTTTTACTACTGTCACTTGTGTTTGAAACATTTTCTTGCTTTCACCAGAGTCACCGACTCCTCAGTTGCTCGTTTTGATGTATTTTTCAACTACTTCGGCATTTATAACATTGGTGTTGCTCTACAAATACTACATATGGTTTCAAACTACTAGCTATACTGCTGTAAACACATGCACAAAACTGCAAAGTAGGAACAGAAGAGAATGGTAGCCACTTGTGGGAATAATGCTTGCCACCAACAATACCCAAAGCTTCTGGAAAAGCAAAAATGAAAACTGAAGCAGATGCTCACAACCAAAGTTTGGGTCAGGACTAGCCAATATGTAATCTGAATTTAAAGAAAAATACAACCTGAAGACTGGGCCACACATATGTGTCCAGTTTAATAATGCTTTTATCATTAACAACAAATATATTCTCATCCTAACATGGAAATTAACATTTTATGTTAATATTATTTCACATACTTCCCCAGTATGGAAAGCAGAAAATCATTTTGTACAGGTGCACACTGGCCCAACTAAAGCAGTGACAACAACTTTTTTTTCTTACCATCACCACTGTTGCTCCACATGCTGCAATTGAAATTTGATTCCAGGGACTAATTGTAAAATCCCGTGAATCCCAAACAGTTTGGGAATGTATTACAAATACCTTCAGCAGAAACACCATTTAACTCAACTATATCACTGAGAATATTTGTGGGCTCTCACGTCAGGGAGTATATTTCCATTTTTATTATCACATACCATGCCTTATACAATCAAAGATTGTGACATAGGTGACTTGTCAGTTTTACACTATATATAATAATACTAAAAACAGACAATAAACTAATAATACATATGGTGCAACATCTTCAGAGAGTTATTTTAATTGCAATTATAATGCATTGTTGCCATTCAAGAAATCTTCTACACTATAGTAACATTTATCTTTCAGATATTTTCTCAGGTCTCTTTTGGTACCTTTTACATTTGGGTCATCCATACCTTTCCATATTTTATTTACAAATTTCATGCCCATATAGTATGGGTTTTTTTCATATGATTTTAATTGGTGGGTAGGTAACAAGTAGCTCGTTCTATATCTAGTATGATATTGAAGCAAGAAGCAGTTACTCTCAAAAGGTTGTGGGTTTTTTTTCTGTGAAAGTGAGAGTTTCGTAGATGTATATGCCTGGAATTCTCATTAGATCTAGTTTTACAAATAAAGGTTTACAATGTTGCTTTGGTTTTCCTCCCACCATTACTTGGATGATTCTTTTTTGCAGTCTAAAAGCTCTAAGAACATTTGTTTTTTCAGACCCCCAGAAAATTATACTATACCTAATGACTGAAACAAAATATGCATTTTATACAGTTTTTCTTACAGCTAAATCAGTAATACTATACAAGATATTCATAATATACAGGGTGTTACAAAAAGGTACAGCCAAACTTTCAGGAAACATTCCTCACACACAAAGAAAGAAAATATGTTATGTGGACATGTGTCCGGAAACGCTTAATTTCCATGTTAGAGCTCATTTTAGTTTTGTCAGTATGTACTGTACTTCCTCAATTCACCGCCAGTTGGCCCAATTGAAGGAAGGTAATGTTGACTTTGGTGCTTGTGTTGAGATGCAACTCATTGCTCTACAGCACTAGCATCAAGCACATCAGTACATTGCATCAACAGGTTAGTGTTCATCACGAACGTGGTTTTGCAGTCAGTGCAATGTTTACAAATGCGGAGTTGGCAGATGCCCATTTGATGTATGGATTAGCATGGGGCAATAGCTGTGGCGCGGTACGTTTGTATCAAGACAGATTTCCAGAATGAAGGTGTCCCGACAGGAAGACGTTCGAAGCAATTGATCAGCGCCTTAGGGAGCAAGGAACATTCCAGCCTTTGACTCGCAACTGGGAAAGACCTAGAACGACGAGGACACTTCCAATGGACGAGGCAATTCTTTGTGCAGTTGACGATAACCCTAATGTCAGCGTCAGAGAAGTTGCTGCTGTACAAGGTAACGTTGACCACGTCACTGTATGGAGAGTGCTACGGGAGAACCAGTTGTTTCCGTACCATGTACAGTGTGTGCAGGCACTATCAGCAGCTGATTGGCCTCCACGGGTACACTTCTGCGAATGGTTCATCCAACAATGTGTCAATCCTCATTCAGTGCAAATGTTCTCTTTACGGATGAGGCTTCATTCCGACGTGATGAAATTGTAAATTTTCACAATCAACATGTGTGGGCTGACGAGAATCCACATGCAATTGTGCAATCACGTCATCGACACAGATTTTCTGTGAACGTTTGGGCAGGCATTGTTGGTGATGTCTTGATTGGGCCCCATGTTCTTCCACCTACGCTCTATGGAGCACATTATCATGATTTCATACGGGATACTCTACACCTGTGCTGCTAAAACGTGTGCCTTTACAAGTACAACACAACATGTGGTTCATGCACGACGGAGCTCCTGCACATTTCAGTTGAAGTGTTCGTACGCTTCTCAACAACAGATTCGGTGACCGATGGATTGGTAGAGGTGGACCAATCCCATGGCCTCCACGCTCTCCTGACCTCAACCCTCTTGACTTTCATTTATGGGGGCATTTGAAAGTTCTTGTCTATGCAACCCCGGTACCAAATGTAGAGAATCTTCGTGCAGGACGGCTGTGATACAATACGCCATTCTCCAGGGCTGCATCAGCGCATCAAGGATTCCATGGGACGGAGGGTGGAGGCATGTATCCTCGCTAACGTAGGACATTTTGAACATTTCCTGTAACAAAGTGTTTGAAGTCATGCTGGTACGTTCTGTTGCTGTGTGTTTCCATTCCATGATTATTGTGATTTGAAGAGAAGTAATAAAATGAGCTCTAACATGGAAAGTAAGCGTTTCCGGACACACGTCCACATAACATATTTTCTTTCTTTGTGTGTGAGGAATGTTTCCTGAAAGTTTGGCTGTACCTTTTTGTAACACCCTGTATACAAGGCTATTCAGTCAACCCAGTATGTTGTCCACATGGTGACTCCGTAACAGGTTTTTATTGACAAGTACGCCAAGGAATTTGACACAATCTGCAGTCTCTGATGTTTTGTCCAAATACCTTATTTCACTTATAGACTGTGCAGATTGTTTTGTGGTGAAATGAACAATTTCTGTTTTTGTAAAATTTAATGTCAAATTATTGTTTTTGACCCATGCCTCCACTTCCCCAAGTGTTTGTTCAATATGACGAATTAGGTCTACCTCATTTTTACAACAGATTACGGCTGTTGAGTCATCTGCATAGAGGATAGTATCAGACTGGACCTGGCATGGCATATCATTAATATAATACAGAAAAAGTAGTGGCCTAATATTGAATCTTGTGGAACACCTAATTGAGTGTTTTTCCAGCCAGGTAGACATTTCTTGCTATTGATGTTAATAAGTACTCTTTGTTTTCTGTTTGCCAAGTATGATGACATCCAGCTAAGAGATTTGCCTTGAAAATTATAGGCTGCCAATTTTTGGAGAAGCAGGTCATGATTTACTGTGTCGAAGGCTTTGGATACGTCACAAAGGATGCCTGACACACACATTCTATCATCAAGACATCTGCTGACTTTTGTGACTAAGTCATTTATTGCATGGATTGTGGTGCTGTGGCCTTCTCTGAAACCATATTGATTCCATAAGATAGTGCTGTTAGATGAATTGTGATTTTCGATCTGATCACATGCAGCTCTTTCAAATATTTTTGAGAAAATTGGTAACAGTGAGATTGGCCTATAGTTGCCCAATTAATCTTGTTTGCCTTTTTTATGTACTGGCCGAACTTCTGCATATTTTAATCGATCTGGAAAACACCCCTCGTCAAAAGATTGGTTGATTGTGAAAGAGAGTGGATATGCAATATTGTGACTGACTATTTTTATTATTTCAGTGGGGACCTCATCCCACCCCACAGATTTTGAATTTTTTAGGGACATTATGTTTTTGATGACATCTGAGATGGAAACATGAGAAAACTTAAAACATGGGCAATTACTGTCTGTCATATTGGGCTTTGTTTTTGATGATGAATAGTCACAAAATTTCTTACAGTTTATGAAAAAGTCATTGAATGATTCACAAATGGCACTGGGTTCTGAAACAGGTCTACCATTTCATTATTTTAGAGGGGCATTTTCTCACTGCCAACTTCGCTTCTTGTAACAAACCAAACAGCTTTTGATTTGTTTTTTGCATTTGAAATGAAGTTATTATTCACAGTACGCTTTGCTAATTTAACTAGTTTGTCGAATTTTTTTTTTTTTTTTTGTATGTGCTTACATACTTAAGAAATTCAGGGCTTCGCT
Organism: Schistocerca americana; assembly: GCF_021461395.2. Lineage (NCBI taxonomy): Eukaryota > Metazoa > Arthropoda > Insecta > Orthoptera > Acrididae > Schistocerca > Schistocerca americana. The sequence continues at coordinate 794,972,436 of NC_060122.1, forward strand.
TTACTTTTGCCTCCATATGCAGTTTCCTCTTAGTAGCACCAGTCACTCTAATTCCTTTTGTTACCCATGATCTGGTAGAAGCTGACCTCGGGGAAGATCAGATTGGATTCCGTAGAAATGTTGGAACATGTGAGGCAATGCTGACCTTACGACTTATCTTAGAAGAAAGATTAAGGAAAGGCAAACCTACATTTCTAGCATTTGTAGACTTAGAGAAAGCTTTTGACAATGTTGACTGGAATACTCTCTTTCAAATTCCAGAGGTGGCAGGGGTAAAACACAGGGAGCGAAAGGCTATTTACAATTTGTACAAAAACCAGATGGCAGTTATAAGAGTCGAGGGGCATGAAAGGGAAGCAGTGGTTGGGAAGGGAGTGAGACAGGGTTGTAGCCTCTCCCCGATGTTATTCAATCTGTATATTGAGCAAGCAATAAAGGAAACAAAAGAAAAATTTGGAGTAGGTATTAAAATACACCCCCCCATGAACCATGGACCTTGCCGTTGGTGGGGAGGCTTGCGTGCCTCAGCGATACAGATGGCCGTACCGTAGGTGCAACCACAACGGAGGGGTATCTGTTGAGAGGCCAGACAAACATGTGGTTCCTGAAGAGGGGCAGCAGCCTTTTCAGTAGTTGCAGGTGCAACGGTCTGGATGATTGACTGATCTGGCCTTGTAACATTAACCAAAACGGCATTGCTGTGCTGGTATTGCGAACGGCTGAAAGCAAGGGGAAACTACAGCTGTAATTTTTCCCGAGGACATGCAGCTTTACTGTATGATTAAATGATGATGGCGTCCTCTCGGGTAAAATATTCCGGAGGTAAAATAGTCCCCCATTTGGATCTCCGGGCGGGGACTACTCAAGAGGACGTCATTATCAGGAGAAAGAAAACTGGCATTCTACGGATCGGAGCATGGAATGTCAGATCCCTTAATCAGGCAGGTAGGTTAGAAAATTTAAAAAGGGAAATGGATAGGTTAAAGTTAGACATAGTGGGAATTAGTGAAGTTCGTTGGCAGAAGGAACAAGACTTTTGGTCAGGTGATTACAGGGTTATAGATACAAAATCAAATAGAGGTAATGCAGGGGTAGGTTTAATAATGAATAAAAAAATAGGAGTGCGGGTTAGCTACTACAAACAGCATAGTGAACGCATTATTGTGGCCAAGATAGACACAAAGCCCATGCCTACTACAGTTATATGCCAACTAGCTCTGCAGATGATGAGGAAATTGATGAAATGTATGACGAGATAAAAGAAATTATTCAGGTAGTGAAGGGAGACGAAAATTTAATAGTCATGGGTGACTGGAATTTGTCAGTAGGAAAAGGGAGAGAAGGAAATATAGTGGGTGAATATGGATTGGGGGGAAGAAATGAAAGAGGAAGCCGCCTTGTAGAATTTTGCACAGAGCATAACTTAATCATAGCTAACACTTGGTTCAAGAATCATAAAAGAAGGTTGTATACCTCGAAGAATCCTGGAGATACTAAAAGGTATCAGATAGATTACATAATGGTAAGACAGAGATTTAGGAACCAGGTTTTAAATTGTAAGACATTTCCAGGGGCAGATGTGGATTCTGACCACAATCTATTGGTTATGAACTGCAGATTGAAACTGAAGAAACTGAAAAAAGGTGGGAATTTAATGAGATGGGACCTGGATAAACTGAAAGAACCAGAGGTTGTAGAGAGTTTTAGGGAGAGCGTAAGGGAACAATTGACAGGAATGGGGGAAAGAAATACAGTAGAAGAAGAATGGGTAGCTCTGAGGGATGAAGTAGTGAAGGCAGCAGAGGATCAAGTAGGTAAAAAGACGAGGGCTAGTAGAAATCCTTGGGTAACAGAAGAGATACTGAATTTAATTGATGACAGGAGAAAATACAAAAATGCAGCAAGTGAAGCAGGCAACAAGGAATACAAACGTCTCAAAAATGAGATCGACAGGAAGTGCAAAATGGATGTAGAGGTGCATATCGCTAGGGGTAAGATAGATGCTGCCTATAGGAAAATTAAAGAGACGTTTGGAGAAAAGAGAACTACTTGCATGAATATCAAGAGCTCAGATGGAAAACCAGTTCTAAGCAAAGAAGGGAAAGCAGAAAGGTGGAAGGAGTATATAGAGGGTCTATACAGGGGCGATGTTCTTGAGAACAATACTAGGGAAATGGAAGAGGAGGTAGATGAAGATGAAATGGGAGATACGGTACTACGTGAAGAGTTTGACAGAGCACTGAAAGACCTAAGTCGAAACAAGGCCCCAGGAGTAGACAACATTGCATTAGAACTCGTGACAGCCTTGGGAGAGACAATCCTGACAAAACTCTACCATCTGGTGAGCAAGATGTATGAGACAGGCGAAATTACCTCAGAGTTCAAGAAGAATATAATAATTCCAATCCCAAAGGAAGCAGGTGTTGACAGATATGAAAATTATCGAACTATCAGTTTAATAAGTCACAGCTGCAAAATACTAACGCGAATTCTTTACAGACAAATGGAAAAACTGGTAGAAGCCGACCTCGGGGAAGATCAGTTTGAATTCCGTAGAAATGTTGGAACATGTGAGGGAATACTGACCCTCGAGTTATCTTAGAAAATAGATTAAGGAAAGGCAAACCTACGTTTCTAGCATTTGTAGACTTAGAGAAAGCTTTTGACAATGTTGACTGGAATACTCTCTTTCAAATTCTGAAGGTGGCAGGGGTAAAATACAGGGAGTGAAAGGCTATTTACAATTTGTACAGAAACCAGATGGCAGATATAAGAGTCGAAGGGAAGCAGTGGTTGGGAAGGGAGTGATACAGGGATGTAGCCTATCCCCGATGTTATTCAATTTGTATATTGAGCAAGCAGTAAAGGAAACAAAAGAAAAATTCAGAGTAGGAACGAAAATCCATGGAGAAGAAATAAAAACTTTGAGGTTCGCCGATGACATTGTAATTCTGTCAGACACAGCAAAGGCCTGGAAGAGCAGCTGAACGGAATGGACAGTGTCTTGAAAGGAGGATATAAGATGAACATCAACAGAAGTAAAATGGGGATAATGGAATGTAGTCGAATTAAATTGGGTGATTCTGCAGGAATTAGATTAGGAAATGAGAGGCTGAAAGTAGTAAATGAGTTTTGCTATTTTGGGAGCAAAATAACTGATGATGGTCGAAGTAGAGAGGATATAAAATGTAGACTGGCAATGGCAAGGAAAGCGTTTCTGAGGAAGATAAATTTGTTAACATTGAGTACAGATTTAAGTGTCAGGAAGTGGTTTCTGAAAGTATTTGTATAGAGTGTAGTCATGTATGGAAGTGAAACTTGGACGTTAAATAGTTTAGACAAGAAAAGAATAGAAGCTTTCGAAATATGGTGCTACAGAAGAATGGTGCAGATTAGATGGGTAGATCACATAACTAATGAGGAGATACTGAATAGAATTGGAGAGAAGAGAAATTTGTAGCACAACTTGACCAGGAGAAGGGATCGGTTGGTGGGGCATATTCTGAGGCATCAAGGGATCACCAATTTAGTATTGGAGGGCAGTGTGGAGGGTAAAAATCATAGAGGGAGACCAAAAGATGAATACACTAAACAGATTCAGAAGAATGTTGGTTGCAATAGGTAGTGGGAGATGAAGAAGCTTGCACAGGATAGAGTAGCATGGAGAGCTGCATCAAACCAGTCTCAGGACTGAAGACAAGAACAACAACAACAACAACAACAAAAACAAATAATACTCGGGACAAAATTGAAAACACAACAATTGGCAAGCACTTGAAATGTTGTTTAATTCTACTAATACTTGCATGTGGGATTAGCATCCACAACTGGTAAGATAATGAAGGATAAAATCCATGAAGAATTCCAGGACATGCTGTCTGCTCTAGGAAGACCCTCATTCACTTAATCAAAATGTAGCTGTTTCAACATTTTGTTGATGTAAGACTAGCAACCTTTTATTTCATGAAGAGATTATTACAAATGTGTCACAGATGATGTACATATATTTTGGTGACTAGTTTCAAACCCACTAGTTTGTTCTCAAGCCTGACCTACTGAGGGTGCCCTGAAAGTGCCTGACCTTAATGACAACCATCTAACACTGGCAAATATATGCATCAGACAGTGATGGAAGATAAATGTCACAATGTGCATGTGCTTACTATGCAGTGTCTTGAAAGGAGAGTATAAGATGAACATCAACAGAAGCAACATGAGGATAATGGGATGTAGTCGAATTAAATCAGGTGATGCTGTGGGAATTAGATTAGGAAGTGAGAGGCTTAAAGTAGTAAATGAGTGTTGTTATTTGGGGAGCAAAATAACTGATGATGGTCGAAGTAGAGAGGATATAAAATGTAGACTGGCAACGGCAAGGAAAGCATTTCTGGGGAAGAGAAATTTGTTAACATCGAGTATAGATTATGTGTCAGGAAGCCGTTTCTGAAAGTATTTGTATGGAGTGTAGCCATGTATGGAAGTGAAACATGGACGATAAATAGTTTGGACAAGAAGAGAATAGAAGCTTTCAAAATGTGGTGCCACAGAAGAATGCTTAAGATTAGATGGGTAGATCACATAACTAATGAGGAGGTATTGAACAGAATTGGAGAGAAGAGGAGTTTGTGGCACAACTTGACTAGAAGAAGGGATCAGTTGGTAGGACATGTTCTAAGGCATCAGGGGATCACAAATTTAGCATTGGAGGGCAGTGTGGAGGGTAAAAATCGTAGAGGGAGACCAAGAGATGAATACACTAAGCAGCTTCAGAAGGATGTAGGATGCAGTAAGTACTGGGAGATGAAGAAGCTTGCACAGGGTAGAGTAGCATGGAGAGCTGCATCAAGCCAGTCTCAGGACTGAAGACAACAACAACAACAACAACAACAACAACAACTAGTCGAATCTGGTTGCATGGCAATTGGTCATCTTTTAGCGTCGTCATCTTTTTGTATTAATTTCGCTAGCATTTTGCCAAAGATTGACTTGCCAGCGTTATTATGATGTAGTCCGCTTCGTAAACAAATCTCGTGCATCAGGAAGATCAAAAAATGTTACATTTTGATGGGACTTGCATATTTTGTAGAACTGTCTGTTTACTTTTGCAAGCTCCAGATCTACGATGGAATTGTCTTGCAGGCCGTATCTGTGAGGCAAGCTAGTAACTATGATGTTCGGAATTTTCAGACAAAGTAATGTAGTTTTTAAACACTGGGTCGCATGTTTACCCTCATTTCTGTATACATCGTAACTTCCACCCATGATTATGACGGCATCATTCTTAGATAGCTCATTAAGTGAGTTGCTGTTCTTCGTTATCTCAGTCATAGGTGCACTGGGATTCGTAACACCTGTTGGCGTGAATAACGTACTGTATTCATTTATTTTTTTGGCAGTTTTCTTGGCTTGGCTATCACCAAGTACAACAACTCTTCGTTTGATGTTCGCTGGTCTATTTTTCGTATTAGACGTTTCCACAGTCTAATATATACAGTCACGATACTCTCGCTGATTTTTGCAATACACCGCCACAACATCGCCCCAAGCGGTGGAGAAGCTACGCTGCTGAATACGGTGTTCAGTAAATGTAAACAGTATCGGTCATATTAATTTTAAACATGGTCTTTCGAAAGACAGCGTATGTAGCGCAATCAATTACAGTAGTAATGGGAAGAAGACACCACATTTGTCAGTCTTCAGGTTTCCTAAGGACCCTGAGAGGTATGAAACATCACATTAGAGCGCTCTTTATTTGCTGTTTTTTTCTAAACTGTATTGAATTACTGAATTTGTTTTTCTTTTTTTAGGAGCGAGAAATGGTTAATAAATAGTAGAAGACAGGACCTGCTGCAAAAATATGTCCTTTATTTGCACAATAACGTTAAATTTTGTGCGTTACATTTCGAGTCAAACCAGTTCATGAGCGCGGAAAAGAAGACATTGGTATGGAATGCAGTTCCTACTTTATTTGACGTGCCGAATAAGCCGCAACTAGTGACGAAGAGAAAGTTGCCATACAAACGCGAAAGTGTTACTGCAAAAAGAATAAAACTGTCTCCTGACACAGAAGAAACAGCTACCATAAGTATTCCTACACGAGAGACATATATAAAATCACTAACAACGGAATCTGCAACACAGACATCTTTTGAAATGCTTAGATTACATGTAATTATTCGCGTGTTGGAAAATCGTGCGAAATGTAAAAACGTGCAAATCATTAGACTTCGTACAAAATTACTACGTGACAAGGAAAGTGCCCATCGTAAGAATAAACTGCAACCACAACGCCACAGGACAGAAGTACAAAAGCACAAGCTTATTTTAAAAAGTATTGGTTCCAAGTACTTGAAAAAAGATGCTCTCGATTTATTGATAAGCCAAATCAGTACACCACTGAATGGAAAACGTGGTGCGAGATGGAAAGATGAAACTAAATTATTTGCACTTAATTTGTTGTGTTATAGTACTCAGGCATATAGTTTTTTATCATACTGTTTTAGCCTTCCAGCAGTACGTACGTTACAAAGGTATGTGGAGGATATACAATTAAATTGCGGGACAAATAATAACATATTTCATCTTTTAAAGCAGAAAGTGCAGCAGTTACCAGAAACTGATGTAATTGTTAATTTGTCTATGGATGAGATGTCACTAATGGAAAATTTTATATGTGACAGCTCTAGGGATCTTGTTATTGGATTTGAAGACATGGGTTTCATGTGTACATCTGTAGGTGCCAATACTGCTTTAGTTATAATGATTAACGGCATATTCTCAAATTTTAAACAGCCATTATTATATTATTTTCCAAAGGAGCAGTAGGAGCCACCCATCTGACGCGCATATTTTTTGAAGTTATCAAAAAACTCATAGAGATTGGTTTGGTTGTAAAAACATGTGTGACTGACCAAAGCTCGAATTTTGTGGAGTGGAGGCACAGACTGGGTATCACACCAGTTAATCCATACTTAGTACACGAAGGGAGTAAGATCTTTTTTTTATGACACCCCACACTTGATAAAATGCATACGTAATAATTTATTCAGGTATAACAGTATCCACACAACAGATGAAAGATGGATTGTCACTGCTTCATTTAAGGACATTTGTACTCAACTGATTGTGAAAGGAAGCACAAGTTGGCCCCCAAGCTCACTAAAAGAGCGGTCCAACTGCCAGCATTTTCAAAAACGAAGGTAAGCACTGCAGTTCGTGTGTTGAGTCATACAGTAGCAACAGACATTGAGGCACTTGTTACTTGTGGCACCATATCATCGTCTGCTACTGCTACTGCAGATTTTTGCCAAAAAGTAAACGATACTTGACATATTTAACGCATATAGTGTTAAAGAGCCTGTATCCTTAAGGAATTGCATTACAAGAGCCTCAAGACATTTGGAAATATTAAAGACAATGAAGCCATGGATACACTCATGGACGACAGCGTGGACGTGAACCGTATGTGCAGTTGACGGACTTTGAGCGAGGGCGTATAGTGGGCATGCGGGAGGCCGGGTGGACGTACCGCCGAATTGCTCAAAACGTGGGGCGTGAGGTCTCCACAGTACATCGATGTTGTCGCCAGTGGTCGGCGGAAGGTGCATGTGCCCGTCGACCTGGGACCGGACCGCAGCGACGCACGGATGCACGCCAAGACCGTAGGATCCTACGCAGTGCCGTAGGGGACCGCACCGCCACTTCCCAGCAAATTAGGGACACTGTTGCTCCTGGGGTATCGGCGAGGACCATTCGCAACCGTCTCCATGAAGCTGGGCTACGGACCCGCACACCGTTAGACCGTCTTCCGCTCACGCCCCAACATCGTGCAGCCCGCCTCCAGTGGTGTCGCGACAGGCGTGAATGAAGGGACGAATGGAGACGTGTCGTCTTCAGCGATGAGAGTCGCTTCTGCCTTGGTGCCAATGATGGTCGTATGCGTGTTTGGCGCCGTGCAGGTGAGCGCCACAATCAGGACTGCATACGACCGAGGCTCACAGGGCCAACACCCGGCATCATGGTGTGGGGAGCTATCTCCTACACTGGCCGTACACCACTGGTGATCGTCGAGGGGACACTGAATAGTGCACGGTACATCCAAACCGTCATCGAACCCATCGTTCTACCATTCCTAGACCGGCAAGGGAACTTGCTGTTCCAACAGGACAATGCACGTCCGCATGTATCCCGTGCCAACCAACGTGCTCTAGAAGGTGTAAGTCAACTACCCTGGCCAGCAAGATCTCCGGATCTGTCCCCCATTGAGCATGTTTGGGACTGGATGAAGCGTCGTCTCACGCGGTCTGCACGTCCAGCACGAACGCTGGTCCAACTGAGGCGCCAGGTGGAAATGGCATGGCAAGCCGTTCCACAGGACTACATCCAGCATCTCTACGATCGTCTCCATGGGAGAATAGCAGCCTGCATTGCTGCGAAAGGTGGATATACACTGTACTAGTGCCGACATTGTGCATGCTCTGTTGCCTGTGTCTATGTGCCTGTGGTTCTGTCAGTGTGATCATGTGATGTATCTGACCCCAGGAATGTGTCAATAAAGTTTCCCCTTCCTGGGACAATGAATTCACGGTGTTCTTATTTCAATTTCCAGGAGTGTATTTCGTTTGAAGTTCTTCATATTTCGCATTTATAGTCATTAAATCACCCTGTAAGCACACTTATTATTTTTTCTTTTGGTTTTATCGTGTCCATGACCTCGTTTTTCGTGACACTCACAACGCACTGACGGCATGTCCAGTCATGTTCGTCTTTTATATATTTTAGATTCACTTTAACACATTTAGCGTGATACCACGACCTGCACTCGATGTATAGCATACCTCTCTTTACCTTATTTCGCAGATTTTACACACACCACTATCACATTCTAACCCCTAAGCGGTCGCCTGGTGTGTTCAGAACACCCCCGTCATCCTTATCACTGGATTATTACATAATGGGTAGGAGTATAAAGTCATGTTCTTTGGTACCTTTCTAGGACGTAATATGAAAGCTTTGTGCAACAATGGAATCTACACTAGAAGCGCAAGTTCCAAGAAAACAAGCAACAATGTGCCTTGGGGTGTTGTCAGCACCCCACGTGACTCTTTATGTTCCAGTGCTGCGAGAAAGCGCACAGTTGTGTTCGGTAGCAACTGCTTGCATACTGTCGCTATGTGCAGTTAAAACAACCATGGATCGTTACGAAACAGAGCAAGAGAAAGAGTGCGAATGCTTCTGGAAGAGGTCTTACATGAAACTTTTGAAGGAGGAAAAGAGGAGGAAACAGACAGTCGTGAAGTTCTCTCTCACCACAGTGACACGGAAAACGGAGGATGACAACCGGGAACGGGATCCGCAAGTAAGTGCAGCGGATAATGAAAGAAACATGATTTTTTTTATTGGAAAGGATAATGTTACAAAATGGATGGAAAAGTTGTTCTACTCACAACATAAGAACTAGAAGTGTAGACTTCTTTATTCATCTCCCTGGTGTGAAAGCTATCACAAAATCCGCAACTGCTGTGGACGGTTTTTCGATATTTATAAATTACATAATAATTAGAACGATTACATCGTGCACAAATATTTACATACAACACATGGCATCAAATTTCACAAGAGACCATGATGCCAAACCAACAAATGAGGAAGAAATCAAATTTCTTCTGTGTCTGTCGACATTGGCTGGGCATGACACCAAAATCTGGAAGACTTATGGGGACATAAATGGTTTTGGAATTGCAATATTTCATGCAACAATGAGTTTACAGGGCTTTCGTTTCTTGTTGCGTTGTTTGAGATTCGATGATATTCGAGACAGACCACAGCGTAGAGAACATGATCGCTTAGCTGCATTCAGAGAAGTGTTTGAATTATTCATGTCAAACTGCGTCAGTAATTATATTGTGTCTGAATATACGACAGTGCATGAACCACTGGTTGCATTTGGAGGCAAATGCAGTTTCCGACAGTATATACCAAGCACGCCTCTGAAATATGCTTTGAAAATTTCACCTTATGTGACGCAAGAACATGGTGTACTTTGGGGATGGAAATCTATGTTGGGAAAATAGCCAGAGGATGCCTTTGTACTGTCAAACTCGCCTAAGGAGATAGTAAATAGACTTGTATGGCCAATCGAAGGTACAGGACGCAATATGACACTAGACACCTGGTTTTGTTCCATACCACTGGCTGAAGAGCTCCTGAAAAAGAACCTTACAGTAGTAGGAACTCTTAAAAAAATAAGGGGGAGCTCCCTCCAGTATTTGTTTGCAAGATAGATCATGAACTTAGAAGCAGCCTCTTTGGATTCAGAAAGGATATCACCATAGTTTCATATGTGCCAAAGAAGGGCAAAAACGTTATTCTCCTTTCATCTTTGCATCATGACGGTGCCATTGACTCTAATACTGTGGAGGAAAAGAAACCAAACACTATAACAATGTACAATAAGACCAAAACAAGTGTCGATACAATGGATGAAATGTGCGCTACTTATTCAGCCTCAAGAAAAACTAGACACTGGCCACTTGCCCTATTTTTCGAAATTATTGACATTGCTTGCATTAACGCCTTCATCATATACGCAAATAATAAGAATGAAAGGATTTCCCGAAGAATGTTTTTATGTGATGTCAGAAGATCATTAGTAAATCCCATAGTGTTCAAGAGAGCAGCTACTCACTCCCTTCTAAACAAGTTACGGTAGACAGAAAGCAGCTGAAACGGCGGGAATTGAAGACAGCAACAATGCACCACCTTCTGAACAAAGAATACTGAATCCTAGGCGCTGCACAGTTTGTCTTCGAAATAAAGATATAAAAGTTAAATTGCACTGTACTCGATGTTTGAAAGTTATGTGTGTAAAGCACATGAGAAACCTGTGTGAAAAGTGTTACGATAACGCATCCCTTGCAGCCAGTCATAGTGACTGATTTCATAAAATGTTTGTATGAGTTGCCTGAACAAATGTTTAATTATATGTATAATGTCTTATACCTGTAATACAGTATGAAGAATAACAGAAGTAAATAATTAAACAAAATATTGTAAGTAAATAGGAATTATTGAATATGTTTCAAATAACCCAATTTAATACTAAAGTAATATTAAATAAAACGATAATGTACCGGGAGGTAGCATTCTAAATGGCCATTTGTGAAGTAAACATATTCATATCAGTGATATGCTGCACAACATAGCAACACCCCGAGCTACTGTTAACGTAAAGAAAAGCCGCGCGACCGCGAAAGGGTTAAGGAAACTGAGACATCGTTACAGAACAAAGTTTCATTCCGCGCCGTCTTGGACAGCTTATAAAATATATAAATAAATTATTGAAGATGCTAATCATTGTACGCTCATCAATAATTAAGGATATTGTTGATCTTGTCTCAACACGTTTCAATCACTGTTTTTCATTTCTTATGCAGTGTGATTAATAATGTTAGTAAGCACATTTCCAGAATGTAAAACTGTGGTCCATGTCAACTCCGTGTCATTCTTGAAGGGCTGTTCCGGTCTGAAAATCATTGAAATGTTGATTATTTTCTGTGGCTTTAAAAGCAATGTGAAGTACGTTTGCTGTCACCTCCTGTTCATCTGGAAATGCCCTAATGTGAGCATTTTCCAAAGTCCTCCCCGTAACAGAATGCAGCATTTCAACAGCAGTTTGATAAATGAAACTTCCTTTATATTTAGATATTTATTTCTGAAAAAAAAAAAAAAAAAAAAAAATCTCTTCGTTTCATGAATGACCTGGAGATGACAGATAATGTAGGCCGAGGTTATGCATTGTTCAGGGCTTATTTTTCTTTCAGCACCCAGATTTCCTACTTCTTCACAAAACTTTTGCAGCAGCCAAGTTTGTTCGAAATTATTAACCAGTCAGTTTTCTCACAAAATACGGTCTGTTGAGCCAAAGTCCAAAATTATGGATAACTGTTAGACTTGTTATTGTACACACGGTCATTCACTCTATTTTCACACACACATTTAGTGTGCAGGTTTATATTTTCAGTTTCACCATCCACTGACAATGTCACAATTCCTGACTTTTTCACTCACTCGAGAATTATTCGTAAATTTTACACTTTTAGACAAAGGAGAACAAGTAAATTTGTTATTCTGCTGCTCATCTTACCTTAACCTCTAGGCTAACTTGCAACAAAAAGCAGGACACACTGTACAGACATGCATACAACCAAGAAGGGAACAGTACGTGAATAAGTATCCCATGTCCTATGCATTGGCTGTCATACATAACAAGAGTAGATCCCCTGAGGCTACCAGAGAATTCAACTATCAAGAGTGGTTGCCTGCTGTTTCAAAATGTTCAAAATGGTTGAGATGGAGGGAGGGGAGGGGGGGGAGGGAGGGGGGGGGGGGGAGAGAGAGAGAGAGAGAGAGATCCGTTTGGCTGGAGAATGGCGAAGCATTGGCTGTGGTGTGGTCTTTCCGTAACTTTTTTTACCTTTTAGCTGGGTGTCAAACAATAGTATATAGTGCACTAACTCTCTTGGTGAAAGTGGGCTTTTACACAACAGGCTCACAAGCTGGGCCTTATTCCTAAGAGAATTTGATTTCACATTGCAGTATGTCCAAGGTGTAGACAATTTATCATATGCCTTACCGTCATATGCCTTACCGAGACTACCATCAGAATTGCAATCTGATCCCAATGTACAAAGAAAGGATACTTTTGCAATTTATTTTTTTTTTTGAAGGTAAATATTTATGAAAAGAACATCAGACATCTTTTTCATGCTTATGTGTAGCACAAAATATTGAGCAAAACCCAATTTAAATTAAAATAAATTGGAAGGTAGATGCAGGCCTGTTATAAATGATAGTTATTACGGATTCCAGAGGTACATCTTACTATATTAATGTGGTATTTACATCTGGTTTACATGCATTTTGGACCAAAGAAATGCATCCTACACATTATAAGGAAGTAAAATTACACAAATTTATCACACGTTAAGAAGATACTTCATTCCTGCCGAGTTTGCCAAGAGGTTAAAATTCATACAACGAAGACAAACATATTAATGTATCCCATTATTCCCGTGGCTTTATGGCATTTGGTGGCCATAGACTTTTAGTCACCTGCCTAGAGAGAGGGGAGATTTGGCATACATCTTCATCATCTTTGAATGTTGGTCTACAGTAATGACATTGTATCCTTTGCAATGAACAACTGCACTTAGCATAATTTCCAAACTGAGACACTTTAAGAATGTAGCTAAGCTAAAGAGTTCATTATCAGACATTTGCATTAAGTTTACTGCTAAGCAATTCCAGTAATTTGTGGCTTGGGAAGGCGTGAGCCACTTATTAATTTCAACCCTTTGTGAAAAGGCTGGGCTGGTGATGAATGAATTTCAACCCTTTGTGAAAAGGCTGAGCTGGTGGTGAATGAATTTCAACCCTTTGTAAAAAGGCTGAGCTGGTGATGAATGAATTTCCATATTCTGTAATGTAGATTTCAGAGATAAAAGTAACAGAAGCAAATTTAAGGGGCATACATACTTAAACAGATTGATTGTCTGGCAGAGGATGAGGTGTCCATGTTGGGAGTATTAAAGACGCATTAATTCTGAGAGGAGGAGGAGGAGAAAGAGGTGGGAAATAGAGAATTCCAGTATTGTATAAGGTTAATGATATCTATGTTAAGGATCACAGGAGAAGCATAGATGCGATAAACTAATAAAAAGTTCTATCATTTATATGAAGGACCTTTTGTAAAAATTAGAATGCCTCATCTGAAAAGGGCAGTATTAGCTGATCTGGCAATGGAGAGAGAAAAAGGCAGATGTAGTATACAGGACTTAAGGGGGGGTAGGACATCAAACGGGCCGACTTGGAGCAGGAGAGGCACTACAGGACATTTTAATTTCCACTGTCTATACTTTACAAGTAAATTCATAAAACTTTGTCAGCATGAGCAGGAAGGATTCAGGATTCACACTCGTAGCAGTGGAAGTTCAAAAACATAACAAAATAATTTTTTTACATGTGAAGTTTCATCATTTTTTCACTTACTATTGGCTGCATTTTTTGCTATAGGTACACTTTTCTTCATAAGTAAGAGAGACTGTTCGATGAATTTTGCACAGCATACAAACCATACTTACAGGTGTCTGAAACTCTACAATCTATTTAATTTATGAAAAAAATGAATGAGCTGTTACGTTTTAAACTTTATGTTTAGAAAAAAATCAAATTTTGTAGTTAATTATCTCAATTTTTACCACAGTTTTTAATAGATTTGGAAAATACTGGAGTTTCATACACCTGTAAGTATGGTTTGTATGGTGTACAAAATTCATCAAAGAATCTCTCTTACTTGTGAAGAAAAATGTACCTATAGCAGCAAATGCAGCCAACAGTAAGTGAACAAAATGATGAAATTTCATATCTTAAAAAAAATTATTTTGTTATGTTTTTGCACTTCCACTGCTATGAGTGTGAATCCTGAATCCTTCCTGGTCGTGATGACAAAGTTTTATGAATTTATTTGTAAAAGTATAGATAGTAGAAAATAAAATGTCCTGTGGTGCCTCTCCTGCTCCAAGTCGGCCTGTTTGGCGTCCTACCCCCCTTAAGGCCTTTTTCCAGAAATTAGATGACACAGGAGATTTTGCTGGTGGAAGTAGGGTAACTGAACCTTTCATAGTGGGCAATGGTGGAAAAGGGGTTATGGCATTGAATTTTGAGTCTACAGACCTGTGAGCCAGAGCTGAGGGGCTGCATGTGGCAGAATGAGTTGAAAGGTCTGGTAATGGTGTATAAGTGAAGCTCTGGTCAGTCTCTATGATAGCATGCTACTAGCATTATTTCACAAGTGGGAAACAAGTGAGTATGTTCTAAGCATTAGTCCAAGAAATGTGTGAGTAAGAGGTGAATTTGAAAAGAATTTTGAGAGTACCAACTCAGTATCTACATCTACACTCTGCAAATCATCGTCAGATGCAAGGGAAAGGGTGCATCCCATTGTACCAGTTGATATAGTTTCTCCCTGTTCCGTTCATGTATGGTGTGTGGGAAGAATGAATGGTTTTGTGCGTTCTGTAAACTCACAATCTCTATGGGAGCGATACATAGGGGGTTGTTGTACATTTATATAGTAATCATTTAAAGCCAGTTCTTGATACTTTGTTAATAGACTTTCTTGGAATAGTTTACATCTATCTTCAAGCATCTTCCAGTACAGTTCCTTTAATATCTCTGTGACATGCTCCCACGGGTCAAACAAACCTGTGATCATTCGTGGTGTCCTTCTCTGTATTTGTTAAATATCCCTTGTTAGTTCTATTTGGTATAGGTCCCACACACATGAGCAATATTCCAGAACCAGTCACACAAGTGATTTGTAAGCAATCTCCTTTATAGAGTGATTGCACTTCCCCGGTGTTCTACCAGTAAACCAAAGTCTACTACCAGCTTTACCCATGACTGAACCTATGTGATCATTCCATTTGATATCCCTTCAAAGCATTACACCCAGGTATTTGTATGAGATGGCCAATTCCAACAGTGAGTAATTGATATTATAGTATCCTATGACTATGTTTTTTTCATTACATTTCTGAGCATTTAGAGCAAGTTGGCAGTCTCTGCATCACTTTGAAATCTTGTCAAGACCTGACTGAATACTTATGCAGCAGTGAGTGTAATTGTGAATGAAGTAAAGAGAACAAAGTTTCCCCTCACAACTGATGTCTCCTCTTCTTGTTTAGCACTGGAAGGTAAGGAGGGTATTTACGGGGATGATCTTGAGTCTTGTGGTTTGGAGAGACCACAAGATTAATATTACAGCAACAATCCACTACGACAGCCACATTTGATATCACATTACAAAGTTCCCGAGTGCAACTCTAACTTTTTGGTGTTAAACAATATAGCAAAATTATGAAACTCTAAAGTACTACAATAATTAGATGTATATGATTGTGACATAATATGTTTCTTCTATTTTTCCAAGAAGTTTAAAATGTTTGGGATGGACTTCTATAGTTTTCTAGGGTAAGGTAGCTCTAAGCAAAGTAAGTATGTTAAGATTTAAATGCTGATAATTTCATGTAAAGTGGGAGCTAATGTTATTACAAATGTACTAAATGGATTAAACAAGGTTACTTTGCTTAAAAAAATTACGGGAATACTGATAATGCATTGAGCATCTGGTAATTTTTGCAGAGCCTACACCTAGACTACTATTTTTTTATAATGATGGCCCAATGGATGTTAGGCATCCACTGTTATTTAAACTGGTGTAATTACATATTGTATTTGCGTGCATAGCAAACTGTACTGGACAGAGTATCTAACAGCTTTAGAACAGGG
This sequence comes from Schistocerca americana, assembly GCF_021461395.2. Taxonomy (NCBI): domain Eukaryota; kingdom Metazoa; phylum Arthropoda; class Insecta; order Orthoptera; family Acrididae; genus Schistocerca; species Schistocerca americana. Next base: position 794,988,786 of record NC_060122.1, read on the forward strand.
GGTAGTAACAGCTGAGTAGCTTTCAGACTCAGAGTGCAGTTGTAAGGTGGTTTATAGTTGTAGTGGTGGGAATATATTGGTTAGAACAAAAGTTTGGCACCACAAAAGTACAAGGGACAATATCATTACAAGGGTATCCTAGCTTGTACTAAGTAGATGCAACCTAAGAGAACAGGCAGATTAGTAGTATTAGTCATTGCAAAATAGTCATGGGAAGATATTGGTAATTGGATTGATGACATGCGAGACATCTAACCTCTTTAATGAGAATAAATTGGAAGTCAGACATGAATTATAGTGTAATAACCACAGCCATATGCACTATGTGATCAAAAGTATTCGGGCACACCCAAAAACATACGTTCTTCATATCAGGTATATTGTGCTGCCACCTACTCCCAGGTACTCCATATCAGCAACCTCAATAGTTGTTATACATCGTGAGAGAGCATAATGGGGTGCTCCGCGGAACTCACGGACTTCGCATGTGGTCAGGTGATTGGGTGTCACTTGTGTCATATGTCTGTATGTGAGATTTCCACACCCTAAACATCCCTATATTCATTGATTCCAATGCAATAGTGAAGTGGTAATGTGAAGGGACATGTACAGCATAAAAGCATACAGGCCGACCTCTTCTGTTGACTGACAGAGACCACCGACAGTTGAAGACGCTGACAGTTGAAGAGGGTCGTAATGTGTACTAGGGAAACATCTATCCAGACCATCACACAAGAATTCCAAACTGCATCACGATCCACTGCAAGTACTATGACAGTCAGGCGGGAGATCAGAAAACTTTGATTTCATGGTCGAGGATTGGGTTTTTCGAGGATTGGGTTGTTCGAGGATTGGGTTGTTCGAGGATTGGGTTGTTCGAGGATTGGGTTGTTCGAGGATTGGGTTGTTCGAGGATTGGGTTGTTCGAGGATTGGGTTGTTCGAGGATTGGGTTGTTCGAGGATTGGGTTGTTCGAGGATTGGGTTGTTCGAGGATTGGGTTGTTCGAGGATTGGGTTGTTCGAAGATTGGGTTGTTCGAGGGAGGAGACCAGACAGCGATGTCATCGGTCTCATCGGATTAGGTAAGGAAGGGGAAGGAAGTCGGCCATGCCCTTCCAAAGGAACCATCCCGGCATTTGCCTGGAGCAATTTAGGGAAATCGCTTTAGACAAATGCCGAGATGGTTCCTTTGAAAGGGTACAGCTGACTTCCTTTCCTAATCTGATGAGACCGATGACCTCGAGTTTGGTCTCCTCCCCCAAATCAACCCAACCCTTTATGGTCGAGGGGCTGCTCATAAGCCATAGATCATGCCAGTAAATGCCAAACAATGCCTCGCTTAATGAGTGAGTGTGAACACTGGATGATTGAACAGTGGAAAAACGTGTGGAGTGAAGACGAATCACGGAACACAATGTGGCGATCTGATGGCAGGGTGTGGTACGGCGAACGCCTGGTGAACGTCACCTGCCAGCGTGTGTAGTGCCAACAGTAAAATTCAGAGGTGGCGGTGGTATGGTGTGGTCGTGTTTTTCATGGAGGGGGCTTGCAACCCTCGTTGTTTTGCGTGGCACTATCACAGCACAGGCCTACACTGATGTATTAAGCACCTTCTTGCTTCCCACTGCTTAAGAGCGACTGCATCTTTCAACACAATCCAGCACCTGTTCAGAAAGCACAGCCTGTGGCAGAGTGTTTACATGACAATAACATCCCTGTAATGGACTGGCCTGCACAGAGTCGTGACCTGAATCCTATAGAACACCTTCAGGATGTTTTGGAATGCTGACTTTGTGCCAGGCCTCACTGACCAACATTGATACCTCTCCTCAATGCAGCACTTCACAAGAACATCAACCTGACATCAAGGAGCAATGGCGGCACTTTTGGAATGATTCTGGAATTAAAACATGGGTGCTTCAACAACAATCTCGTCAGTGGCATCACTCCGATTCACCGCCACCAAAGAAATTCAAACAAACACAGTCGGCAGGAAAGGTTATGGAGACTGTATTTTGGGATCAGAAAGGGGTACTCCTCATCGATTTCATGTAACCTGGGACGACAATAAACTCAGACACATATTGTGAAACACTGACCAAACTTCAGTGAGCAATCCAGAATCGCTGGAGAGGATGACTAACAGAGGGAGTAATGATTCTTCATGACAATGTTCGATCCCACATTGCTCGTTAAACACAGGAGCTTTTGAAGAAAACTGGGTGGACTGTCATTCCCCATCCCCTATACAGCCTGGACTTAACTGCTGGGGGCTATCACCTCTTCCCCAAGCTAGAGGAACACTTAGTTTAGTTATTTCATGTTCCGTAGATAGTTTTCACGATTATTTTATCGATGTGATGCGGCACAAGTCAGATTACAAGATATATATACACACACATGAATAGTGCTAATATTAATATTACTGAAACTTAGTTCTACACATGCAACTACATTTAGAGGTCCAATTTTTTTTTTGTTTCCCCTTACCAGTTCTGAAACAGAAACTCGTCCATGGAATAGAAGGAGCTGTCTAAAAGAAATGATTTTAAGCTAGGTTTAAAACTTGATCTGCTACCTGCCAGACACTTTATGTTGTTAGGCAAATGATCGAAGATTTTTGTTGCTGAATAATGTACTCCTTTTTGAGCAACTGACAGCTTCAATAACGGATAGGAAAGGTCATTATTCCATCTAGTGTTGTACGTACGAACATCACTGTTCTTCGCAAGTTGAGATGGATTATTTATAACGAATTTCATTAGCGAATATATGTACTCTGATGGTGCAGTTAAAATACCTAAGTCCTTGAATAGGTGCCTACATGATGTCCTTGGGTGAACACCACTAATTATGCTCACTGTTCTATTTTGTGCAATAAATACTTTATGTCTAAGTGGTGAGTTACCCCAGAAAACTATTCCATAAGGCATTATTGAGTGGAAATATGCGAAGTACGTTAGGAGGCTGATCTGCTTATTACCAAGACTAGTGATTATACAAAGAGTGAAAGAAGCTGAACTTAATTGTTTGAGAAGCTCAGAAATATGCTTCTTCCAGTTCAAGTGGTCATCAGTATGAACACCCAAACCACCCTTAGGTGGTAAACACTTCAAGAGCGACGAGCAGAGGTCACACGTTTCCTCAACAGGTTGGCGGGAGACTACTTCGACTTTGGAATACAAAAGCTGGAGCTCCATCACCAAAAGCGTGTAGACAAAAATGGAGACTATGTTGAAAAATAGACAAAAGTGTAAGCTTTTCAACGAAATATATATTAATAACAATAAACAATGTTTTCTATTTGTAAAAAAATACGGGAATCTTACTTTTGGTACAACCCTCATAATTGAATAATCTCGCTCAGCGACCCATGGGATTTGTCAGAATTAATTAGCTGTGTATTTTAATACTATTCTGTGTCCTTTTATTTTTGAGATGCTCTGGGGATGTCATGTGGTGACACAAGACTGCCCCACAACATGCTTACGTATGTTTCTCCAGGTCTGCAGTGCCATGTGCCATGCCCTGGAGTTCATCCTGTATGAAGTTCCATGGCACTGGGCTTCCAAAGAATTAAGAGTTACTCTGAGATGAGCCACAGAAGAAGTGAGAGCTGTTAATCAGAATAATAGGAAGCACATAATCCGACAATTGTAAAAGGCTGTGTTAAATCTGGCTACCCGATTAATAAATCCGTTGCCAATGAGAAATCTATTCCTCTATATTTATTCCAATAGTAACTGATTAGCAAGAGAGAAGATCGATTTCTGGGTGAGGTTTCAATCAACAAATTTCAGTAGCACTGTCAAGAAAGCCTACGGGTACCACTGCAGCCTTCACTGGGGAGTTTTACTGATAGCCATTTGAGCAGGACTCACAATCAGCCTTCACACCTTCACTCCCACCAGTACCTCTGCCCTAGGCCGCTCACCACTAGTGAGGGTGGATTGTGTGTCATGCTTGGGTAGCTCAAATGATAGAGCATTTGCCCCAAAAGGCAATTGTAGCAGGGTTCAGTGCATGGTTTTAGTCTGCCAGGATGTTTCAGATTACTGTACACAGACTGCTGCAAAGTGAAAATTCATTCAGGACTTAATACTTCCAATAAATGCTTCTTCAGAACAAATAAGACAAATGATTACATTGGTGCCTAGTATGACAATGTATGCTGTTTTTTTCCCATGCAATTCATGCACACACAACCACCACACAAGAATACAGAGTTACCAAATACTTTAAACTGATTTTAGCACAATAATTTCACCAAACAAACCGTTAAAAGAGGAAATAAACCCTTAAGAATCCAAGTACTTGTTGCACATTTGAAATAAGTAACTGCTTAATGTTTCATTTTTAATTATTTTACCTACTTCATACATAAAATATTACAGAATCTACAACAATCTGTGGTGCATATTCTTTTCAAGAAAATGATTTGCCTCCTAAACAACCTCCAAGCCTATATTATCTGGGTGTAGAAATACATTTTATATTCAGTGTATCTGAAGACAGAGCCAAGGTAGTGAAGGACGGTATGAATTAATTACACACTTGTCTAACCCATATCAACTTCTCTCTCTCTCTCTCTCTCTCTCTCTCACACACACTCACACACACACACACACACACACACACACACACACACACACACACACTCTTCTTTTTCTTTGGCTGCTACTGCTGTTGTCTTCATCCATCCCTATTTCTCATTCCCTGCCACTTTTTCTGTAACACAATCACTGTCTCCTCTCTTTTCCACCATCTGTTTCTCTGCTGCTCTTTCAGCACAAAAAAGTGTAAATATGGTCCCATGTCAAAATTTTTGGTGAGGAAGGCTGAATGAGGCAGCTGCTGGTTTGCCACTTTTCTGTCAGAGTCTTCGAACAAGTAACATAGTCACCTCTTTTGTGCTCCAATAGGAGCACTTTTCCACTGGTTCCTTTCTACATTGGGTGCATTGCTTAAGCTCATGTGAAATGAATTCTATAGGTCAGGAAGTTTTGACAGCTTTTTTATACACTTCAACACATTTATATATTTTGACACACAAATAGCAAGTAAGTGAGCCTATGCATAAAAAAAAATAATAGAAAATTGTTTACTTTACATTTTTTCTGGGCCCTTTGCTCATCATTTGTAGATCAATGAAAATTTCCAGCTTACGATTTGGATCTCCAAAGATTAAAATTATTATTAGCAATGTTTTACTGAATATGTAGTCTTTACCAGTTTTCTGTAATTTTTAGCAGTCATTTCAAGCTCTTTTTTGTCCATTTTTTGTCACTGCAGTACCTCTTTGGGCAGTTTGTATCTGCATGAAGTTTTCATTATACAGACACATCAAATCCTATTGTTTCATTCATGGGGATGACCTCAGAACACTTGTGAAGACCATAGAACGCTTGTCATATGTTTACCACATCTGTTAAAACTGCACTTACATTTCAGGCCAGATGATAAATACATATTTTAGGTGCAGGATCTCTGTAATGAATAATGATATCAAAAAAAGTTTCTCTGAGACCATCATCTTAACAATAAATGGTAAACATTTTGATGATTTGCCATGAATAGAAATTATAGAAGTGGGCATCTCCCAAATTGATACTTTTGATGTCCAAAAAACATTTTTTTTTTGTATCTTGATAACTGATACAGATATTCAGAAACAGGAAAATTTAACTTCTAAATGAGTATCTAAAGACTGTACAGTTAGTAAGTAGTTTGGTTGGTTGGTTAAAGTGACCAAACTACTAGGTCATCAGTTCCCTTGTTCTCGAACAGACATGCCTATATGACTGTAGATCAGAGACAGTCAACTGTACAAAACCCAGGGGAAGAAAACCCCAAGTGAAGCTGATGTAAGGGACAAAAACACGAAAGTGAGACAGATAAAGAAAGGCAAGCAAGGTGCCCCATCTAGGGAGCAGCCGGATGTCCCTAAAAGATGAGTGCAATGAAAGGAGCTTAGGGGAGCTGTGAATGTGGGTAACATAATTGACAAGCTGTTGTTGATTGCTGATCCACAATGGAGGGACTCTAGCCACCATAAGTAAGATGTTAACAGGGCTAGTTTGAAAGGCTCCTGTCACAAGTCTAACCCCACAATGGTGTATCAGATCCATTATCCGCAATGCTGAGGGCAGTGCCAAACCATATGCCATAATCAAGATGCGATTGCATCAGGGCTTTGTAAAGCTGCAGAAGGTTAGTGCAATCTGCACACAAGCTGGTGTCATCCAGGCAGTGAAGTGTATTAAGCTGCATCACAGGAAGTTTAAAAAAGGAGAGCTAGAGAGAAGTGATATTTATGTGCATATGATCAACCTCTCCCCTCAAAAATATCTCTCTCCTTCGTAACTCCTCTTTGTTACCACAGATGAAGTGTCACTGATCTCATTTGTACTAAGATTGCAGTACACGAGGTGTCTTATTTGCTTCTACCGCCCTGAGTGGAATGCGTAAGTCCTAGTAAGTGATCACCAACCTACAGTCTTCTACAGTTTTGTCCCCAGCACAGAAAACAGCACGTTGGTCGTACATCCATAATCTTGAGGCTGTAAGAAACTCTTAGTGAGGGCCTGTTTCAGAAATTATTGGAAATTTAAACAGTTTGTTTATACGGAATGCCACTCACTTTTTATTAGCAGAACACAAGAAATTGCACAATCACATTCCACCTAGGAGTCACAAATGATTTCTATTCTTCAACAAATTAATTAACTGCATATTTCCGTAGTTAGTATCACATTGTTCTCAACTATATGTCCAAATAATCATACATTGCTAATAAAGTCTTAACTAACACCAACTGTGGCAGACAACATGTCTGTTTTCTGACACTGCCGAAGCAGCTCTCACATTTCCAAACTAGACATTGTGTCAGACAACATGTCTGTCCTCAGAGACTGCTGAACCAGCTCTGATCTTATAGCTGAACCACTTCGCCCGCCATGCGGGTTAGGCACAATCCGAAGATCACTGAAGTGCTTTGTCTGCCTTTTTGTTTTGCAGCTGTTTATTATTTTGCTGGTTATTAATACTTTGAAATAATGGAATGATAGCACGCTATTGGGAGGTGCTTTAAATACGATGTGCAAGTAAATACATTGTTTCGCTTGTCTAATATTAATAAGAGAAGATAACCGTTTTGGCGCGCAACTTCCGAACGCAGCAGCCAATTGCAGTGAAGGACCACAGCTTAGGCAGTCTCTCTCATGATACCCATACTGAAGAAACCATCTGTCATCAGTACCCCACACCATGTTTGTCATCTTGCCACAGCTCTAAAAAGAGCTTCTTATAAGTGAATATGATGACTGCAAAGCCAGAAATATTACAACATCCAGCACCTTCACTTAAGCAGGCGAGATGGGAAACCCTCGTCAAACAAGAATTGAAGACCAGTCCTAAAAACTTATAAGTCTCCACCACACTGAGTAGTTGGTTGTCAAGGCGAAGTTCTGGTTTTGGGTGAATGGTACGAGGTTGACTGAAGTGCATGACGTGAGTCTTGGCAGCTGAAATTCGAAAGTCATGGGTGATTGCCCACGCCTGCGCATTTTGTATGGTGCCTTGTAGTCTATGTTCAGCAAAACCTGCACTAGAGGAGCAGTTGTACAAGCAGAAGTCATCAGCATACAAGGGAGGTGATACTGAGGACCCCACAGCTGCTGCTGCTACAGCATTGATAGCTACTAGAAAGACAGAAACACTCAGTACAGAGCCTTGTGGTACCCATTCTCTTGCATATGGGGACTAATGTGGGAAGCACCAACTCGAACCCGAAACAAATTGTGTGACAGTCAAGTTCTGGATGAAATTCAGAATCAGGACAGACCCTGGAGACCCTACTCATGTAAGGTAGCAAGGATACGGTGTTGCCACGTGTGCCATAAGCCTGTTGCAGGTCCAAGAAGACAGCTATAAGATGCTGACAACAGGAAAAAGCTGTTCGGATGGCAGTTACAGGTAAACCACATTATCAGTTGTGGAACAGCCTTCGCAAAAACCACCCTGGGACAGAGCCAGAAGAGCCTGCTACTCAAGGAGCCAACACAGCTGCTGGCTCAGCATGTGTTCAAGCAACTTACAGAGAGCATATGTGAGACTTATTGGGTGATAAATGACCATCTCTAGACGGCACTTACCCAGTTTCAGTACTCTGACAAAAATGCTTTCTTGCCACTGCGACGGGACCTTGCCTCACTCCAGATGCGGTTAACGATGGCAAGGATATGGTTCTGACAATCCACAGGTAGATGGTAGATCATTTGGTTGTGGATGCAGTCTGGCCCTGGGGCCATACTAAGGTAGCATGGTAGGACATTGACAAAATCCCACTCACTGAATGGGGCATTATATGGCTCCTCGTGGCGTGTAGTACAATATAATTGCTTTTGCTCCAACCGCTGTTTTAGGACACGAAAGGTATGTTGATAATTCTCAGACAATGAGACTTGAGCATAGTGCGGTGCAAAACATTTGGTGACAGCATCTGAGTCAATGTAGAAAGTGTCTTTCAATGTAATACTACGTACACCTACAGGTGTCTAGTATTCACAGAGACATCTGATTTTAGCCCAAACCTGCAAAAGAGAGGTACATGGTCCAGTGGTTGAAATGTACCATTCCCAGCATTCTAATTTCAGTCTTTTTATTGGGTGGTGGACCTGGGCACAGAGCCGCTTAAGAGGCAATGAGGTGCTCCACCAATGCGTGCCACTTATGGCATTGGAGAGTCTGCCTAAAATCTCTAATGGGCTCTGCAATTTCTGAGGACCACCAAGGTACTGAATTCTATCGGTACAGGCCTGAGGAACATTGGATCACTAAATCAGCTGCCGAAAGAATGGCTGTAGTTGTATTCTGGACTGCCTAATCGACATCTCCATGCTGAGGGAAGCCAAGGACAACAGCAGAGGCAAAAGAATCCCACTCAGCACTGTTGACAGCCCATCTGCGTGGGCATCCAAGGGAGTGACACTGAGGGAAGGACAAGAAGATTGGGAAATGGTCACTACCGCACAGGTCATCTTGGACTCTCCAGTGGATCAGTGGAAGAAGACATGGGCTGCAAATGGAAAGGTCAATGGCTGAGAAGGTTCTGTGCACCACACTGAAGAGTGTGGGGATACCAATATTAAAGAGGCAAAGGTCAAGTTGTGCCAATAAGTTTTTGAGATCTCTACCATGTCCATGATAATTGTTTCACCCCACAATGGGATATGGACAATGAAATCAACCCAGATTAGGAAAGGTGGTGGGAGTTGAGAAACCAATGCAAACAATATGCTCATAGACATTTCACCATCTGGTGGGATGTAAGCATTGCAGATGATAATATCCTGAAATGCCATTGAACAGCCACAGCCTCCAAATGTATATTAAGAGGCGCAAGTTCACTTTATAGAGTGTCTAGAACATAGGTGCGAACTTTGCCTGACAACCTGTCATATGTAGTACGATTCTTACAACATCCACAGTATCCACAAAGGGCTTGGATCTGCGTTGTTGGAAACCAAGTCCCCTGAAGGAATATACACAAGGCAGATGAAGGGCTTAAAAGATGTTGCATCTCAGCTAGGTGGTGGAAAAAACTGCTACAGTTCTACTGGAGAATAATGTTGTCGATGTACAGTGAGGCCACGAAGGGACCAAGGGGGTCACCTGCTGCCACTGAAATTTCGTAAATAGATCTCGCCGCGACGAAAAACGTCTTTGCTTTAATGACTTCCACCCCAACTCGCGTATCATATCTGCCACACTCTCTCCCCTATTACGTGATAATACAAAACGAGCTGCCCTTTTTTGCACCCTTTCGATGTCGTCCGTCAATCCCACCTGGTAAGGATCCCACACCGCGCAGCAATATTCTAACAGAGGACGAACGAGTGTAGTGTAAGCTGTCGCTTTAGTGGACTTGTTGCATCTTCTAAGTGTCCTGCCAATGAAACGCAACCTTTGGCTCGCCTTCCCCACAATATTATCTATGTGGTCTTTCCAACTGAAGTTGTTCGTAATTTTAACACCCAGGTACTTAGTTGAATTGACAGCCTTGAGAATTGTACTATTTATCGAGGAACCGAATTCCAGTGGATTTCTTTTGGAACTCATGTGGATCACCTCACACTTTTCGTTATTTAGAGTCAACTGCCACCTGCCACACCATACAGCAATCTTTCCTAAATCGCTTTGCAACTGATACTGGTCTTCGGATGACCTTACTAGACGGTAAATTACAGCATCATCTGCGAACAACCTAAGAGAACTGCTCAGATTATAACCCAGGTCATTTATATAGATCAGGAACAGCAGAGGTCCCATGACGCTTCCCTGGGGAACACCTGATATCACTTCAGTTTTACTCGATGATTTGCCGTCTATTACTACGAACTGCGACCTTCCTGACAGGAAATCATGAATCCAGTCGCACAACTGAGACGATACCCCACCTTGACTGAGTGAGGAGTTATGGTGTCAATTAAATAGGTTCCAGGTTCCATTGCGTGGTGGGAACCAGGGCCTGCTGGAATCTCCATCTTGGGCACCGAATTGGAACAGGTGGGATCTGGTGGGAGCCACCAGAACATAGTCTTTCTTGGAGGACATTTTCTTCCCTTTCCTCCTCAGATGATTTTGATGATTGCAAGGGCTTTTGAATCAGTTTCAAGTTAAGATGATCGCGAAGCCCTATGACCAGCAACCTGTGGCTCCTTTGGTACCACTCGTTGGTGTCCAGTTGTAGACTGGTGGAAACCCTGGAAGGAAGTGTCGAGAGGAGCCAAAGGAACCTGACTCGTCTCTGACAGAGATGGTGACCAATGTGCACAGTGGGTGGGAAGCCATTGATCTGAAAGTAGGTGTGGGATAAGCAAAAAGAGGGGAGCCCCCAACCATCAAGGGGTAGGCATGGTTGATCAGCCCTGAGGGGGGGGGGGGGGGGGGGGTGTAATGGGTGGTAGTATTGTCACCGAATGTGGAATGTGGCAATGTTGTAGCTGTAGCGTATGAAATTGTTTGACATTCTGGGTACAACTGCTCGTACTACTTCTTGACCTCTTGGTAACTGAGTTTGTTCACAATTTTCTCTCTGGAGAACAGTGCAATCTGCAAGCAGGGAGAATAGTGCTTTTCACAGATGGGGGAGGTACACAGGGAGTGTTTTCATGCAGCGCTCATCCATAATCCCTACAGATGCAGCAGCATTACAATGCAAAGACATGTTCCCAAATTTCAAGCACGTGAAGCATCACATAGGGAGGGGACATAGGTTTCACACTGCATTGGTATACCATCACCTTGACCTTTTTAGGCAATGAAAGATGAAGGGACTGGTTGAAAACCTACTACTGTTTGGTCCCCTATGTACACATGCATGAAGTGTACACCATGTCGCCCCAAGTTGGTGCAAAGCTGATCATCAGATTATAAGATCAGGTCTCTGTGGAAAATGATGCCCTGAACTAAATTTAGACTGTTATGGGGCATGATAGTCACTGGTATGCCACCCAGCTTGTTACAAGCAAGCAGTGCCTGTGACTGGGCATGGGATGCCATTTTGATTAAAATTGACCCACTTTTCATTTTAGAGATGGCTGCCACTTACTCAAATTTTTCTTGTAAGTTCTCCACAAAGGACAAGGTCTTTGTGCCCAAGAAGGAATTGCCATTAGTCCCTGCACAAACCAAGTATTGCAGGAAATACTGCTCTGCTTGCCCCCTTAGCCCTACATTCCTCCCATGCCATAGCCAGTGAAGAGAACATTTTAGGGTTGTGTATCTCTGCATTGAAAGAGGATTGTCCTTTCATAGAGACTGCTGGGTTTGTATGGCCACCAGCTGCAGCTCATCCGCCATGATGCCATCCACTCTGAACGTGGGCTCTCCCCATGGACACCACACAGACTCAGCAAGGCTACCTGACCATTAATCCATTACTCAGAGTCGTCATGTCCCATTCCTTGGCATACATGGTGAGTTTTCAGCTCAGGCACCAAAAGTGTGATCCCCATGTGGTCAGGGGGCTACCATTGTGCAGGTATTTTATGATCCCCCCCTCTCACCCAATGGGATGGCTGCCATGCTGGGTTTTGGGTGTATTACATATTAAAGAGAAGGATGCACAGATGGTAAGGCACAAAAGTGGAGCACATACAGAAATTCTGTCAAATTTTGAAAATTGGTAGCAAGTCAAACCAAGCAATGGGAACCCTGTGTTTGTTTAATGAAAAGTTTTAGAATAAACGAGAAGTGGAAACCTGAGGCCCAGTCATAAGACAGGTCCAAGCAGGGTCGGCGCCAAAAAAACCATCCAATGGATAGGCAGAGGCGGAAAGTGGAAGTATAAGCATCCAGCACAGACTAAAGTAATGCTGCAAAGGCTGGGGCCCCATGGTAGCCAACCAGTAACTCACGAAGAGTTATCAGCACCCTGGGGGGAATGTGCAGTTAAAATCCAAGTTATTTGCTATGGTTTGTGGTATAAAAACTGGTTTTTGTTTTTTTTTTCTACAAAAATACAGTAATTATGAAGCTTTGTATCACTGTACAGTCTGTCATCAAAAATTTTAAAAAATGGCTACCCACAAAATTGATACTTTTTGCAACAACAAAACATTGTTTTTCGCCGTTTTCTCAGGACCCACCCGTGAACAAATGATCTTTTATAACTCACCTAAAGTCCACCCTAGACCACACCAAGTGGAAAAGAATTAAAAATTTGCTCTATTTGCCTGGGCTGGAGGAAGTGTGCAGTGTCTAAATTTTGAGTCTGTACTGCAGGATAGCTACAGTATGCCCCTTCCTCTAATGGGTAAATGAATGGTCGCTAGACCAAGGCATTCGGAAACACCCGACTCGTTATCTCTGATCAATAGAATCCGAGACAAGATTTCCTGAAAAATTCCATTTTCACACACGACTTTTTGTAACATACTGGTACTATGCACAGACTGATATACCAGGAGGTTATAATTAAAGTGCAGTTACTCACAGACATCCAATGTGGTCTGTAATCATCATATGACAGCAAAACTTAATACATATTCTAATGTCTTAACGCGGAACCAATTTACATTGGGGAAAAAACTGGTTCCAGTTTTGGCCACCAGGTGTAACTGGCACTATGAATACAAAGGAGATGTTTACAAATGTTTCCTTATGTAATGGATTAGGAAATGTATGTGAACAGGAAAGTTGAAACAAGTGAGGAAGGCACAATGTTGATTTTATTATTTAATTGTTGCCTACACAATTTGTTCAATATGAGCACCAGAGATGTTAATGAGATACTGCATCCATAAAACGATGTGATCAACAGTTACTCGCAGCAGTTCTGTTGGAATCTGAACAATGTGGTCCTATATACTGGCCTTCAGATGAGGTAGATACTGAAGGTGTCCCGGGTAAACACGTTCTTTTAGATATCCCCAGAGCCAAAAGTCACATGGATTCAAATCGGGTGATCCTGTATGCCATCCATCTGGAAAACCTCTGGAGATAACACATTCATGGAAGGTTGCATTACACAGATGTTTCACTGGATAACCAATGTGAGGTGTTGTCCCATCTCACATGAAAACAGTGACTTCCCCACAGCTGTGCTCTTCCAAGGCAGGATTCACATACTCTACAAGGAGGTCTTGATATGCAAATGTCACAGTATACCCAACTGGACATTGGGATGTATTCTCTTCAAAGAAGAGCAGATCGAGAATAAAGGTGCATTTGAGTCCACGCCACATGGTAACATATAGCAAGTGAAATGGCTCCTCATGCACAATATGTAGTTTAACAGTACCCCAAATCTGGCAGTTCTATGTACTTGCTGTATCCTGTAGTGTAAAACGTACCTCTTCACTCCACAGACTATTGCCTGGTCACATATCATCAACTTCAATCGATGCCAGAATCCGAAGAAATTGCTGCGGATCATGAGGTTTCAATCACTGCTCAGTCTGGGTCTTGTATGCGTACCAGTGTAAAAGTAGGCCGCAAAACTTCCCATACTGTTGACTACGGGATGGACAATTCTTGTGACACTGCCCAAGCCCTATCACTATCCAGGGCATGGCTGCATGGTCAGTTACAGCAACAGCAACCTTGTCTATAACTTCCTCAGGGATAAGACGCCTTACTCTTCCAGCCGCCATACCCAGCTTACTCATGTTTTCGGATTTAATTGCCATAATGACATCGGCCGTCTCCTAAGATTTTTCAGTCAGTGATACTCTCTCAATGCAGCACCATAACTCCTGCCATTCACATAAAACTGTTTCACAAACACTCATAGTCTCTCTTCTCAATAGCCACCTCTTCACTGGTATTGTGGCTTGGCAAATGAATGTGGATGTTGATGTTGCGCCATCACACAGTGTACAGTGCCAATTTTGCACCTGGTGGCCAAAATTACAACTATTTTTTCCAGCATAAATCTGTTCTGCATTAATGCGTTAGAGCATCTGCAAAGTTTTGCTGGCATACAATAATTAAAGCTCACATTGGACCTCTTCGAGTGGCTGCACTTTAGTTATAATCACCTGTTAGCTAACAGCAGTGGGAGTATTATGCCTGCTATTCCTTAAAGTTTTCTCAGTTTGGTGTGGAAGTTCAATCTTATGATTGATTCTGCAGCTTGTTTAATTGTTTGAATTCTATTCAGTATGATTAACCAGAAGCTACGTGATAAAGACAGCATTCGGGAAATAATTGTTTGAGATGATAATGGTTCCAGTGATGGAAAATATTTGTCATATTCACAAGATATGCATTCAAATCTTTTTTGAGAGTGGAATCTCTCTCTGTTGAAAAACTGATATGTGGCCTGTTAAAACAGAAAATGTCACATCATTGACCAACAAGTGGCAGTAAAATTAAAATCAAAATCTCTGATGGTAGAATGACCTGAAACATAAAAAAGGTGAAACTTAGTTATCATCATCTGATCACATAGCATCATTGCTATCTTATCTATCTCATTATATAAGATTATAATAGAGGGAAACATTCCACGTGGGAAAAATATATCTAAAAAGAAAGATGATGAAACTTACCAAACAAAAGCGCTGGCAGGTCGATAGACACACAAACAAACACAAACATACACAAACATACACACAAAATTCTAGCTTTCGCAACCAATGGTTGCCTCGTCAGGAAAGAGGGAAGGAGAAGGAAAGACAAAAGGATATGGGTTTTAAGGGAGAGGGTAAGGAGTCATTCCAATCCCGGGAGCGGAAAGACTTACCTTAGGGGGAAAAAAGGACAGGTATACACTCGCACACACACACATATCCATCCACACATACACAGACACAAGCAGACATTTGTAAAGGCAAAGAGTTTGGGCATTTTTTGGGCAGAGATGTCAGTCGGGGCGGATGTACAGAGGCAAAGATGAAGTTGAAAGACAGGTGAGGTCTTTCAACTTCATCTTTGCCTCTGTACATCCGCCCCGACTGACATCTCTGCCCAAAAAATGCCCAAACTCTTTGCCTTTACAAATGTCTGCTTGTGTCTGTGTATGTGTGGATGGATATGTGTGTGTGTGCGAGTGTATACCTGTCCTTTTTTCCCCCTAAGGTAAGTCTTTCCGCTCCCGGGATTGGAATGACTCCTTACCCTCTCCCTTAAAACCCATATCCTTTTGTCTTTCCTTCTCCTTCCCTCTTTCCTGACGAGGCAACCATTGGTTGCGAAAGCTAGAATTTTGTGTGTATGTTTGTGTTTGTTTGTGTGTCTATCGACCTGCCAGCGCTTTTGTTTGGTAAGTTTCATCATCTTTCTTTTTAGATATATTCATTATATAAGATCCTACAAACCAAGCCAAACACATTTACCAGAAAATGTGAATATTTGACTGATCTATAATTTGTACAAAGAACATGTTGAAAGTCAAGGAAAAGAGCCAGTTGCAGAAAACATCTAACACAGATCTTTTAACGAAGAGTTCAACTTGCATTACAACACTCCTCACAAGGACGCTTTTCAGCAATGTGACACTTTTGCTAATACCACTCAAGCATCTAACAAATGACGAAGAAAACTCACCATTTCAAAATGACCACTAAATGCATCTACATAAGGCTGAAAAATCAAACACATTGAAACAAGAGAACCAAATGTGAAACATGTTATAACGTGCAGTCATACCTGTGTGCAGGACAGAACAGAAACTGTAAACTGAAATATTAGACCAAAGTTCATAAGAAGTGTCCATTCCTGTCTCCCAAATGATGGCAATTTTGCCTCAATAAAAAAACTGCAACAAGGCAAAAGATATTTTGTCATAATGAACGGTGTAATATTATAACCAACTGAAGGAAAAAACCTTCTCATGAAATTTTAAAGAAAAACAATGAAAAGACAAAATGAAAAATTCCTGTCTCGTAACTGATGAAGCAGATTCAGTACCAGATTATCAATCCATTCACACACTTTTTCAAGGAAACGCACTTCAAGCCAGGCTCTAACAAAGGACAATCAGTTTCTTTGACCAACATACCTCATAAAAGAGGAGAATATTGAATCTAAACACCTTCCAGCCATCTAAATTTCAATTGTTATTTTATTAATAAATCAGTTTCGGTGATATATTACATCATCTTCAGGCCCCCTAACCGACATGTAAGAAGATTCCCACTGTAAGACAACTGTTTGCGAAACAGTTGGTAAGCAATGATCAAAGAAATTGCTATGTCAAAAATCTACAGATACCGGTGGCCCCTATTTTGACTGGACCGACAACATTAAGGAACTTTTATCCTTCATCCCACCTGTTCATTAGCATTACTTTCAAAGTTGTCTCTTCTCACAATGCTGAAGACATTATGCTAGTTAACTGAAATGATATGAGGACAAATCAAATATAAACAGGATTTTTGTTCCTGAGCATTTACCATTAGTAAGACTGGGCCCACACGTGTGTGTGTGTGTGTGTGTGTGTGTGTGTGTGTGTGTGTGTGTGTGTGTGTGTGTAAACTGGCCATTCCACATGCACTACCAGTTCATCAGTAATGCACTTTATGTCAGCGCAACAGATACACCCCCTCCGTTGCACAATGAATAATTATAAAATTTCTTGCTCATGAAGGAGTTCAGGCAGTGAAAATTTTTTGGAGATTGACTGCACAGTTGGGGGACCACACGTTATTGAGGGCTGTTGTCTGCCTGGCATAGTGCGTTCAAAGAAGGATTAGAATGAGCGGAAAATCAAGAACATGACTGCCATCCTTGGACTGGCATTATGGAAGAAAACATTTCCACAGTTTGAAACATTCTTGAAGAAGATTGGCAACAAGATGTACTTGAAACACACACACACACACACACACACACACACACACAGACACACACAGAGAGAGAGAGAGAGAGAGAGAGAGAGAGAGAGAGAGAGAGAGAGAGAGAGAGAGAGAGAGTGAGTGTTGAGGGGGGGGGGGGGGGCATATGCCCGTCAGACAGATCCTTCATCTTTTGAGTGCAGACCAGAAGTTAAGATGTTTGGAGGTATGCCAGCGGGTTACAGCTAGGTTTGCTAAAGACGTGATAGATTTTTAGCCGGCCGCTGTGGCCAAGTGGTTCTAGGTGCTTCAGTCCGCAACTGTGCTGCTGCTGCTACGGTTGCAGGTCCGAATCCTGCCTCGGGCATGGATGTGTGTGATGTCCTTAGGTTAGTTAGGTTGAAGGAGTTCTAAGCCTATGGGACTGATGACCTCAGATGTGAACTCCCATAGTGCTTAGAGCCATTTGAACCATTTTTTGTTGCATCATCACCTGCCACAGAAAGTAGTTTCACATTACAATCCCAAGTCAAAACAAGCCAGTACGGAGGGACAGAGAAAAGGGGAGAGCGAGAGAGAGAGAGAGAGAGCTAAGACTTGACTGTCACTTTGCTAGGTCCTTTCAACTGTTTTCTTTGACCAACACAGCATTTTGCTCATTGATTCTTCGCACGAGTGAGATACAATCAATGCTGCTTACTACTGCGAGCTGTTTAACCATGCGAGAGCTGCACATCGCCGTAAAAACAAGACTACCAATTCGAGAGGCCATTCTCCTCCATAGTAATGCCAGCCCCATACTCCAGTTTTAACCATCTCAAAACTCAAGAAATGAGCTTGACTCAACTTTATCTTCTTCCCTCAGCTCAGACCTATCACATTGTGATTTTCATTTGTTTCATCTGCTTACAGCAGCTCTATGAGGGCTGTGATTTTAAGATAATGAGGGTGTGGAGGAATGTGTGTACAACTCGTGTCCTGATGCAATAACATTCATTCTACAATGTTGGAATAAAAAACCTTCCTTCTCACAGGGAAGAAAAAATTATATTTCCAATTTATTTTTTCAATAAATATTTTTTAATATCTTCATTATATTTAATTTAGCCTCTTAATATTGCCAACGAGTAACAATGTTTATGTACAATTCTGTAAATAGTATTGTTGATGGCCATGTTTATTTTTGAAGTAAATAAAATCATTTGCCTGTTTATATCACATGTGGAGTAACTTCATTTGGGCAAACTATTCTGAGAACATAAATCATGAAAAAGTAGTACATAAAGTACTTTTGAATTCTACACAGCAATTCTCATACATAATTAAATATTTTGAAATATTTTAATGAGAATTATCTTATTTGGGTTCTAACGGGCTCATTTATTGCACTCGGTCCATTCCCTATGATTCCAAGTCTGTTGTTATCCTCAGACTTAAGAGTGCTGAGAAATTGTGATGTCCAAAACATGCTTACATTCTTCAGTCTTCTGAGGCACGCATTAAAAGAAGTTTGTGTTTTCCATCCATACTTACCTCAGGTTTAAAGAGCTGTCGTCAATGGGTGTGAGGAGGAAAAGGGTGGGGTCAACAGGTTGGCTTCCTTTACAACTATTTCCAAACAATGCCCACGCACTCGCGCATGCATGACTGATACCCAGGTACATTGGAATATGCCTACTTATAACTGTGCCCAATAAGATGCCTACATTGATCCTCAGCAAGTTTACTCGAAGTTGTGTAGCCAACCATCAGTATTTGAACACTGTGCCAGCATTCAAAATATGATTAGTGGCTCACAATATAATGTGATGTGGCATGACACTGAATATAATGTGTCGTGTAGTATAGGGGCTGGCGTGAGATAATTTTAAATGCAGTAAATCTTGCTATTTTTCAGGCTACAAGAGCAAAAAATCCACAATCATTAAGACAGAAAGTGGCACTTACAGTGTGGAAGTCAGGTGAATCTCTGAAAATGCCACTTATACCAACAGAGCGTGAATGCTATTAGTATGTTCTAATGAAACAGTCCTATGAATTGGTAAGCATTTACCCCTCTCTCAACAGCTGGGACTTTTGAAAACAATTATTTTTAGTTTTTTTTATTGATCAATTCATGTGCAACAGATTTGAATGTTCCCTTCTGACAATTTCAGCTAGAAAAATATTTAGTGCAACATTGTTTACAATTGCAGTGATGAGCCTTGCCCATTGCTGACTACTTGTGTGTAATCTTTCTGCAACTAATGAAACTCAGCTGCAGTTTATCACTATAGCAATGGGCGAAAACGTGACCATTTAAAATTGACTCCGATTGTCTTTGGACATAAAAATTTGATCATTTTAATCAACTTTTGTAACTGCATTGACCAGGGAGACTCTACTGGAGTCTAAATTTATGATGTTGCCAGACTTTGAGAAAGCCACGTGGCTGCCACATCTGGAAAATACAAAGTCAGGAGCTATCAAGCTAAATCCTTTCAAGTACTACAATGGCAATAGTGATGTAAGGTATATGTGCTCTGCATGTTGCAGTTTTATACAGAAATAGTTGAGTCACTTCTAAATTATACGCCTGTTTTACAGATTAGCATTTTTGGATGGCTATCCTATGCAAAACACTGGCCACAGCGAAGTAGTAAGCTCTGTAGTAGGAGTTCCATGAATAGATCTCCAAGAGTACTGTACCATTAAAAGTTGTTTCCAGGAGGCAACATGAGGTACATCAGCCCCTTTAGAAAGTATAGCCGACACCTGTCAGCACTGTAAATTCCTATTGTTGAAACTGCTGAAAATATGTTCATGAGTCACCATTTTCAAATTGAGTTGAAGAATAATCTACATATGATCAGTTTAAATGTTGTATCCCATATTTACTAATGCGAATTCTTTACAGACGAATGGAAAAACTGGTAGAAGCCGACCTCGGGGAAGATCAGTTTGGATTCTGTAGAAATGTTGGAACACATGAGGCAATACTGACCTTAAGACTTATCTTAGAAGAAAGATTAAGGAAAGGCAAACCTACGTTTCTAGCATTTGTAGACTTAGAGAAAGCTTTTGACAACATTGACTGGAATACTCTCTTTCAAATTCTAAAGGTGGCAGGGGTAAAATACAGGGAACGAAAGGCTATTTATAAATTGTACAGAAACCAGATGGCAGTTACAAGAGTTGAGGGGCACGAAAGGGAAGCAGTGATTGGGAAGGGAGTGAGACAGGGTTGTAGCCTATTCCCGATGTTATTCAATCTGTATATTTAGCAAGCAATAAAGGAAACAAACAAAAAGTTCGGAGTAGGCATTGAAATCCATGGAGAAGAAATAAAAACTTTGAGGTTCGCCGATGACATTGTAATTCTGTCTGAGACAGCAAAGGACTTGAAAGAGCAGTTGAACGGAATGGACAGTGTCTTGAAAGGAGGATATAAGATGAACATCAACAAAAGCAAAACGAGGATAATGGAATGTAGTCGAATTAAATCGGGTGATGCTGCGGGAATTAGATTAGGAAATGAGACGCTTAAAGTAATAAATGAGTTTTGCTATTTGGGGAGCAAAATAACTGATGATGGTCGAAGTAGAGAGGATATAAAATGTAGGCTGGCAATGGCAAGGAAAGCGTTTCAGAAGAAGAGAAATTTGTTAACATTGAGTATAGATTTAAGTGTCAGGAAGTCATTTCTGAAAGTATTTGTATGGAATGTAGCCATGTATGGAAGTGAAACGTGGACGATAAGTAGTTTGGACAAGAAGAGAATAGAAGCTTTTGAAATATGGTGCTACAGAAGAATGGTGCAGATTAGATGGGTAGATCACATAACTAATGAGGAGGTATTGAATAGAACTGGGGAGAAGAGGAGTTTGTGGCACAACTTGACTAAAAGAAGGGATCGATTGGTAGGACATGTTCTGAGGCATCGGGGGATCACAAATTTAGCATTGGAGGGCAGTGTGGAGGGTGAAAATCGTAGAGGGAGACCAAGAGATGAATACACTAAAGAGATTCAGAAGGATGTAGGATGCAGTAAGTACTGGGAGATGAAGAAGCTTGCACAGGGTAGAGTAGCATGGAGAGCTGCATCAAACCAGTCTCAGGACTGAAGACCACAACAACAACATTCCATATTTGTACCAAGACATCACACCAGTTATCAATGAGATCTGGAATGGCTTTAAACACTGATGCACAAAACTAACATCCAATTAAATGAACCTTCACTCAAGTTTTACAAAAGCAAAATTTCACAACATTCGCCTTAGATGAGTCCAAGCAAATGGATACCAATAGCAGTTTCTTCTCATCATGCTCTACGTATTCACCTCTAAGGTGAATTTATTTTATGTGGCTCTGTATGTGATAGTGAGGCCCCTGAGTCTGATGAACGAGTGAAGGGATGTCTCATCTGGCTCCAATTTCCATAGTCCCTTACTAACTATAACACAAATGTAAGCCAGGACAGTTTTCACTCTCACTAGCAAGGAAGGGAAGTCTTGTCCTGATGTCTACCGAAGTATGTGAGAAGGCAAGGAAATTAACAACAGACACACATTATGATGAGAAACGTAAATATTTTATTGAGGCAAAATGTGCCTTTTGACTGAATGCAATATCCTCATTTGACTGGACACTTAGAAGGTTAATAAGCAGAACACTACAACATTGTACGACCCAATGTCCCAGAACTCACTGGAAAGTCTTTCTGCACATAATGCAATCTAAGACCTGCCCGTAAAGTAAAAAAGTACAGTTCAATAATCAGTATTACTGTGTTTATCTACCAATAGTATGACAGACTGTCGTATCTACAGTACCAGTAAATATAAAAATTTATCTATAGTGTCAGTAAATATAAATGTTTAATTTGAGGATACAACTGTCACATTTATTCATTGGAAACTGGCATTTTTGAATATACAAATGAGTGGTGTGACTGTCATATGACTTTGCTGTCCTTCATTACAATACAATTTTGATGTTCCCTCAGACTATCTATTTTATCCCACTAACTAATATTCACATTCTTCCAAAAAAAATAATTTCGTCAGGAACTAAAAATTACCTACCATGTACAGCAGCAGCAGCAGCAGCAGCAGCAGCAGCACACATCTAGTGTTGATTAAAACAGAGTAAACAAGCTTTTAGAGTAAATTTCACTTGTTTAATACAGTAACATATCATTAATCATTGGAAGACCTTAATCTGATGAGTTTCCCTTCATACAAAAACCCGTTATTACAAATATAATAAATCGAAGCAACACAGGCTAAATGAAACAACATTGACCAGCACATTATTCTTTTCTTGCAGAAGTGCTTCTTAAAGAAGAAACTATGTTGACATTAATTAATTACGAGTTGAAATTGAAATGAATCCATCAACTGCATTAACTATTCATGAAGTAAGAAGTATACTACATTTTTTTGAAGATCTGAGTAAAAGTAACAATAAAATAAGCAAAGATACAGCTATGGACAGTCTTTTAATTTAAAGGGAAGTTCGAAACCACCCAAAATTTTTCCTTCTATGAGTTAATTTTAGAACCATATTGTGAAATCTAAATATGTTCTGAACTTCAGAAAAAATATGGCTGTACTAACTGCAAGCTTACATTTATTAATATCAATTTTGAAGGCAAAGAAAAGATACATTAATAATTTTTAAGCTAGTTAAAATGTAAGGTAAATAATTTTATCACTTCAGCTTGCTATGTTCCACATGAAAGGTCATTTGACATTGTGTATTGCCACAAGAATGAGATTCCCATGTTTAGACTGGCGTAAGGTGTCATATGTCAGGTATGGAAACTGAAGCAAATTTGTAACTAGATTCACATGCTGAGGCTGTGTCATTTTTTGAAGAAGACCTTCATAATGCGTACAACAGGTTTTCTTTTGTACCCATGATTGCCTAGTGCAAGTCTTAATGAAGACAGCACCTTCTAAGCTTCTGGAGGTTTCAAGTATGGACACATTTGTGACTACATGGTTCTTGTATACAATCTTCCTTTTACCTGATCAACACTCCAAGTCTGAGCAATAATGTTTATGAAAACTATAATGGGAGATGATCCTTAATTGATATGAAAGTGTGTGCACTACCAATGTTTGGAAGGTAGCATAGAATGTGGAAGGAATGGGGAAAAAAGGGATGACTAACATCTAAGTATCAAGTTGGGTATGGCTGCAGCATGTTTTAAATAAAATGCAATTTGGATTTGGAATCGACATTCAGCTGCACAGTCTAGACTAGATGAAATTACCTGAAATAGCACATAATATGAAACTTCAAAGCTTTGTTGCGGAATTATACATTAGGCACCTTACCAGAACAATACATTTCTGTAGCTCTGTTTTACCACTCATCATGTCACATGGCGATACTTACGTTACTTATGGCTGGGGCCTGGATTTTAATGACTTAAACGAGTAGCAAAATATGCGAGCACTTTTCATCTAAACTTACATTAAGTCATGTTTCATTTTTTAAGGTTTATTCAAGTTCATTTAAAACATTCTTGTGGTTTTTGTGTACATTGTAACACAGAATCCACTTCTGAACAAATTGTGAGTCTAGTACTTACTTTTTGCCGTGTTTGAAATTAATAGCACTTAGTTTTGAAATGTCTACAGATGTGTGGAAGGAAACAAAAAAAAATTGAAACAAAAAAAAATTGAAACAAAAAAAAATTGAAACAAAAAAAAATTGAAACAAAAAAAAATTGAAACAAAAAAAAATTGAAACAAAAAAAATTGAAACAAAAAAAATTGAAACAAAAAAAATTGAAACAAAAAAAATTGAAACAAAAAAAATCGAAACAAAAAAAATTGAAACAAAAAAAAATTGAAACAAAAAAAAATTGAAACAAAAAAAAATTGAAACAAAAAAAATTGAAACAAAAAAAATTGAAACAAAAAAAATTGAAACAAAAAAAATTGAAACAAAAAAAATCGAAACAAAAAAAATTGAAACAAAAAAACACATAAAAAAATCATGTTTTACTACTGCACACCACTTGTTTAAACTATTCCAAATTAGATAACATGTCTACAGCTATCACTGAGGATGGTTTTGGGCCTGGAAAATCTCCTCTCCACATCACAGAAGCATTTCTGAAGGCGGCGAGATCACCGCAGTCTAGCTTTGGTTCACTGTCTTTAAATGATGTTGCATTCCCACAAAGACCATCACTAATTTAGCACACCATTTAATATTCAGCATCTGCTGGAGAACACATACCAATTTGTTGTTCATTATGTCAACTACGTGACCATGAGCTCTAGCCAACTATTCTGCGCGTTACACAATAACCAGGGTATCACTCAGTTGAGTACCAACAATTTCCAGTGGTGTGACGGCTTTTGATACACTGAAAAGTTGGTGTTGATGAATACCCAGACAAGGAATCTAAAGGTCTCCCCCACAGTTCTGATAGCACTTAATTCATCGCTGTCCAGTTCACGAAAGAGTGAACTTATTTTGGTATAGTTGATGCAGTAACATTCAGTGGCATTACACCAAGACTCCCTTACGTAACAACAGGCTTGGGGACTCGGGAAGGGGGAGGTGGGGGGGGGGGGGGGCGGCGGGCAGTGAAGGTGCATGTTCATTGAATTTCTGCATCCATAGCACAACTTTCACATAGATTTTCTTGACACAGGTAATTTGATTACACCTTTTCGGCAACTCTGTGTAATGTATACCATACTTAGAGAGGAAATCTAAGTCCCCTTGACAGCCATTCACAGTAGTTTCACAGAGTTGTCAAACAAAATGAAAATTGTCTAGCTGTTTACTCTCTAGAGAGCTTCACACATTACGAGGAACTTTTCTGTGGGCCTATCCATTTTTAAACACCAACAACAATGTTTGCAACATAACTCTCACCCACACTGGTGGTTTTATTTATGGACACCCATACCCATACCCTTTGGTCTACAACACTAATTCATATTTTGTTGAGCAACTTGTCGTTAACACACACAAGTAGTTCTTTCTTAGTGTAGATTGATTTCAAACTGGATGTGTTGTGTACTTCTCCATGAACTGACATAAGCACGGATTCTTCAGCTTCTCCAGGAATGTTGCAAGACATCAGCAACTCACATAAGACCTTGAAGACTGAATGCACAATTGAGGTTGGGTTGGATTTTTTTGGGGGGAGGAGACCAGACAGCAAGGTCATTGGTCTCATCGGATTAGGGAAGGACGTGGAAGCAAGTCGGCCGCGCCTTTTCATAGGAACCATCCTGGCATTTGCTTGGAGCGATTTAGGGAAATCACGGAAAACCTAAATCAGGATGGCGATGGGGGGGAGGGGGGGCAAAGTGGCGAGGTGGGTGGGGGGGGGCGGCAAAGTGGCGAGGTGGGTGGGGGGGGCGGCAAAGTGGCGAGGTGGGTGGGGGGGGGCGGCAAAGTGGCGAGGTGGGTGGGGGGGGCGGCAAAGTGGCGAGGTGGGTGGGGGGGGCGGCAAAGTGGCGAGGTGGGTGGGGGGGGCGGCAAAGTGGCGAGGTGGGTGGGGGGGGGCGGCAAAGTGGCGAGGTGGGTGGGGGGGGGCGGCAAAGTGGCGAGGTGGGTGGGGGGGGCGGCAAAGTGGCGAGGTGGGTGGGGGGGGGCGGCAAAGTGGCGAGGTGGGTGGGGGGGGCGGCAAAGTGGCGAGGTGGGTGGGGGGGCGGCAAAGTGGCGAGGTGGGTGGGGGGGGGCGGCAAAGTGGCGAGGTGGGTGGGGGGGGCGGCAAAGTGGCGAGGTGGGTGGGGGGGGCGGCAAAGTGGCGAGGTGGGTGGGGGGGGCGGCAAAGTGGCGAGGTGGGTGGGGGGGGCGGCAAAGTGGCGAGGTGGGTGGGGGGGGCGGCAAAGTGGCGAGGTGGGTGGGAGGGGGGGGGGGCAAAGTGGCGAGGTGGGAGGGGGGGGGGCAAAGGGGCGAGGGGGGGGGGGCAAAGTGGCGAGGGGGGGGGCAAAGTGGCGAGGGGAGGGGGGGGGGGGGCAAAGTGGCGAGGGGAGGGGGGGGCAAAGTGGCGAGGGCGGGGGGGGGGGCAAAGTGGCGAGGGCGGGGGGGGGGCAAAGTGGCGAGGGCGGGGGGGGGGTCAAAGTGGCGAGGGCGGGGGGGGGGTCAAAGTGGCGAGGGCGGGGGGGGGGTCAAAGTGGCGAGGGCGGGGGGGTC
The DNA here is from genome assembly GCF_021461395.2 of Schistocerca americana. Classification (NCBI taxonomy): domain Eukaryota; kingdom Metazoa; phylum Arthropoda; class Insecta; order Orthoptera; family Acrididae; genus Schistocerca; species Schistocerca americana. The sequence continues at coordinate 795,015,228 of NC_060122.1, forward strand.
AAAGTGGCGAGGGCGGGGGGGTCAAAGTGGCGAGGGCGGGGGGGGTCAAAGTGGCGAGGGCGGGGGGGGTCAAAGTGGCGAGGGCGGGGGGGTCAAGTGGCGAGGGCGGGGGGCCAAGTGGCGAGGGCGGGGGGCCAAGTGGCGGGGGCGGGGCCAAGTGGCGGGGGCGGGGCAAAGTGGCGGGGGGGGGGCAAAGTGGCGGGGGGGGGCAAAGTGGCGGGGGGGGGGCAAAGTGGCGGGGGGGGCAAAGTGGCGGGGGGGGGCAAAGTGGCGAGGGGGGGGCAAAGTGGCGAGGGGGGGCAAAGTGGCGAGGGGGGGCAAAGTGGCGAGGGGGGGCAAAGTGGCGAGGGGGGGCAAAGTGGCGAGGGGGGGCAAAGTGGCGAGGGGGGGCAAAGTGGCGAGGGGGGGCAAAGTGGCGAGGGGGGGCAAAGTGGCGAGGGGGGGCAAAGTGGCGAGGGGGGGCAAAGTGGCGAGGGGGGGCAAAGTGGCGAGGGGGGGCAAAGTGGCGAGGGGGGGCAAAGTGGCGAGGGGGGGCAAAGTGGCGAGGGGGGGCAAAGTGGCGAGGGGGGGCAAAGTGGCGAGGGGGCGCAAAGTGGCGAGGGGGGGCAAAGTGGCGAGGGGGGGCAAAGTGGCGAGGGGGGGCAAAGTGGCGAGGGGGGGCAAAGTGGCGAGGGTGGGCAAAGTGGCGGGGGGGGCAAAGTGGCGGGGGGGGGCAAAGTGGCGAGGGGGGGCAAAGTGGCGGGGGGGGGGCAAAGTGGCGGGGGGGGGGAAAGTGGCGAGGGGGGGCAAAGTGGCGAGGGGGGGCAAAGTGGCGGGGGGGGGCAAAGTGGCGGGGGGGGGCAAAGTGGCGGGGGGGGGGCAAAGTGGCGGGGGGGGCAAAGTGGCGGGGGGGGGGCAAAGTGGCGGGGGGGGGGGCAAAGTGGCGGGGGGGGGGGCAAAGTGGCGGGGGGGGGGGGCAAAGTGGCGGGGGGGGGGCAAAGTGGCGGGGGGGGGGCAAAGTGGCGAGAGGGGGCAAAGTGGCGAGGGGGGGCAAAGTGGCGAGGGGGGGCAAAGTGGCGAGGGGGGGCAAAGTGGCGAGGGGGGGCAAAGTGGCGAGGGCGAAGGGCTACTCCTACAAGTTTGGAAAGGGAAGTTCATTCTGAAAGGTAGCAAAGCTCTGCAACATTTGTTTGTGTACCTATCGATGGCAAGTCATCTCTTTTATTCCTTAATAATACCTTTTTCTAGGTGTGTTCTCCTGCTGCTTGCTGAGTACTAGGGGTGTTAAAAAAATCCATGCAAAGTCTGAATGATGGCACCAATGGCAGGTATTGAGGTCATGTTAAATTAGTGGCATCTTTGGAAAGAACACACACCAAGTTTCAGCCATATTGGTCTATTTCTTTTGTGTTTGGCATTCGTGTGAATCAAGGAAGTTGAGTGATTGTCCAAAAATGGATGAAAAACAATTTCGTGTGGTGATTACACATTACTTTTTGAAAGGCAAAACGCCTCAATAGACTAAAGAGAAGCTTGATAAACATTACAGTGACTCTGCACCTTTGATTAGGACAGTTTATAAGTGGTTTCAAAATTTTCGGTTTGGCCATATGGGCACAAGTGATGCTGAACATCCTTGATGCCTTGTGGAGGTTACGACTCCAGAAATAATTGATAAAATCCACAATATGGTGGTGAGTGACATAAGAGTTAAGATGTGTGAGATTGCTAGTACTGTGGGCATCTCGAATGAACGTGTACATAATATTTTGCATAAACATTTGGACATGAGAAAGCTATCCGCATGATGGTCCTGCGATTGCTCACACTTTGCCAAAAATTGAATTGTGTGAAGTGTTGCAAGGACAGTTTGCAGCTGTTCAGGAAGAATCCGCAGGACTTTAAGCATTGTTTCGTCACTGTGGATGAAATATGGATACATTACTATACTCCTGATACTAAACAACAATCGAAACAATGGGTTACCAAGGGAGAATCTGCACCAAAAAAGGCGAAGACAATTTCTTCAGCTGGAAAGGTTATAGCGACTGTCTGAGGATTCGCAAGGGATAATCCTCATCAACTATCTGCAAAAGGGTGAAACTATTACAGGCGCATATTATTCATTGTTATTGGACCGTTTGAAAATCAAGCCCCATGGAAAATGCCGGAAATTGGACCGCAAAAAAGTCCTTTTCCATCACGACAATGCACCAGCACACACCTCAGCAATTGTGGTCGCAAAATTATTGGAAATAGGATTCCAACTCGTTTCACATTCCCCCCACCCCACCCACCCCCCACCATTCTCCAGACTTGGCTCCCTCTGACTACTATTGGTTCCCAGATTTGAAGGAATGGCTGGTGGAAAAAAATCTTTTTTCAAAGAAGGTGGTGATTGCAGCAACTAATAGCTATTTTGCAGACTTGGAAAATTCCTATTATTCAGAAGGGATCATTAAATTAGAACAGCATTGAACAAAGTGATAAGTCTAAAGTCTAAAAGGGGACTATGTCGAAAAATAAAAAAGGCTTACCCCAAAGACTTAATTAGTTTTTATTTTTGCACGGACTTTCCAAATGCTCCTCGTGAATTTTATCTATCCAACTACTTGTAGTTGCTACTCACTATATAGCAGAGATGCCGAGTCAATGATAAGCACAAAAAGAAGACTGTCAAAAACAGCTTTCGGCCAAAGAGGCCTCCATCAGTATTCTCTCGGATGCAGGGGGGTGTGGGGCAATAGGGCGGCCTGGGCAGTTGGGTTTCTGGACTTCAGAAAGCACTTAGAATGCGGGAGTGCTGAGAGTGGTAGGGCCGAGGAGAGAGATGGACTCCAGGGAGAGGTTCTGGGATGGGACTAAGGATTTGAGGAGAGACTTTAGATGCTGCTGGATTTCTGGAATGAGGTGTCTGTGGCAGGGTTAGTTGGTGGATGAATCTGACAGCTGGCAGATGCCTTCTACCAGGTAATCCTTGCAGTTCAAAACAACAGTGATTGAGTCTTTGTAGCAGGTGGGATTATAAGGTAGGGAACTATTTTTAGGTGGTGGATTGCAGCTCTTTCTGTGGATGTAAGGTTAGCTTGCATGTTGAGGGATTTGTGGAATGATGGTGATGCAAGATTCGAGGCTGAGAGATTGTGGAAAGTTAACAGGGGGTGATTTGAGGACAGTGGGGTGGATCATGGTTGGACAGAGGAGTGAACTGAGTCAGGCAGGATTAAACATTGGTCTTTGGTTGAGTCTGATTGATAGGGTTGGTGGCAAAAAAGTGTTTCCACTGTAGGGACTGGGAGGAGGAGAGAAGGTCTTTAACAAGTCCTGCATGACAATTTTTGAGTGGGGCAACAGCTGAGGCATTTGGAAAGGAGTGATACTTCTGTGGGGATAAGGCTTGTGTGTTTGGGTCTGTTTAGAGTCTGGATTCTGTATGGTGGTGGGAGTGAGGGTGTTGTTGTTCCCCCCCTTCTTTATTTTAATGGGTGTGAGGAGGTGGGTACACTGTCGTTATTCCATCCCAGGTTTTCCAATGTTCAATTACTTATAGGGTTGGTCTGATGTAATTTTCGACACTTATCTTCACATAGCTGCTGTGTTTGGCTGTATTACAATGTTGTTGCGTGTTAAAGCTCTTTTCTGCACCAACTTAAAAGTTCACATGGCTTATAAAATAATATTTCTCCACGAGTGCTTAAGATTATCCCCCCAAAATCACGAACAAAACAACACTGTTAGATAACTTTACTTTTAGTGTGTTGAAGCAGACTGTTTTTGTTTTTTTAACTGAATACTGTGACCATGTGTGCAATGTTTATTACATTGGAAGCAGCCTTTGTTGGCTTTGAGAGCCTTTTATTGACCCTGCGCAACCCTGTAAGTCAGTGAACCGACTCTTGTGTTAATCTGGTTGTCTTCTATATTCCAGATAAAAAGAGCTTCGTAGTAATAGTTATATTAGTGACAATATCAGTGATGTTACATTCGCAGTAAAAATACATTTGTCTACTCTGCAATAACTGGATTAGTGCATAAATTATTGTAAAATTCGCCCTAAAGTTCAAGAAAAAGTGGCTTGTCATTAAAATCTGGGTCCTGCTTACAGAATGTCAATCTTTATGTTGCTTCCTATTTGAAGTTCAGACACAGTCCTGTTGCTTCAACACTGATCAACAAGTATTATTAATGATTTCTGTATTCAGAGCTGTAGAAACAAACAGGACAAAATTCCATTGCCCTACAAATTTTTTTCCACACAAACTTATTCCAGTGCCATACATGTTTCACAAGAAGAAGGAAATAGAACTAATATGCACAGATAAAATCGAACGCATACACCCAAACTCTCCTCATTGCTCTCAGACAAAAACAATACAACACTGTGAGCAACTATAATGATTTATTGAGATAAAAGACATTTTATGTTACAAACTTCTCCTGTCGCTCTGATACAGAGCATTTTTCATTTGGTTAAACCAATGCATTTACGAACATGACATAATCTAACCCTCAAATTTTACAACTTAATATGAAGTAACATTAGCTGATGCAAGTACAAATCATTTGGTCTCCCTTCAAATTGCATATTTAGCACAAAATATTTTGTAATTTTCTTTCCAAGGCTTATAAATCTGTGTCATGGTATCAACAATGTTATATCCACTGCATCTAGTTTGTAACCTACCTTATAACTGGCATTGCAACAAATTAGGTTATGTTATAAGCCACCACACGGTGAAGACTACAGCAAAGCACCGAGTCACACAGGTGCATTATGTAACACCGGAGAAATATTTCCCTACTGTATGTCAACAACTTTTTCCTCAAAGTACAAAACAATACTATATTAATGGTAATATTTACAGCAATATACAACCAGCATAGCAGCAGTCAAAACAACATATTAGTAATCACACATTACACACATGGCCTTATCAGCAGCCACAGACAGCTATAATCCGGAACTCTTATGACAAAGGATAAAATGGTGTAATAATTGGGGTAGCAGTACCCATAAGAAATTCATCTTTGTTTCACCAAATGAAGTGACACGTATAGTGAGCTCTTCAAACACTTGTTTGTTATCCGTCCAAAACTTAGTAACTTGTCAAGAAATTTTTCTTTCAAGAAACTGCACTTTACAGTTAATTGTCTTATGTGCTTGAAATCTTGTGTATGTTAATTACTGATTTATGAACTATACAGCTGTTTTTCTATGCTGGTTTCATTCACTGACACTCTTGAATTTATCATATTCCAGGTACAGTGCTTTACCTTTGGTAGTAATCCTGGAAAACAATAATTTAAAATAAGAACAGTAATATACAGTAAGGGATGTATTGTTTTCCCTTTACATACCTTCTACTGACTTTGGCAAAGTAACTTTCGAGACTACTTCATCCAAACAGTTATAATATTAAAAAAATTGCCCTTTTATTTATTTGCAAAGTATTTTAACTAACACTTCAACATGTTCTTCAAGAACTCAATTTCAAAATGAACTTTAGTTCAGGGATTTTTTCTTTAAAGCAGCATGAAGTTTTGAGAGCTGAAGTCTCAGCATTTTTATAATATTTGATAAATATGTAAGTATCTGCTGCAAAGCACTGTACCATAGACAACATACATTGTGTGAATAGACTGCAGTCCACCAATATTAAACAGGCCTTCATGTACACAAACATCCTTCTCCTCCCCTCCTCACCATGCACACATCCACCAACATAAACACACGTATTTCATATTTTATTGTAGTGACTGATGAATGACCAGTTTCAGCACTTATTTTTTAATAATAAATTCAATCTCCAAGGTATACACCTTAAGGCTGATGTCACATATTTTACAGAAATAAGCAACTGCTTGCTAAAACACAATCCACTGTTTCACAGCAGTGTGAACAGTTCTCTCAGGTTAATAGCACACGGATACTTGAAGCCACTTTTTAATCTATAAAAAATTACATCTGTTCAAATAAAAAAAATTATTTCAAAATTGAAGGCTCGAAGATCATATTCTCACCAAGAGCCTCAGCCTTTTGTCAAATCTCATGTCACTGAATAAATTGTCAGACTAGATGTCTGGTAATTTACGATGGTATGAGATGCTAGGTATGGAAACCAGAACAAAATATTTATATCCTGAAGCAGAACAATGTAAATGGTGAAGATTATTAATTTGGACATATACAGATAGAAGTGAAGGAGGAAAATTTTTAAATAATACTTAACACAATATCACAAAAAGAAGGGGGGTGGGGGGTAGATGTAACTATGACGATTAATAGCAACACTTATTGGTATGATTGTTAATGGAGAATTTTGTTTCTCCAGGTTCAGTGGATACAAACAGGTGTCATCTCCAGCACATTCTTTTTTGCTTTGGTGCTATTGTTGGCGAGTTTTAATAAACTGAACAACAGAACTTCTAACAATGTTTTCCAGCTAGTAACGGCGGGGTTTGTTGGTTTGAAGAGTTCTATATGGAAGACTTTAGAGTTACTGACAAAACGAAGAGTAAATGAAACTTACTTTACATTTTCAAAGAAAAAAAGGAAAATAAAATACCCACAAATTCACCAACCAAATTTCTCTGCAAGATAAATTAGCCCTGATAGCTCATTTTTGCAGACTGTGACAATTTACCAGGTGCAGGGAATTATGAGCAGAAATTTTTACTTTGAAAGAAGACACAATTTCTCTACCCCCCCCCCCCCCCCCCCTCCCAAGATTGGTTAGAAGTGGGATTCACAACATAAATATGATTAGCTCTCTCATACAATAGATTCCTATTACAGACAAAGTTCAAGTCCATGCTGATCATTCTCAGCACTGTTCATGGTCCAGTTAATATTACACAAGAGAATTTAATCTACATTACTATAACAGTATACTCAGTGAAGTGTAATAAAAGAGACAGAAGCTCCTGCAGTGCACCGAGTAGTGTCAATGGCAATGGAGGGAAGAAAAAACAACCAGTGGAAGGAGTAATAACAAAGATCAGACAGTTTATGAAATTATGATTTAGAAAGACAGAAAAATTCAAATTGCTGCAATTTTTTTCAAAAATCATGAAGTAATGAGAACAGATTTTTTTGTGGGAGAACTCTGCACTCTTAAAGAAACAAGTATCATAACAGATAAACAATATTCTTATTATTGTTGATAAACTTTGGTAGATGATTAATACAGACAGTGAAAGTTTATAAATATTGGTTCTTACAAGAGATCCTTAGCTCTTTCTGAGAAATCTTCTCCTCCCCTCCCCCCCCCCCCCCCTCCCTCCACCAAACTACCACTCGCTCAATGATCCTGGTGCGACTTAAGAAATTTTGATTTCAGTAGGTGTGGGAAAGGACTCATTAAATATTATACATATACTTTAGTTCCAGAGCCAATTACAATTACTGCAATATGAGAAAAGAATTTCTGTATTTTCTATAAAAACTCATTCTGTACAAAGGACAAAAAATTACGCATGTATATATATTCTGTGGAAGAATGACAAGGAACAGGGTATAAAGAGAGGAGAACATAGGGAAGAAACTTTGCAATTTACATACATATATATAAGAAAAAAAATTACAATCAATGGTAAAAAATATGTTGTTCAGTGAATGGACATATCACGTCATGCTCATTTTATGCCAAACAATGAAACAATGTATTGCTTCCGAGTATTAAAACTGTTATTTTTCAAACTAACTAGGATAATGAAATGTAACATGGAGCTTTAAAATTATCATTATTAAGCGTCCTATGTTTAAAGGATGAATGGGTTACATAATACAGATTGTTTGATGATCCTTCAAAATACACAAAAATTAAGGGGTGTACATATGTATAAAATTAAATTAAAAATTTTAGTTCATTCTTGGGCCATACGGAATACCCTTCAAAATGATTTACAAAATTAATTATGTCGAACAGGGCGCTTTATTTTCTGGCTTATGAGTTCTTCGGCTTCTAACTGTGCTCTGAACGCTGCTACTTTTTCTTTGCACTTTATCAGTGCTTCAATTTCCTGCGTTAGGAGCTGATCAAGTTGCTTTGAATAAGCTGAAACAGAAACACATGGTGCAAAAATTGAAGTATTAATGTGCAGAACAGCAGGGATTATTGCTAGAAATGTAGTAATGTAAATAATGAGTAAGATTTTATGTGAGTGAAGCTTCCTGATACTTCCAACAACATTAATATGGTTTAGTCATGAAAAATAAAACACACAGAGTCAGTGAAGCAGATGCAGTAAATATTTTTTTCAAAATAGTTAAGAGTTTTACTATTTTTCCACCACCATAGAATTAAAACAACTTAGGGACCATGCCATCTTAACTTCCTACCAAAGAGTCGCTCGAGGGACTTCCGACGTTTAAGGTTACGAGATATCTGAGAATCAATTCTGAATACCTTTCTATTTTGCCAATCTGTAAGAGAAATATTAGTAACAAAAGTTCAGTTATGAATAAAATAAATTCTGTGAAAATAAATGAACCTGTGTAGGTGTTTTTATCTCATTTGTTTTCATTATTAAGTTCTCAATATGTCAAATAAAAAGTACCTTTACCATCCAAAACTGGCTTTGACTATGAAAATGTACCTACTTTGAATGTTTCATCTGGAGAAAATATATGAAATTTGAATCAGTAAACACCTTTGTGTTACATGGTCAGCTGACCCTACACTGTTATTGACTGGTGTCAACAGCAGTATTACTGTTAACAAAATTATTGAAGTTATCCATTCAGTAGCTGGCAATATTTCACTATAGAGTTTGCAAATAGATAAAATTATAAATACATTTAAACTATGTTTAACGTGACGAAACAACATTAGTTTTACATGAAGTTACTTCAATCATGCACATGCACAGTATTCCCCTAGTTGCAATGTTCCTCAATAAATTTTTCCATTTTCTTTTGTATCCTAAGCAAAGTCTTTTTTTCAAAGACAATACTGACCTGTAGAAAGTTTACTACTACTACTACAAAAAAAAAAAAAAAAAAAAAAAAAAAAAAAAAAAAAAAAAAAAAAAAAAAAGAGGGATGGACCTGGGAGGGGGAGGGGGGGGGGATGGAAAGACAGGGCATGTAACTGAATTATATAGCAATTTAAGGTCAAGCAACTAACTAAAGAGTACGGGACCTTGATGTATTTACTTTACTTAAATTTCCACGTCAGTATTGTGTTCGTGGGTTGTCAAATTATCAGTGTACGGGATGAGGAGGTGGGGTGGGGGTGTCTTCAAGCTGAAGGTTGGTTTTAACACCACAGAGTTTCACTAGGCACTGTCAGTCACACTGGAGGCGATATGCTAATGCCCTCCTCCAACTAGGGAACTGACTTTCCCTGCAAGTTATAAAGTTCAACATGGATGGCAAACTATAGTGTGAATCTGCATTTTTCACATTAACTAACATTGCCAGAGCTGAAAGTGGTCAGTTACAGATAAAGATCTTTGGAGCAATCTAGGATCAAACATGAGTCCTCACTGTAGGTTATAATTAAATAATGTCCTTAATGTACCACCATTGTTATTAACAAAATTACACCTGAAATGATAGTTAAACTGCCACACCTGTTTCTCTAGAAAAAGCACTATTCAACATAATTTCACCAAATTTGTACACCTGAATGGTTGAAGTTTGTAAACAGCTATCTTAAGAACAGAAATTGGCAGGTAACATCATCAAATCCAGGGATAGTTTTTAAACACGAAGATTATTAGTGACATAGGAGCCTTAACATTTTATCATGTGCTAGAGATATATGAAATAATGTTCCCTTGGAATGGTCCATCTGAAAGTAATTCAGGCATAAGCAGAGCTGAATTATCACAGACCGTTGGTTTTGTGTGTGTGTGTGTGTGTGTGTGTGTGTGTGTGTGTGTGTGTGAGCTGAATTATCACAGACGTATTTTTTGTGTGTGTGTGTGTGTGTGTGTGTGTGTGTGTGTGTGTGTGTGTGTGTGTATGTGTGTAAGAAATGGTACGTGGATTTTAATGGCAAGTTAAGAATCTGCACAACTGTATCTCTTGATTTCACTTAAGTATCAAAAAGTAAGGTTTTTCATCTTCCAGAGAGAGAGGGGGAGGGGGTGGGTGGAGGGGGGGGGGGGAGCGGTTGTTCTCTCATCTTACTGTTGAGAGTCATTCTGCACTTCAGAGCCTAAAAATTTGACTACTAATGTAGGGAAAGTAATTAAATTGAATAAATAAATTGTATCTTTAATTACAAGAATTCCAAACACCACAGAAAATCTGTTTCAAAGGCTTCATAAAACAAAAAATAATACAGTCAAATTTTGTTCATTTTGTGTCACATTTTTTTTAAAAACAAAATATGTCCTCCCATTATTTTATACTTTAATCTAGCACTTCAAGTTAAAAATTAAAAATAAGTGGCAGATAACAGTGTACTCTGTTAACTCTTATTAATCTGATGTCAGCACACAAAAACAACTTTTAAAACACAAACAAATTTACTCAAACTTAATTATACACATACAACAAACTGCAGAACACAGAGCAGTCAGTGGTTGGCAAATGTGTGAACACACACATGCACTCAAACTTGCACACAAACCAAACAGTGAACTGTCAATGACAGTCACTGAACTGTAATGCATTCACTGTATTAAAATTGTGAGAATAGGACAAACAATGCAACATACAATATGGGAATCGTACAAGCAATATAAAATATGTATCTTTCTCTAGGTGACGACTCACCTCTTTTCTTTGTGTAATTGCCTTTGTTGTGAGGGGAAGCAAATAAAGCATTGTGGGTAATTCCTGCATGTCGTGTGGCAGTGATACTATCTAGAACATCATCATTTGCCCCTTTTACAAAAGAAACCCTAGCTTCATTTTTCTTTATTGTCCTACAATTACTAGTCTGGAGATCACCACGGTTAATTACATTATTTGTATAGGTTTTCAGCATACTGCTGCGTGTACAATTTATGCTATTCATACTAGAACAGTAATTCTGATGCTGCTCACCGTCTTGGTCATAATCCACTTCATTTGTAAGCGCAAAAAGCTTCTCAGCCACATGATGCCAGTGTGGGTTACACTCTAACAAATGTTTGTGTGTATCAATAACTTCTTCTTCTAACATCTGAAGATGCGAAACAGCTTCGTGGAATGTGTATAAATCTGCAGAGATTTCTTCAGCCTGTGAAAGACACGGATAAAGTCGATACATCAAACCCTGATGTAAAAATATTGCATTAGTTTACTTATTAAATTATGTTCACTTCATTTAAATAGGCAAACACTCAAGTCAGTGACAAAATTCTAACTTTATGCTTGCAATCAAATTGCTGATGGACTGTGCACTCACATTGTATGGGGACTGGAGATTGATTAGCTGAATGTGCCTACATTGAACTAAAGTAGCATTATAAAATAATCTCTCTCTCTCTCTCTCTCTCTCTCTCTCTCTCTCTCTCACACACACACACACACACACACACACACACACACACACACACACACACACACACACAAAAAAAAACAATACCATTGCAAAATCTGGCACTCACATTTAATGATCGCAGCTGCGCAAGGTCACTATCTTCTAAGTTGTCGTCGACTCTCATAGTTTCTTCTTCGCTTGGTGACACTTTTGTTTCAGTGAGATCAGTTGCATTTAGTTCCTTTACTCTGTCAGCATAACGTAAAGTGTTCAGGGAATGTTCACAGGAACTCATGCCAGGACTTATCATCGCTATCTGTAATACAAAAACAAACAGTAGAATATGTTCTGAATATTATTGTTGCCTCCACTACAGTCCTACCACAATTCCTCCTATCCCCCCTTTTCTGCCTTTGTCCCACATCAACACAGCTATTTACAAAAGAAGACTCTTTGTTCCCTCTTGGCTGAGATTACTGGCCATAAGCAGTAGTTTGACTATAGTTTTTAAAGATCAGTAATTTATACATGGAACAATATTATGATTATTAGCACACTTTGAAATAGTAAGTATTTTAAAATTTGTGATTTATAAAATTTAAATTCAACTCAAATGCTTTCTAAGTAAAATGTAATTCCCTGCAAATTCCATGTTTTTTTCAGAGGAATCACCACCCTGAATTACAGATTTGGCATTGTTAATTTACAGGGTGGGTGTGGCTAAATGCCCTTCTTGTCACCACCCCTGAAATATCTGTCAGTTTGGGCTTCTTTCCAGCACTTTTGTTACACACTCCTGTAAGAGAAGCATGTATGACCACTTGCAGAGCTCTTCTTCATATGTTTTGGAAAGAATTTCCTAGTCCAACCTTTGATTATTCCACATTCTTCAGCAGTAGTATAGTGGTTAGAGTTATCTGCCAGTGGCTGGGGGGGCCCAGGTTCTATTCTGCATAACTACCTTAAATTTTTTATGGTGGAAAGATCTAAAACAGGGTCCACTCAGCCTCTTGAGGCTATATAAGAAGCCATTTGATAAAATACCCAGCAAAACAGGCATGTAAGCTGCAAAAATTGTCAAATCTACAAGCTTGTACCAAACTGGAACCAGCAACACATTTATTTATTTAGCACTATTTCAGGATAAGCTATGCAAGTTCTAGGCAGGTAACTTGGGTGACTAACGGCAGTCACCCAGCATCCTACCAACAAGTCTAAATATGCCACTTACAACAGAGCCTGTGATACTGATCCACTTCGAGTCTTCCACACAATATCAATCCCATTTTTTTTTTTTTGTAGAAAGAAAATAAATGAACATCACTGAAGGTCATGGAGAAGAGGGGGGGGGGGGAGGGGGGGGGGGGGAGAGACACAGAGTTGTGAGCTTTTACACTTCAGTAGGCCAGAGGGACAGGATCGCAGAGTTCAGGCAGGGACCGAATGTCGAGGGATGTAGCACAGAATCCATGCCCACAGTTACCAGTGAAGACCTCAATCGCAGCAGCGTACAGGAAGAATAATTCGGGATGCCAAAGTAGGCAATTCCCCCTCCTGAGGATTAAATCAGAAGGGAACCACTGTCTTGTGGAGGAGTGGAAATGCCAAAGGCTAAGGGAAATAACCCCAACAGACAAATCTTTGGAAGTGATAGTCCCAGCAAGCCAGCTTCTGAACAATGTAAATTGCTTCAAAATGTAAATGAGGCCTTGTATGGAAACACTGTTTCTTAAAAACCAATTCTAACTCTCCATCTGGCAATGATATTAATGTCTGTGCAACACACAATGCTATATCATGACCAAAGAGGAGAACACACCCAACCCAGAAAGTGACCCAAATCAAAAATTTCCACACCTGTATTCTGGCACACACAAAATAGAGGAATGTGTGGACTTTAGGAAAACGAGAAAAATCAACATACTTGACTCTGTGAAAGCTCAAGGTAGTGCCATGTTTCAAAGGACCTTAGGGAGGTGTATCTATTCTAGTCTGTATTTTTATGGATCATCAAATGAAAGATCATGTTGTAGACATAAAATATGTATCTGATGAGATTTTTCATGCCAGACTAAAATTAAATTCTTACCAGAACAGTAATATTCAGTGCTATGCACCACAGCCTGGTTGTGAAAAAGAAGAAAATTTTGAAGAAGGCCTTGAGGAAAGAGTAATAGGGAAAGGAACAATTTGCATACGTGATATGAATTCAGAAGTAGGGATTGACAAGAATATCCTTGGCTGGCACCTAGTTGGCTGTTAAGATTTGTTACCGGTAGGTTTGAACAACACACAAGTATTACAGACATGCTTCAGGGACTCAAGTGAGAATCCCTGGCGGCAGAATCACCTGGAGCTGTGAGCAAAGGGTCACAAACTCAGCTTGCATCTGAGTACAGTAATCACAGTCCATATCTATACTAAAGGTGCCAGAAACACACTCTAAACAGTTATTACAATGCACAACTGTGGCCAATAAATATATGAACATGCATGAAATTTAAGATTTTAAACTTAAAAGCACGCAGGAAATTCAAAATAAATCAATGCATAAATGAGACAGTGTGCTTCAATGCACTGCTGCAGCTACCACTCAAATATAGGAACCCACAACTGTACTTGGCTCTTTAAGCAAAACCAAATGCCTACTGCGATGCAAACAGTGGTTCTATGTACCACACAGTTATTAATTTGTACTTCAGAGCAATAGAAGAATCAGAAGTGAAAAATCTGATAACAGCTCTGATTATGATGTGGTGGTCTTAATGATGACATTCAAGATGGAATATAAGAGCATGCATCCAATGTGTTTAAAAGGGCACTTGGCCATTCAACATACCGAAACAGCAGGTGGCCTTGCAGATGACAGTATCAAAGCTATTATTCACACAGATTTCCGTATTTAGATTTTTCTCATCCATGTCTCAAGAAAAAGAGCATACTAGTAATTAGAAAAGCTGTGCCAAAAAAAAAAAAAAAAGCAGCAAGAAGAATGGTTTACATATGCCCCAGGCCAGCACATCATATCAATAAAACAGTGGTACACAATAGAAAATCTTTAAAAGGGTACATAGCATCGTGAAACATCAACACAGTGAAAAAGTTTTATCTGAAATAAGCGAAGCCTAATGTAACAAAAATAAAATGAGTAAACATTTACCGTAAGACATGTTCAATGAAAATTTATTAAATGAATATCTCCTCCCCTTTAAGAATTACAATTCATGTAATAAAGGGAAAGACTCATTTGAGCAATTTCCATATTTAGCTTAATGCTAAATGATTAATTTTCCTATAAAAGCAAGGTAATCTCAATTTCAACAACACCAGTGACAAAACGCCTGGGAAGAAAATGAAAGCAACTAAACAATCTGCTGAAGAAACAAGCACACATTGCATCATCATCATCTTCATCACCACCACCACCACCACCACCACCACCACCACCACCACCACCATTTGGATTTCTGATGAAAAAAGTTTTTCAAAACTTTATCACTGGTAAGCAAAAAACTGCTTTTTCTTTCTGAGTGCCTAACAATGAGTTACTGCTAGGCAGCAAGAACTTCTTTCCTGTTGCCATATTTTGACACAACACAATTTCATTTACAGGGTGACTGAATTATTCATTCAACTTTCTGATAGTTTCTTGTAGCAGATTAGCTGTGAATGTGAGTTTGTAAATGTATTAGTGTGATTTCTAAATAAATATATCAGGTGAAAGTAATAAACGTGAAGTGCTTCACATGCAGGTGGAGGTGGGCTTTTTACTGTGTTTGCAACATTTTCCAACGTGAATCTGAAAGCGATACTTCTATTGTCAATATTCTGAAGACACAAGAACAAACTGCAGAAGCATGTAGTGTCAACAAGAGAACTGTATAGCAAATTGTAAACAGAAGTGTCGAAACGTAAGGAAAAGTTGGTTTCGTGCCACGTTGGAACACATCTAAATCTCAAGTTGCCTTTAGCACAAATGGTTTTGACAATAGTGTTTTAAGGTGCTCCGTACTTGAAATGTATATAAATGGTGAATATTGAACATCATAGGATACTGTTACAATTCTCCAAGAGGAGATTGGCTTCAAAGACAGCACTTCATCAATTCAAAGAATTTTAAGAGACATCAGCATTAAATATGCTAAAAGCAATTATGGAGGGAAGTTTTTAATGAAGTAATATAGCTGAGACACATTCTTGAGAAAGATGCACAATCAGGGTGTATACGCGGACAAGGAAAAAAAATTTCCCGATTTTTCCCGAATTTCCTGGTTAAAAATAAATTTTCTCCCAGGTGAAACTACACTTTTTCAGTGTTAAGTGGCAGTGTACTATCCATAGGAACCGTAAAAGTTATAAATCCTTTGAATGGCTATGGTTTTATACACCGGTGAAGAATTTCTCGGCACTATAGTAAACGAAACTCAGAGGGAGGGGTGGGGGTGGGGCACGTTTTGGAAAGATCTTTTGATGTGTACCAACATGTACACTGCATATTTTCGTATTACGAAAGTACAAATGTGAATTCCACCAAACACCACATATTACTTTCCGAAGCACTGAAATAGAGATTGTGACGTGCTTTTGTAAGCCAATCACAGCTCATGTCACATGATCTCGCCACCCAATGAAAGCGGATATTCAGAGCATGGGACACGTGAGTAGTCAGCCAACAGGAACATCGTTGTTTAATGGCGCGAATACCCAAATAGGAAAAAGTTAATGGTTTAAATTAATACACACAGTGTTGCTACAAGAAAAGCAAAGTTTTCACATATAATATTGGTATCTAAGACTTGTGGGGCGTAGAACCACTGGCTCAACCTGTAATAATATCGCTACTCTAAGGCAGCAAGAACAACTGTATCTCTACCAGATCAGTTCTCTGTAGTAAGTGCTCTATACTACACACATTGTGCATATGCTGCAAGAATAAAAGTATTCATAGTAAGTGATGGGAGTGCGAGTGATTTTTTATCATCGTAATTACAATTCCTGCTCTCCACTGCCTATAGATTAAAAAGCTCCTAGAGAAGCTAAGCTTTCATATATAATGTTGATCTCTTTTGCACGTGTTACTCTTTAAAATACATCACATAAATGTAATCTTCTGGGCTCGAAATTCTTCTAAATAGCTCGTCCTCAAAGAATTGATTTTTAAATGAGAGTCAAATGCTCTGCGATTTAAGAAATCAGTTTCAGCAGTTGCCAGAGAGTGCCAGGTAACAGGCATCACTGTTCTTGTGCAGCTACGTCAACCCCGGTAGCTGAGTG
Source organism: Schistocerca americana (assembly GCF_021461395.2). Classification (NCBI taxonomy): domain Eukaryota; kingdom Metazoa; phylum Arthropoda; class Insecta; order Orthoptera; family Acrididae; genus Schistocerca; species Schistocerca americana. Next base: position 795,031,901 of record NC_060122.1, read on the forward strand.
GTCAGCGTGACAGACTGTCAATCCTAAGGGCCCGGGTTCGATTCCCGGCTGGGTCGGAGATTTTCTCCGCTCAGGGACTGGGTGTTGTGTTGTCCTAATCATCATCATTTCATCCCCATCGACGCGCAGGTCGCCGAAGTGGCGTCAAATCGAAAGACCTGCACCAGGCGAACGGTCTACCCGACGGGAGGCCCTAGCCACACGACATTTCCATTTTTTGTGCAGCTACGATGACGTAGAAAGCCCATATGTTTGTACGTGTAAGAAATTTAAAGATCACACATTGTGTCATAAAAGAAACAAGACATCAGAGCACAATTCGGCTTATAGTGCACATTCGCATGTCCAGATTCCCAATGAAGTAGGCCTCGACCTGACATTAAGCTTTTCTTGGACTACCAGTACTGTATTATCTCATGTTTGGTTCTTTATTATGGCATTCATGTTTGGTTCTTTATTATGGCATAATGCCATATGTGCTAGAACATGAAAATGTGCACTTGAAATGCCGCGAAGAGTTGAAACTAGCCAGTAGCATGGAATTAAGCACTTTTTAAATAAATTGACTGCCTCAGCGGAAAAGATTAATAAACGCCAAATCCCTTTAGCAAACTGACAAAAATAACTTCATTGTTCTGTAAGGCGATTAATGCATGACTGTCAGAAATGTGGAAATAATATAAGATCTGAAACTAACATAATTACAGAGGGCTAAAATGTTATTAATGTATTTTAATGAACTTGATAGCTCCCGGCCACAGAAATCCATTTTGTTTTCATTTGACTTGAGAGCAGTAAACGATGATGAAATGCCAAAATCACTAAATGTGGAGACCACCCACCTCCCCACAACTCACACTGCTCCGCACATCTGCCCCCGATCTACGATATTTCCGAACCCCCGTCCCAAGCATTTGAATAGAATGTCAAAAATTTTAAAAAAAATGTTCATATTGTAGGACACATCCTTCTGAACAGTCTGATACATAGAACACACATGTTTGAGGAAATGTAATACATGATATTTGGTATTCAGCATGCCAAAGTGCAGTGCCACAACTCTTCACACAGCATTCTTCAATCGCATGTCACTGTATTTCGCCCTGTGGAATTCAAGCATGTATATTTTGTAACGGATTCATCAAACTACGAGTGGCATTTGAAAGTCCATGCAAAGTCTGAGAGATGGCACCATCGGCGCGTAACGAGGTCATGTTTAGTTACTACCATCTTTGGAAAGAACACACACCAAGTTTCAGCCGTATTGGTCTATTTCTCTGTGTATGGCATTTGTGTGAATCAAGGAAGTAGAGTGATTGTCAAAAAATGGACGAAAAAGAATTTTGTGTGGTGATCAAACATTACTTTACGACAGGGAAAACACCTCAGGAGACTAAAGAGAAGCTTGATAAATATTACAGTGACTGTACCTTCGATTAGAACAGTTTATAAGTGGTTTCAAAATTTTTGGAATGGCCATATCGCACAAGTGATGCTGAACATTCTGGACACCCTGTGGAGGTTATGACTCTAGAAATAATTGATAAAATCCACTATATGGTGATGGGTGACAGAAGAGTTAAGATGCGTGAGATTGCTAGTGCTGTGGGCATTTTGAGTGAATGGGTACATAATATTTTACATTAACATTTGGACACGAGAGAGCTATCCATTAGATGGGTTCCACGATTGCTCATGCTTGACAAAGTGTTGCAAGGATGGTTTGCAGCTGTTCAGGAAGAATCCACAGGACTTTAAGCAATGTTTTGTCACTGTGGATGAAACATGGATACATAACTATACTCCCGAAACCAAACAACAATCTAAACAATGGGTTACCAAGGGAGAATCTGCACCAAAGAAGGCGAAGACAATTCCTTCGGCTGGAAAGGTTATGGCGACTGTCTTTGAGGATTCGCAAGAGATAATCCTCATCGACTACCTGGGAAAGGGTAAAACTATTACAGGTGCGTATTATTCATTGTTATCGGACCATTCCAAAACTGAGCTGCAAGAAAAACGCCAGCGATTGGACCGCAAAGAAGTCCTTTTCATCACGACAATGCACCAGCACACACCTCAGCAGCTGTGGTCGCAAAATTAATGGAAATAGGATTCCAACTCATTTCACGTCCTCCCTATTCTCCAGACTTGGCTCCCTCCGACTACTATTTGTTCCCCAATTTGAAGAAATGGCTGGCGGGACAAAGATTTTATCCAAACAAGGAGGTGATTGCAGCAACCAATAGCTATTTTGCAGACTTGGACAATTCCTATTATTGGAAAGGAACCAACAAATTAGAACATCATTGGATGGAGTGTCTAAAAGGAGACTATGTCGAAAAATAAAGAACGTTAACCCCAACACGTAAGTAGTTTTTATTTTTGCACGGACTTTTCAAACACCCCTTGTATATTCACAACAATGAGAATTAAAATGTCCTGTGGTGCCTCTCCTGCTCCTAGTCCGCCTGCCCCTCGTTAAAAAAAACCTTTTCTGTCAAAATTTCATTTTCTTGGATACACCGAGTAGATAATATGTAATCTTTCTCAACTGTTATTCCTGTTTGTCATTTATTTGAACTCTGGTAGCCTAAATCTATGGATTTTGCTAGTAATTATAACAAAGCTGATCATTCGCAAACCCCGTCAACCACATAGCAAACAGCGATTGGCATTCACCCGTTTGGCTTTATTCCGCTCAGCTCGTATAGCCTTGTCCCCTTTTGTCTGCAGGAAAGTTTATTTCTAGATGCGAGCTGAGATTCTTCTGGCAGAGACATCACATTAGAAATCAACTTGGAATACGTTCATAAATGTTAAGAAATTAACAGCGATGCATTTCAAAATCATATGAATAATCCATAGACCAACGTGCACTGGATGCTAGGTGCTTTGTGAAACAAGGTGTTTCCCCTCAAGTCACAATGTTGACATCCGAAGCAATAGTTAAGCCTGGAACATATGACAACCCTGTATTTTTCAATGATGAATTTGGGAAAAAAAGTCGTCTTACAATCTGGTAAATACGATCATTAGTTCAGTTTATGTTTGAAATTAATTTTATCATCCACTGGATTCTTCACTTCAATGGTTACATTGCCAAACATTTTTCAGACTCAGTACCTCTTCTCTGTACCATGTAACGGCTGGCTGATGATTCATGTAAACAGTTTCTCTTTCTTCTTTTGTAATGATTTTTTCCAATTACAACCGATCACTGAAAACAAACTTCACACTGTAGTAAATATGGTGCAAGGCTCTTGTCAGTACGCCTAACAGTTTAGTAAAACTAATTAATTTTTGAAGATATGACAATTTTGTGGATTAAAAATCTACTCTCTAAGTGGCGGCAGGACAAAATACATTGAAAAGTTAATACACAAGCTTCTTGAGCCAGTGGCTCCTACTTCTGGCAGAAGGGTTAAAGGAGAAGGAAGAGGGATGAAGGAAAAGGTCTGGTGACTTTTAGAAAGTGGGGGTAGTTACAGAAAAATTACCAAGAATCCCAGGTTAGGGGAGACTTACAGGACAGCAGTAGGGAAGACAGATTCTTGGGGACTGCACCAGATGATATTTAAAAGCCTGAGAGCTTGAAGGTAGAAGATAGGGTAATAAGCAAGAAAGAGGTTACTGACAAAACACTATGCAAGAGCAGATAGCTAAGTCTTTTGTACATGGTAGACAGGTGGAGGTTGGGAACAAGCCAAAACAGACAAGTCAGAAAATAAGAGACACAGAATACTAAAACACAGTGAAGAAAGGAGTAGTTACTGAGAAGAAATGCTGATACTGAAGAAATTAATGTAAAGGTGTGTAGTGAGAACCAAGGACATGTTGTAAGTTCAAATCCTGCATGAATAGTTCAGAGAAACTGGTATTGGGATTCAATCCAGAAGCCACCTGTGGTGAAACAGGTACCAAGATTGTGACACCAAGGTCACAATTGACATGTTGTAGAGCACGCTCTTCACCATGATATTTTGTTTTTCCAGTATACACCTCGGCCTAACCCATTCATCCTAACTGATAAACTGGTGATAGAACTGATAAATTGGTTGCAGTGAGGCCAATGTACCAGGCCGAACAATATTTACACAACAGCTGGAGCATGAAATATCTTTTCACTGATGCCCATCCATTTGATAAGTGTGTGTTTTGCAATTTACAGGGCTTGTGTAGGTGGTGGTAGAAGCACGCATAGGTCAAGTCTTACAGTGGGGTCGGTCACAAGGGGAGAAGCTTTCTGCTCTTGCATGATGTTTTGCCAGTCATATCTGTCTCGCTTGTTGCTGTATCTTCTACCTAAGTTAATCTCTCAGCACTTGAATACATCCAGTGCAGTTCCCAGCAATCAGTCTTTCCTTTACATCCTGCCCAGGAAGTCTACGCTGACCTGGGATTAGAGGTGATATATCCATAATGCTCCCTGTTTCCTGAACCTCATCAGTCCTTCATGCCTCTTCCTTCCCTGCAACCCTCCTGTGAGGAGGAGGAGGAGCCGCCACTGGTTCCAAAAGCTTGCCCATTTATTTTACTTTCATATGTTTTCTTCTGCTGCCACTTTGCAAGTACATTTTTTATCTACCCAATTATACTGTTCAAAGAGCTGTCTTCAAAGAGTTTGAATGACATCACATATTACCCCTACTACATACTTCTGTGTGAAACTTTCTTCCTCTACTGTGAGTTACCAAAGAACAACATGCCATAACAATTTAGTAAATGGAAGTAGAAAAAGCAAGACTGCTTTGATATTTTCATCTCTAAAATCTGCAATTATCCGTAATGGACAAGTGCAGAGCATGGGTACTTACAATTTGTAACTCGTGAATTCCAGTTTCAGGTTTTTATAAATAAGCAATTGTGTATCATAGTTTTATGTAACACAGTCCAGCTCACGCTAAGATGACAAATATTGTAACTGGTTTTGATGACATTGTCATTAGACAATGGTAATGAGAAAAATTGTACTTAACATCTTCACAAAGCTGAGTAAATTTGTTCTCACCTTCTGACATGACACTTGACTATAGCTGTTAAACAGCTGATGAAGCATTATCAAGATATGAAGTAAATTTCTTTCATTTAGATGACTGTTCAAATCTAGGAGGAGAAGAAGAAATGTTATAACCGCTTTTGAAAGTATAATATGATTATATCATAGCCAAATGAATCTGATTGTTAGCAACTGCAACAGGACCTGGTAATGTGGCTTTTGCCAGCATGTTTATGCATACCTCATCTCTTCCATATTTCCCTATCACTCCCCTTCTCTGATCAATGTCAGGTTCGAAATGATATGAACTGTATGACTTATGCCAGGAATTTATCTGAATTTTGAGAGTATGTAAGAGTGGTAAAATCTAAACACTGAAATCAATATTGGTGCTACAGCTAAGAAGTAATTGAAAGAGAAATAAAGGTACATTTGACAGGCTGGTATGAAGGTCGCAGCAGATGACTGGTCCCCCAGGCTCAATTGTGTCGAAAAAAGAAACCACATCTGCTGCCCCCGACCAAACCAATTAAGAGCATAGAAGTAACATAGTAAAGTATATCTTCTAGCTGGGTATTTGTGAAAGTACACTTAAGAAGGCTAAAACATAATGGCTATAGAATGAATGTTTCACTCTGCACCGGTATGTGCGCGGATATAAAACTTCCTGGCAGATTAAAACTGCGTGCCACAATCAAACTCTGGACTTTTGTCTTCCACAGACAAGTGTTCTACCAAATGAGCTATCCAGTCACGACTCTTGACAAAGCTTGGTTGGCAAGAGATGAGATACTGGCAGAAGACAGACATGCTCCTGTAGCTCATTCAGTACAGCATTTGCCTGCCTGAAAACCAGTTCAACTGTCCAAATCGTCTGGCAATAGCAGAGGCATGGAGAGCCCAAATGAAGAGGCTTCCTCTGGGATGTGACCTGTCTGTAGGGCTCCGCAACCCCAAGATGGAGGTGGCCAGCTGTGTAACATAAAACTATGGAATAATCTAGTATGATCGAAGCAGAGGCAACATAGTGCAGCCCATTTTCCTGGGAGGAACTGAGGAAGGAGCACCACATAGTAGTGTGTCGAGTTTATTGAATAACCACCAGGTGGTGATCTATCTTATTTGTACTTGCAAATCGGCACCTGTTAAAGTCAAAGCAAATGTTGGACAAGTAATCGCTCCTCCAACCAAACAGTCAGCCATTTCAAACCCACACGACCTGGGACCAAGAGGACAATTTCAGCAGATAGCACGCATAAGGTCAGAGAGAATATCATGAATAATATATAAAGCAGGGTAAAAAAGTAACCTCGATCAATGACCTGAACACTGTTCGTTGAGTCACTACAAATTAAAAAGTGGTTGAGGGAGGTTTAGTGCAACATAGTGCTCTGTTAATGGGTACCTGCTCCGCAGAAACCCCTGACATTCCCAGTAACAAACGTCATTCCCGAACAATGGGAGACGTAAGAGCATGTCCTGTCCTATCCACAGTTTTAGAGCCACGAGTGTAAATGAAAGCAGAATCCTGACACTCCTGAAGAACTGAGAGGGATACATAGCAAAAGTTCATGTGAGTGACGAACTTAATGTCTTTGACACAGGTCATGCAGGCCAATCCTAACTCATGGTTTGGGTACTAATGAAAGAAAGGAGGGGGGGGGGGGGGTGTGGAAAACCTGGGGAGCACATACAATCTGTTGGACAGTCCTCAGGTGCACTTCAACTGATGGACCCACACTTTGAAGATGTCAACTGATTTGCTAGATGATTAGGAAATTGTCAGAAGGTAACTGTGTAAGTGAGCTACAGTTGGTACTGTCTAAACCTGTGGCTCACAGTTCTGCCAAAGAATACATCAGCCCATAATTTCATTGTATATCAATGCAAATAACGTGCATTTTGGAAAGCCTTAATAGTTCTTTGCATAATGTAAAGGCAAACTGTAGTACATCAGCATTTGCGATTTAGCTCCTGAAGTCATGTACCTGTGATACTGGTACCAGAGGTACCTCAAGTACTATCGTCTCCTGTGAATTCTGCCTCCTCTGCAGACAATACTGGCTCTGTCAGTCCTCGTCCACTGTGAGTGGCATATCAATGGTAGATCTAGGTGTCCTGCACAGGGTGAGACAGAATCAGGGAGGACTCAGGATGTTTTACTGATCCCCCACCAGGCGAATCAAAATCCAACAAACTTGTAAGGACCCACTCGTGCCCCGGAGGAGCGGTCAACAATTGGTTGAGGGGCAACAGGATATGTGTACCCATGCTAACGTATAATGATGGACGATTACTGGCAGATGAATTGACCGAGGACTTAGAACTCCAAGATGAGGATAAGGAACAGGTGGCAGTAGCCGAAGTGCAAGTCATTTTAGAGACTGTACCGATAGTGGCGGTTTTAGACACAGCTGCAACCCCAAATGTTATTTCGGAGGCTCTATTCAACAAGATCAGAAATGTAAGATAAGTACCAATTTTTCCAGTTCAAAATTGCAGAATAATAGGCGCCATTGGGGCTAGATCGGCTAATGTAAATGTGCAGTCACTACTTAGTGTAGAAGTCGGAAATGTAGCAACATTAAGCACATTCCTTGTTGTGAAAAATTTGGTGGTAGACTGCATTATCGGAGTCGACAGCCTACGTCAATACGGATGCAGAATAGATTTTAAAACAGGAAAAATTTGGTTAAATGTAAATAAACAAGAAATTGAGTTGGACTTGTTGAAAAAGGAAAGCCTTACCAGAAAATATAATAGTGGGATCAGTGTGCAAGTAATTAGGACTGAACAAAATTCTAAACAGCACGTAAATAATGAGTTCCAAGTCAAAGGAGATTTCGGTCAATTAGTGTATGAGAAGTTAAATGAATCCGACTGCATTATTGAAGATCAGAAGCAGCAGCTCAAAGAATTATTATTAGCGTATGAAAACGTGTTTGACGAAAGGCCAGTAGTGATTAAGGGATACATATGCCATCTCTACGTTAAGCCGCACGAAACGTATTGTAGAACTTTCTATCCTATTCCCTGGAGGTTAAAGGCTCAAGTTCAAAAAGAAATAGATCGCATGTTGAAATGGGGTTTGATCGAACCCTCCACAAGCCCATACTGCTCCCCATTGTTGGTCGTGCCAAAAGCAAATAGAACTGTGAGACTGGTACTCGACGCCAGGGAAATAAATAAAATCATAATTCCAGTGAGGACACATCCGGAAAACATAGACGAGCTGATACAACGGTTCCAGGATGTCCAATATTTGACGAGCATCGATTTGCGGAGTTCTTATTGGCAGGTCAAGCTGGATGAGTTATCAAGGAAATATACAGCTTTCATTTATGCCGGAAGAAGTTACCAATTTACTATAGTTCCTTTCGGACTCAATATTAGTGCTGGAATCTTTATAGCAGCTCTAGATTATGCTCTAGGCCCAGAACTAAGAAGCAGGATAACAGTATTTGTTGATGATATGCTTATTGCATCGAAGACCTGGGAGGAGCATATTACCTTACTGAGTCGGGTGTTGGACGTGTTCAAAAACATGGGAATAACTGCTAACCTACAGAAATCCCATTTTGCACTAAACAGAATCAAGTTCCTGGGGCATATAATTGGCGCAAAGGGAATTTTACCGACCAAGGAGAAGCCAATTGCGATTAGTAAGTTTCCAACACCGAGAAATAGGAGGCAATTAAAATGGTTTATGGGTCTTGCCTCATTTGTTAGAAGATTTATAACGAATCAGGCCATGAATGCAGCAGCTCTGAATAGTTTGCTGAAGAAGGATGTGCCCTGGCTCTGGACATTAGAGTGTCAAGAAGCATTTGAAGAGAGAAAGAAGCAATTAGTAAATGCACCGCTTTTGTACCATCCGGACATGCAAGAGGAATTCTACTTGTCAACAGATTCGTCACATGTGGGTCTTTGAGCGTGCCTTTTCCAAGTACGCAAGATAAATGGACAGCTTACCTTTTGTCCTATTGCGTTTGCTAGTCGTGTTTTGTCCAACTGTGAACGGACGTACACGACGACAGAATTAGAGGCTCTTGCGGTCGTCTGGGGATTTAGAAAATTTCATTATTATTTATATGGGTCGAAGACTATCGTATATTGCGATCACCAATCATTAACGTTTTTACAAACGTGTAAACTGTTACACCCCAGACTGGCTAGATGGACTCTCGCTCTGCAACAATACCAGTTTAAGATCGTACATGTCTCAGGGCAGCAAAACATTATTGCTGACGCTCTATCAAGGTCACCGCTGGGTTTAACAAAAGAGATTGAAGTAAATAATTCCTCAGAATTCCCTGTATTGCTGCTGCAGGAAAATCCATTTAAGACGTACTACATCAATTTGTGTGTGCATATGGCCCAGTTACAGAAAAAAGATGCTCAATGGGGAAGTGTCATTCAAAGGTTACAACAGCAACCTTCGAATCAGATGGCAAATGATTACAAGCTGGTAAATGGCGTATTATTTTTCCGCTGTGGAAGGCCAAACAAAGTCCGTTGGTGTGTTTGTATACCTGAGGCGCAAATAGAGAAACTTGTATGGTTCACTCATTTAACCTGGGGACATTTCGGTGCGACAAAATGTGCAGACAAGATAAGTGAGTACTGTTATTTTCCCAACATGAAGTGCAGAGTGCATGAAGTCTTAAAGAGATGCATAATCTGTCAAAAAACAAAGCCAGATTCGAAAGGGACTAAGCATCCATTATGCTCTATATTAGTACAAAAACCAAAAGAATTAATTTTGTGCGATCTGTGTGGACCGTTACCGACGTCAAGAGGTGGTGTTAAATATGTGTTGGCATTTCTCGATGTGTGTACGAAATATGTGAAGCTATACCCGATAAAGGCGGCTACAGCCAAAGTAATTGTATTAAGATTGATAAGGGATTATCTTCCACATGTGGGTACAGCTAAGGCGATCATAACAGACAATGCTAAAATATTCACGGGACTCCGATGGAAGCAGACTGTCTCAAATCGGTGTGAAACACATACTAACATCATTTTACCACCCACAAGGCAATTTGGTTGAGAGGATTTTTAGAGAATTCAATCGATTTATGAGGACGTATTGCCATAATAAGCAAACTGCGTGGGCAAATTATGTGGAAGAGTTTGAGCAAATATACAATAACATGCCCCACTCCTCAACGGGATATACACCTCGTGAATTGATGTTCGAAACAAAAGAGGAAAACTTCTGGACTGACCATATCCCCAAAACTCAGGAAACTGAGATGCCTTGGGAAGAAAAAATAAGACAAGCTATTATAAATATGACGAAAAAGGCTGATCAAAGAAAATTACGAAGAACAAATCAGTGATAGAAAATGTGTTAGAACTTTTGGACTTATAAGCACAAGTGGGGAGGCAAAGTCAAAAGGAGTATTCAAAAGGGAGTAAATCGGATGATGCTTTTGGCAACATCATTAGTTAATGGTTGAATTCCTTGAAGTACGTCGTAACAAAAAGGATCCATGAAGCCATAAGGATTTTGCTTTCAAAAAGGAGAATCTTGGACGGTGCAACCTAATCAGTTCTCTTACAGGAAGAGTTTTCCTTTTGGTCATTGCTAATTCTTTTGGAATGAATGTTGCATGTGAATTCGAGTATCCCTGTTCCTTCTACTCTTCCCATTGTGGGCCGCGTAGAAGATCAACTACAAAGGGGGCCGCGTAGAAGACCGACTACAAATGTGGACGTCGGGGACATGCAAGACCCGGGGGAGTTTAGCACCGCAAGATATTGTACCAGGAGCAAGATTGTAAAACGAGAATTCACGTTATTTATTGTAAAACGTTTTTTTTGCTAGAGGCACAAACCACTCTTCGCCAAATCGTGATACAAATTGATCCCTGTCTTTCCTTTAGAGATCTATTTCAAAATTATATTTTTTTTTCTTCTATAGGCTTTCCTATCTTCTATGTACCGTAGGCTGGGGGTCTAGGCTTAAGAGGTTTTCCAAGGTTTCCCTGCTTAAGAAAGTTCCCGAATGGGTAGACACTGACATCAGTTCATGAAAGATAATCTTCCTTGGTTGTGCACAGCAAACATAACACCTAGATGCACGTAAAAGCAATACAGCCGAGGTACCTGTCTCTTCATTTCTTCTGTCTTCAACATTTCTTTTCTTCGTCTGTCGCAAACATAATATTCTTTTCCAGTCGGAGGACTGACAATCATCACTTCCGGGTTATCCACGATAATAGATAGCTCGCGAAGTGTGTTCGGTAAATAAAAATTGAGCTCACAAACTTCGCTCGCTGCGAGGGGCATTGTAATCTCCCCACGGAAAATTACCCTCTACCACGTAATAATTAATAATGGTCAATCAAATCATCCACATTTATTTACGTTTGAAAAGTATCTGATCAGATTTTCTAGTAATATATGCGCCGACAGCTCGTCGACGCCAAGGTATTTTTCTAGTACGTTTATTCTTTGGAACAACAGAGGTACAGATATGTATGCTCCATGGTTATTATAGTGGGAGAAAGCAACAGCTTGGGAAGTATCGGTTGGAAGATTTTCGGATTGCTAAAAGAGATTTATTTACTCTTCTTCGCGCTAAAGCGAGCTAGGAAAGTTTGTGCCGCTAGCGTGATAGATAAAGAGAAAGAAAAACCTGTAAAAGAAAATTACACGAGACTTGGAACCAACAGAAAACGGAACATGTACGAAAATGGATTCAATATACAATTTTCCTCAGAAATAAGGTTTGTGACCATTTTATTCTAGAGTGAATGATGAATGAGTTCTCTGTCTGAATCACTGATGATTGTCTGGGCCCTGTAATTAATTGGGAAGTTTCAGCTGTGACGAAGAGAGCCTGCAATCTCTGAGTTTTTATAAATCGTCCAAAAAGGCTTCGTCCACATCTGAAATTTTAGATCTGTCGTAAACTGAACGAATTGTTCAAACGATCGATTTTCCCAACTGAATGCAGCGCTTAATAATAACAACAAATGTAAAGATCTTTTCCAGCAAGCCAGCCGCTGAACATTAAGACGAAGGGCTCCACCAGAGATTCTACTAGGCTGATTTCACGTAAATAATATAGTTAAACTGTACACAGATAAAGGACAGAGAGAGAGAGAGAGAGAGAGAGAGAGAGAGAGAGAGAGAGAGAGAGAGAGAGAGAGAGAGAGAGCGCGAATGAAATTCGAGAAATTACTCAGAATCCTCCATTAGCATAATTGTTTGTCTGTCTTTTCACGGATCAGCCTAATAAGAAAACACGAAGCCCTGACTTTATTGTACCGATTTATGTGTGAGGGTGAAAGAGCGATAAAGGCGACAGATACACTTCTGTACGGACAAAACATTACACCAAGTTAGCGGCAAGCTGCATTCATATAGACTCTCATCATTTACAGAGTAGAATTCATTATAACCGACAGACACCACACTTGCTAGGTGGTAGCCTTTAGAAGGCCGTGGTCCGTTAGTATACGTCGGACCCGCGTGTCGCCACTATCAGTGATTGCAGACCGAACGCCGTCACACGGCAGATCTAGAGAGACTTCCTAGCACTCGCCCCAGTTGTGCGGCCGACTTTGCTAGTGGTGGTTCACTGACGGATTGCACTTTCATTTGCCGAGACGATGGTTGGCATGGCCTTCAGCTGCGTCATTTGCTGCGACCTAGCAGGGCGCCATTGCCAGTTACTGTTGGTGCTGTGAGGCATGTACCGTCAAGGGCGATGTTCGCCATTTATGGATTGAAGTTGGGTATTCCAACAGCTACGTCCTTTTTTGCTAAAGTCTAACTTCCTTGTCCTGTTCCAGACTTCGCGCCGGCCTGCGTGAGCTGGGGCGCGTGCATTTCGGCTTCCTCTCGTAGTGGGTTGGCTCTCTTGCCAATCCACAACACACACGTGGTCACAAAGCGGGTCATGAGATGTTCAGCAAGAACCAATGTAACTGATAAGACAAACAGGCTCTATTTATCCTCTTAAATATTGTTTGTTGTGTTCGTACTTACATATTTTCGATGGCAAATAAATGTTTCCCTTCTTGGTACTTTACCAAACACAACTGATTGGGAATGTAAGTTATGAAGTTTGTTTTGGCCATTAGTAAACTTTATCACTGTCAATTCATCAATTCCAATACTATAGTCAGACTTTGTTTATCAAAGATGGAAATTCATAACCTAATTTTCAGGATTCAGTACTGGCTCCAACAAATTGAAATGACATGATGGACAGTGTGAATACATCTTTGTGAATTACCAAAAAGGATTGTGATGTAGATGGTGTTTGTTCATTTCTTACAGCAAAAAAAGATCACAGTTCCTAAGACATGACTGCAGATATGTGACACCAAACATTTACTTGTAATAACTGGTATCTAACAGTGAAGTCATAGCTTACCATGCATGTTCTGGACTTTTCTCCTATAAATGAATCCCTCAAAACCTGTGTTAATTTGCTGGCTCTAAATGGAAGATGAGCCCCTTTCTTTCCTAAGGCTCTTATACATTCCTTCAATGCTAATAAGGATTTATTGATTTCTGCACCTTCCATCCCTGTGAAAAAATGTGCACAGTCCATTCACATGCAGAAATTTTAATATCATAAGAATTAATTTATATATTGTATAGCACTCCTATGCCATGCAAGAAATATTTTTGCTGTTAGCAGCACTGGTGGTTATCCATTTTCGATTTAAAGTCAATGTGCGCGCGTGTGTGTGTGTGTGTGTGTGTGTGTGTGTGTGTGTGTGTGTTTGCAAAATGTGTGAAATTGACAACTTGAAAAAAGATACAACATCTTAATTGTGCTTGATTGTCTTCATATTTCATTAATTTACTTGTGAACTGTATAAACCTATAGCAATGAAATAAATGATCCACCTAAACATTTACAACTTGTTACATATTCCTTTATCTGATCTTTATATGGAGCCACCAACTTCACAACTGCATCATTGAAATAATAGAAGCAAACTTGCTTATTAATCTAAAACTAAAATGAAAGAGGAAATCTTTTCTATCTATCAACAGTTGCAATGGAAAATTAATCAAAAAAGTACGAAAAATGATTTTCTAACGAATTTTGTGGTGCTTACTTGTCTGTCTATTAGCCGATGAAGTATCTGCTCCTCTTTCATTGCCAGCCAAATCTATGAGGGAGAATTTCCCATGAACTTTATTTATTCCTGTTACCCTCAAAACAATTTGGAAAACAGCATGCGATCGCGAAGAATTCGTATTTGCTGATGTCTGTCCAGATGTCCTATGTTCAAAAAGTTTTAAATCAATTACAAAATATTGTTATTCAATAACAAGTACAGCACACAGAACTTTTTTAAAAAAGTAGTAGTAGTAGTAGTAGTAGTAGTAGTAGTTGTATTGAACATTTAACCATATATTAAAAGTTTTTACAGTCCTATTCAGAACAGGGTCAACAGAAATTACTAGTAGTTTACTTCCATATTTTACTTATAAAATTCTTTGTTATTCTATAATCAATTTCAATACTTTAATCACAAATTCCAGCCCATTTCTATAATTAATCCTCTAATAAGGTGAAATTGAAGACCGAGTCACAAAGAAGCCATTAAAGTTAACAACACAAAACATACCTTGCATTATTTCCATGCTGTATTAACTTGAGAACTTCTTCCACAGAGTCAACTACTGTTTCGGTCAGACCAACTATTTGTACTTGCTGCTTTCCATCTTCTAAAACCCTCAACTTTGATTTATTGGCTAAGAGGTCAAATACTTTGCCACTATATATCTCAAAAAAGCTGGCAGACACCATTAAGTTCAAAGGCTTGTATTTTGAGGACCTCAGAAAATTAAAAACATCTTTTGCTGCCATTGCATATATCCCTGTTGTACAGTCTTGGGTTTTTCCGTGGAAATCTCCACCCATTGTATGTGTCTTTCCGCTACCTGTTTGGCCATAAGCAAAGCAAGTTGCCATCCCTCCTTCAAAAATTGTTTGCACCAAAGGTTTCGCAGTGTACCTAGTAAAATAAATATATGTAGATTTAACTTCATATACAATGTCAAAACATTACATTAGCTGCTAAAAAATTATAATTGACACCTGGGATACTACTAACTTGTAAACAAGTTCGTTGGAACAGGTTTCATCAAATGCGTAGTCAAACCTGAATATCTGATTTTCCAAGTATTTTGTAAGGTCAACTTTAGTTTTAGGTTCATGGACTACCATCTGATCCTTTGTAGGGACAGTGATAACATCAACTTCTTTTCTGTTCATTTCTGGAAGATAAGACATCACAATTATAATTCCCACACGCTACACAGTTTCTTTTCTTGACGCTACACAGTTTCTTTTCTTTACAATGAAATCTAAATGGAAATGTACACACACACACACACACACACACACACACACACACACACACACACACAAATATAATGCAGAAGTATGTACAGAGGGGGTGCAGAAAAATGTAGACACACTTCGTTAGTATCTTTGGAGCAAAGTCACATGTTGCTGCAATTTTACGTGGCAGCATAGGCCATTGTTTTCTCAACACATCTTGGTGCGAATTTTCCAGTAGATGACAGTGCAGCAATGAATGAAGTAAGATGGTCATCTGAGCAAATCAAGGCCATATTGAAGTGGTACTGCAAGTACAAAAACATGATGGAGGTACAAAGACAATGGCATAATGTGTACCGAACTCAGCCACCAACACATACAACAATTTACCATGCTCTGAATAAATCTGAAGCCAACAGTACTGTTCAAGGTGTGCAAAAGAAAAAGTCCGGTTGACCAAACCCATTAACAAGTCCACCTTCCAGCACTGCTGCGTTGCATCATTTTACCAGGTAACATAACAAAATCTGTGAAGCAGGGTGCACGCGAGAGCAGTGGAAGCCAATCAAGCATACATTCCAAGACCACTGCACGCTATGAAAGAGGATGACCTGGATGGAGTACTGCGAACAGTTTGAAGGCACGTTTCTTGAGGATGAATGGCTTGCGTGGATGGTTATCTTGTCTGACAAGGTGCAATTCAAACTGAATTGTACTGTAAACTGCCATAACTGCATGTACTGGGCTCCTGAAAATCCCGACATTCACACAGGCAATTGTATTAATCGATCCTGGACAATGGATAGGTCGAAGAGGAGCTGTTGAGTACCATCATGCTCTCCAGACCTTAACACCTCTGACTTCTACCAAAGAGACACTTTGAAAAATGAAGTTTATCAACAGAGGCCAGCTACAGTTAATGAACTATTAGAAACCATTGAGGGGTCTTGTGCGGCTATCATACTGGCAACACTGACAGCTGTAACTATCAACATTTCAGCAGCACTGATGTCGTTCAGCTGCTAATGGGGTCACTTTGAACACCAAGCAACCTTTCCCCCCACTGCAAGAATTGAAACGTCGTCATTTTGTTTCATTAATATTGACTATCAAAGAGAGTCTACATTTTTTTGGACCCTTCTGTATATTTTACTTGTATATGCATTCTGGCAGAATTACTAACATCAACAATTATTAAGTTCTGAGATGTATATATAATATGGAATGGTGAAAGATTAAGAAACTTCGTTTGTTTCGTGACTTGTGTAATGATGGCTGCAATCCTTGAAAGACACATTTCCTTCAGTACTCATTTACTTAATAATTAGGCCAACTGATGTTTATGGAGTACTGACACTTCGGCTGTAAGTGAATCTTTAAATTTAATTATGAGCAGATGAGATTTTTTAGAGACTATGTCTGGCATTCCTCATAGGCTAATTCCTAGCTTTTTCTACTGCACTACCACTGGAGGCAATGAACAATTTGTAGGCTAGTGGGAACAAAAGGATCAGGGGTCACTGGCTGGAACAGAGACCAGTGGATGTGGAGTCACCATCTAGTGCATTTCGAAAGGGTGTAAATAAGTAAAAAGTGAAACTGGCCACACACATCCGGTGGAAACGAGTCAACATATTTTTGAACTTTGTGTTGTGGTACATGTTAAGTACCACAGAGTGCAGCATTTCCTCAGAGACTACTATTGTATTTGTATCACAAAATGTGTTTCACAGGTGGCCCTGCCTCTTACAAGATAGAACTGTGATGAGATATAAGTAGGACGTACTGGGTGAGTGTACTGACCAGATCCACATTTTATGTGGGCATGACAACCAATCAGCTGTCCATACCAATGAATAGCCACTGCCAAACTGTGCCCAAGAGAAGCAATGGCCATCAAGCGGTGAAACACACTGCTGAAAACAGCACACACTATTTCAATAACTGCTTCACAGTCCTTGTCATCTGTACCCTCCTACCCTCTACTCTCCTCCCCAATAACCAGCATCTCCCTTGCAAGACATCCTCTGATCCTGTAATTCTCTTGGCATAAATTTTTAATAGACCACCCCCCCCCTCCCCCCACACACACACACACCTGCATTGCTAACTTCACCCATCCTACATTCAAACCCTCTGCCCTGCAGTTTCCCCTTTCCCAAGTCTCCCCCTCCCTACCTACTCACCCACATCACTGTGCGCATTGCACGAACACACCACTGTTGCAGGTGCCTGTACCGTTTCCCAATACCTGCCTGCCGGCCAGACACCTAATGTATCCACACCACAGCAGATGCTATTTGGAGCCACCCACCATCAGTGTGGGCTCACATGTTGGCAACACAGCTGGCTGCAGCAGTGTCCTTCCTGCCAGGCTCGTGGTTCCACAAATGATCGAAGAGAGCTAGACATGCTGAGGGTTAACCTCCATAGCCTCTCCTCTCACTGGATAACTGCAACTGACAGAAGAGCTGAGACTGCGCACTGGGTTGTTGGAATCAGCATCAGATGTTGGTTAAGGGGTTGGGGTATTTATGTTGGGGCTTCCAGTGCATACTGTGGCAGTGAGGATAGCTATGACAATGCTGGTTTTCGCTCACTATCAGCTCTCTAAGTGACTTCAGACTTCTGCAGCTTCACCTTCAGAGGCTCTTTTCTACTGGTTTGGCACATGAATTCTTATTGTTGTGTTGTATCTACCCTTCCTTAAAACACTGTTTTGTCACTAGTACGATGGTATCACTTGGCTCCCATGATGTCATTATGCTTGCACGTGGTCATTCCCCCATGCTGTGATAGCTTCTGGGTGGGGTTTGCTGCAACTTACTCTGCATTTCCTCCTAGCTGGCAGTGTATTGGTCACTGACACACACAGTTTGGCTGTTGGGAGTTGTCAAGGTAGAACTTGGATGAATTTTTAGTGTCCACAGGGGATACTATCCTCAGGTGTAACACATGGACAGAAGTGGAACAGGCCGTTTTACTGTACCCAGGAAACTAGAACTGTACAATGGTGGTGATGACAACATGCTCATCCTTGGTTATGTCTATGCCAATGACTTTGCCCTGGCCACCTGATGTGAAACCTTTGAAAAGAGAGAGAACTTGTTCTTGATGGTGCTCTGAAAGAACTAGGCACATAACAGTAAGTCTGCACCACTAAGTCCAATCCCTCAAGAACTCCACTGGCAACATGTTGGCAGAATGTTTATAGTTACAATAACATAGATGACAAATATAATGCTTTCCTTAACACATTTCTCATGCTCTTTGAGAGTTGTTTCCATTAGAACGTTCTAAATAGGGTACTAGCGGTAATAGGCAGACTGGGTTGCTGACTAGTGGGATAAGGATAACATGTAGAACAAAGTGGGAATTATATCAAAATGTTAGAAGTAGTCAGCATCAGGCTGCAGTAGCCCATTACAAACAGTATTGTAAGGGGGCTTAAAAATGTTATTAGGAAGGCAAAGAGTATGTGGTATGCAAATAGAATAGCTAATTCACAGGATAAAATTAAAATCATATGGTCAGTTGTGAAGGAACTGTCTGGTCAGCAGCACAAGGTCGATGATATAAAGTCATTTCTTAGCAAAAATATATCTGCTACTGATAAATCAGATACACGTACAGCATTCAACCATCATTTTCTGAGCATTGCTGCTGAAATAAACAAAAATTTAGTTTCTACAGGGAATCATGTCACTTTCTTGGCAAATGCCTTTCTGAGACTGATGTCTTGAAATACTCCTCAGTGAAAATCAAACAATGGAAAACCCAGGATGGAATGTAACAATACCAGAGAAGGAAAGTTACCTTAGGGGGGAAAAAAGGACAGGTGTATATACTCGCACACACACATATCCATCCGCACATATACAGACACAAGCAGACATTTGTAAAGGCAAAGAGTTTGGGCACTGAAGTGAAGGACATTGAGTTTACGGAAACATCCTACCTTTAGAAGTCTGATATGGAAGAGCCGAGTGAGCTTGTTGTCGAAAACACCTATGAAACGAAACTATGGGGCCACAGGCAATTGTGGTGCAGCGAGATAGAGCTCTGGATCAGGTTGGATCGTAGTATGGCGACAGAAGTATACCACCCGCGATTTTAAAGGAGAGAACTGAAACCCATGTGAGAGGGTCCATGCAGAGGCACGCCATATAGCTCCCTGGAGCTGCTGTTCTGCAGAGGCCATCGAAGAGGAACTAACCCAAATGCAGAAATCATCCACATACAGGGCAGGGGCGACCAAAGGACTGACAGAGGCCACAAGTCCATCGATAGCAATGAGGAAAAGAAGTACACTCAAGACAGAACCCTGTGGGATGCCTATCTCCTGGGTCCATGGAGAACTAAAAACAGTACCAACCAGAACCCTGAATGACTGATGGAACAGGAACTGGCGGATAAAAATCTGAAGTGGACTCCGAAGACCCCACTGATGAAGTGCAAGTAAGATGTGATGGCGCCAGGCCGTATCATAGGCCTTGCGTATGTCAAAAGATACTGCAACCAAATGGCGGTGCTGGGAAAAAGCCTGCCGAACTGCGGATTCCAAGCGAAGTAGATGATCGATCGGAGACTGTCCCTCTCGGAAGCCACACTTTTAAGGGGACAATAGATCCCGAGATTTGAGGACCCAATTGAGCCGACAGGCTACCATCCGTTCAAGTAACTTGCAAACAACATTTGTCAAACTAATTGGTCGATAGCTGTGAACAAATAGGGGGTTCTTACCAGGCTTAAGGACAGGAACCACGATGCTATCCCTCCACTGAGAAGGGAAGTCACCCTGGAGCCAGATACGGTTAAACACCCGGAGAAGATGTTGCCGTTGTGGAGCACTGAGATGTTGAAGCAGTTGGTTATGAATGGAGTCTGGGCCAGGGGCTGTATCATGAGGAGAAGAAAGTGCAGAAAGAAATTCCCATCAAGTAAAAAAGGTTCGTTGTAAGATTCTGACTCACAAGGGGCAAACCATAAGGTGGAAGCTTTGGCCCGCTGTTTCCGGCAAAGGAAAGCAGCCAGATAGGAGGCTAATGCTGATGCAATTGCAAAATGGGTTACAAGATGTTGCACAAGAATCAACGGGTCCGTACAAAGGCCATCTGGGAGGTGAAGGCCTGGGAGGGTGGACTGCCGATGGCAACCTTGGAGAGAGAGAGAGAGAGAGAGAGAGAGAGAGAGAGAGAGAGAGAGAGAGAGAGAGAGAGAGAGAGAGAGAGAGGTGTAGCCCATACTCTTGACACAGGGACAGTAGAACCGAGGGAAGAAACAAATCGTTGCCAACATATCTGTTTCCTCTGTTTGATTAAATAACGGGCTTTAACGATAAGGCGTTTAAAGGTAATAATGCTGGCAATGAATGGGTGCCTCTTAAGATGTTGCAGCTCGACAGCGATCGTGGATGGCAATGGCAATGGCAGTACTCCACCACAGGACTTGCCGGCGACGAAATGGTCCAGATGAGTGCAGTACAGCAAGGCTAGCAGCGCGAACAACCGCGTCAGACACATCACGTAGGACGTCATCAATACAACCCGACAAAGAGGGAGAAAACACAACCTGTGCAGTGTATAGAGGCCAATGGGCGCATTGGAAAGACCAATGAGGTAACATGTCCATCGGGGAGCGGGAAGAGAGAGAGAGAGAATCAACGGGAAATGGTCACTATCACAAAGGTCGTCATGTGGCGATCAGTGTAATGAAGGGAGGAGAGAGGGAGAAGAAAGAGAAAGATCAATGGCAGAAAAGGTACCATGACCGGCACTGAAATGAGTAGGGGAGCCATCATTAAGCAGGCCCAAGTCATGGTCTGTAATAAACTGATCTAAGAGAAGACTTCGTTTAGATGGAAATGCCTGCCCCAAAAGGGATGATGACCATTAAAATCCACAAGGAGGAGAAAGGGAGGAGGAGGAAGTTGCTGAAGAAGGGCAGTTAAGGCAGCAGGTGTAAAAGTCTTGTCAGAAGGGAGATAAAGATTGCAAACCGTGACCTCAGAGTCCAGGTGGACCGTAACAGCAACCGCTTCCAATTTAGTTTGAAGAGGAATCCACGCGCTAGCAATGTCTGTACGGACCAACATACCAACGCCACCAGAAGCCCGCAGGGGTCCGACGCGATTTTGACAGAAAACACGGAACCCACAGAGGGTCGGTGAGTGAGCCTCAGTAAAATGAGATTCCTGTAGGACCACAAAAGCTGCAGAGTAAGACGAAATAAGGGATTTTAATTCCGGAAGGTGACGGTAGTATCCATTACAATTCCATTGGATAACCACAGAACAATGATTTAAATGGGGGCTGAACAGGCTAAAGCCAGTCATACCGCCGGGTCACCACCCGTCACCGACAAGGAGGGGGCGACATCCATGAACGACAGGTCAGAATCTGGTTGTGAAGCTGGGGATGGGACCTCTGGTGACACAAGAGGATTTTTGTCCTGGGACTTATGTTTGTTGTTCTTTTCAGGTTGAGATTGATGAGGGCTGTGTGGCATAAACGAGCCAGCTGCAGCAAGATTTGGAACAGAAAGAGATCGCGCGACCTGGGGGCCGACAGACCACGGTTCTCGCGGTCATTGCATGGCAGCAGACCTTTGGCCTGGAAGGTGCCGGGAAGTGGTATCCCTGGAGGGGCGCCCTTGACCGGCAGACGCCGAAGGAGTGAAACACTTCTCCGGCTGGGGAGGGGGAGCAGCGGCCAGAGGAGAAGGTATGGGAGCTGCAGGGGAGGAGAGGTGTCCGGGACTGGGGTAAGGAAGGGAGAGGAAGGGTGAAGATGTAACTAAAGCATAACTAGACGTCATGGACACAGGGTGAAGACTTGTATACTCCTTACGAGGCTCTGTGTAGGTTAAACAATCAAGGGACTGTATCTTCTTTTCCTTCTTATGTACTGGGCAATCTGGTGAATGCGGAGACTGATTGCCATGACAATTAACACACACAGGAGGGGGAACACAGGGACTCCCCTCATGGAGTGGATGTCCACAGTCACCACAGAGAGGGGCCTGCGAACAGCGGGAAGTCGTGTCCAAAACGCAAGCACTTAAAACACCTCATAGGAGGTGGGATGTACGGCTTCACATCACATCGATAAACCATAATCTTTACTTTCTCAGGGAGGGTATCCCCTTCAAAGGCCAGGATGAAGGCACCAGTATCAATGCGATTGTCTTTAGGACCCTTCTGAACACACCGAACAAAGTGAACACCCCGCCGTCTGAGATTGTCCCGAATTTCCTCATCAGTTTGAAGGATGAGGTCCCTGTGAAGAATCACACCATGAACCATATTTAGAGACTGGTGGGGGGTAATGGACACAGGAATTGTGTCAAGATGGGTACAGACACGAAAGGCCGCAGACTGGGCAGCTGAAGCAGTTTTGATCAGCAACGAACCTGACCGCATCTTGCTCAGGGAGCCCACTTTGCCAAACTTGTGTTCAGTGTGTTCCACAAAGAATAAAGGTTTGGTATTGGTGAAAGTATCCCCAATCAGTCCTGGTGCAAACCAGATAGCGGGGGAAAGGCTTTGCCCCTAGCCGACGGGCCTGACCCTCTTCCCAGGGGGTAACCATGGAAGGGAAGGCCGAAGGGGCAGGAGAAGCAGCACTAGAAGAATCAGTTCCACGCAGAGAGACGGCCGCAGAAGAACGGCCAGAGTTCTGGACCCGTACGCATTTCATTTGCATACCATCCGCCCTGATACCACCCACTCCGATCAGGGGCTCTCCTCACGGGCGCCACCCAGCCACAGCAAGGGCCGTCTGGCATGGCGGCCATTGCCGAGAGTTCCAATACTCCAGTATGACGAGCAACCACTCAAAGGCTTGCATGAGGAGGTCACAGCTCAGGTATCAAAAGTGTGATCCCTGTGTGTTCAGGGGGCTCAACCAAAAGGGTACATAGCGACCCCACCACACGGGCTGGCTATGCACCGTTGCATCAGACAACGATGTGAAAGAAAAGGTGGAATGAACTAGGAGGGCACACGTCATAGACACTAGGTAAGGTGCTCTTCCCCAAATGGCTCACACTACGGAGGAGAAATTTAGTAATGGAGGTCAAACCCCAGGGGGCGGGACCAGGGAGTGCCAAAAGGAGGAGATTACGCAACAAAGCTAAATTGCAAAACCAACGTAATCAGGAGGATAGCTGGGGCCAACATAAGCAAGGACACCAAGTGAGGGAGAGGAGAGGGTGAGGGGAAGGAGCAAGGAGAGGAAAGGAGGGGAAGGGGAAGGAAATGCAGCCCTGGAAGGAAGGAAGGTTGCAATAGCTCAGTGCCCCGTGGTCGCCACGCACGTATCCACAAAAGAGTTGTAGACCCCCTGGGGGCGGGGGGTAGAGTAGAATGTATGAAGTAAGTGGGGTAGCAGGATAATGTCTTTACCCAGATGATTCAGTGGCTGCACAACAGACAAAATGAGTTTAGAGAATAGACCATTTGAGAGATAGTGTGATAGAAGGAGAGGGAGGAGGAAAGGAGAGGAAGGTGGTAGTCAAGATGGAAACAGGCAGAGGGGAGAGTAAAGGAGAGGGTTGGGGAACAAAATGGTAGAGAAATAATTGTGAGTGAAAAGGGTAGGAGTTACAGGGATGGTAGGGGAATTGGTGGGGGAAAAGGGATAGAGGTCAGAGCGATTGTAGGGAGAAAAGGGATAGAGGTCAGAGCGATTGTAGGGAGAAAAGGGATAGAGGTCAGAGCAATTGTAGGGAGAAAAGGGATAGAGGTCAGAGCGATTGTAGGGAGAAAAGGGATAGAGGTCAGAGCGATTGTAGGGAGAAAAGGGATAGAGGTCAGAGCGATTGTAGGGAGAAAAGGGATAGAGGTCAGAGCGATTGTAGGGAGAAAAGGGATAGAGGTCAGAGCGATTGTAGGGAGAAAAGGGATAGAGGTCAGAGCGATTGTAGGGAGAAAAGAGACGGGGGAGACGAGGTGGGTGGTGGTTAACATGAACGGAAGTGTGGGCAGTGGTTAACGTGAGGGGTGTTTGTTTTGTTTTAGGGCGCAAAAACAACTAGGGTCATACACACTCATGTCAGAACTATAGATCACTAAGACAGAGACTACACGTGAATCCCAATTGAGGTAAGAGAAGACAGCTAAAAACAGGGGCATGGAGAAAGGTCTATAAAATACATCATAGAGAAAAGGAGGTCCAAAAATAAAAATTAAATGGCCTTCACCATATTGCTACGACAGATAAAAATAAGATGCGGTCGACAGGCCGCGTATCATTTGCTAAAACAGCCGATAACTCAGACGCCAAACCCAAGCGGGACTGTAAACAGTTAAAAAAGAACTGTCATTCCGGCAGGAAATGGTAGACAGTTTAAAGTTGGGTGCAATGTGCACAAAGTGGTGGAGGAGAGCCACTTAAATGGCGATGGCTAAAAAGGCACTGCCCGATATACAACACAGTTAAAATTACCTCTCATGCCGGGAGGGCCCGAGAGGTCGTCCAAGCTGCTGGGAGAGGCTTAATAACCTGGACCTTATTCCCACGAAGGGAGGACCAGTGGCGATGCCAAAGTGACACCACCTGCTGACAGACAGCAAAACAGACATCATCGGAGTGATGAAGTTAATTTGCCGGAGCAACAATCAAAAGTTAACTCCCGGAGGTAACAGAAGAGGGATGTGCTCCATACTGGCGAAAGTCACGGCGGTAGGACAGTGGTAGTTCAGCAGCTTCTGCATACAGACACTCAACCGGGCTAGTGCAAAAGACGCCAGTGGCAAAACATATGCCACAATGGTGGATAGTATTGAGACAGCATAAGAGGGACGCATGTGCAGATGCATAAACAAAACACCCATAGTCTAGTTTCAAACAGACAAGGTACCACTACAAATGGAGGAGGGTGGTTCAATCTGCACCACAGGAAGTACCACTTAAGACACGTAGGACATTGAGGGAGCGTGTACAAGCAGCTACCAGGTAAGATACATAGGACAATGAGGGAGCGTGTACAAAGGGCTGCCAGGTAAGACGTAGGAGACCAAGTTTCCTATTGAGCATGAGCCCCAGGATTTAGTAGTTTCAATGGACTGAAGAGGAACAGGCTAAAGATGGGGGGAGAGACAGTGGAAACAAGTTAACAGATATTTAGGTTCAGGATATGCAAGACTGCACAAAATGTTGGCGAAAATTCCCACCTGCATAATTAAGAAAAATTATGGTGGAAAGGAGTGTAGTATAAGGTCTGTTCAAAAAATTCCAGAACGTACATAATTTTGCACCAATGATGTGTTGGAACAAAATGCAATAGGCATCCCTGCTCATGCCTGTGTGTAATGTATAACTCCCAGAAGTTTCATTGTTGTATGTCTGTTAGTTACTGTTTAATGCTATATCGAGTAGAATGTTGCGTTGCACAGTTCGCGAATTTCAAGATGAGAGAGTTGGAGGAGAAACATGTCTGCATTAAATTTTGCATGAAACTCAAGAAAACCTTTACAGAGAGACACCAAATGATGCAGGAAACCTATGGTGATAGGAGGTTGAGCCCTACTCTGTGTTATGGACGGTTCACATTGTTTAAAAATGGCTGGACAGAAGTTAAAATATGACCCCGGTTCAGGACACCCTTGGATGTTTACCAACAATGCTTGCATCAGGAATGTCAATGAAATTGTGTGTGCCAACTGGAGACGGATTGAGAGAATACAGAAGAATAGAGCATTTCAGTTGGACCATGTTATGAAATCCTAACATGTCGTCTGGGAATTTATCATGCTGCTGACAGGTTCATCTCATGGCTCATGACTCAAGACCAGAAACACCTTCGCCTCACAACATGTGAAGGGCTTTTGCATATATATTCCTTAAGACAATCACAATTGGTGTTGAGATGTGGGTCTACAGCTACGATGTTGACAGAAAGGTTCAATCTTCACAATGGGTCGGGAAACGTACTCCAAGACCAAAAAAAGCTCACTAGGACAGGTCAAATGTCAAATCCATGCTGATATTTTCCTATGACTTTCATCATGGATTTGAGCCACAAGGAAAAACTGTTAATCAATGGCACTATCGAGGCATGTTGCGACGCATGCGAGAAAATGTGAGAAGGGAATAGCCTAAAATGTAGTAAGAGACAATCCACGGCTCTTTGAATACAAAAACGCACCTGCACATTCATCCCTGTTGGTGTGTGACTATTGCACAAAAAAACGAGATCACTGTGGTGCCTCATCCTCAGTACTCTCCAGATCTGGCACCTGCGGACTTTTACTGCCAATGTTTATAATCCCTTTGAAAGAATAAAGATTTACAATTATAGATGAAGATAAAAGGAAATTTGCAGATGGCACTTCACGTTATCCAGCAAGAGGTGTACCAAGACTGCTTCCGCAAGTGGAAGCAGTGTTGGGAGCAATGTATTGAGCTGGAGGAGAGTACTTTTAAGGAGACAATGCACAGTAAGTAAAAGGAAAGCGTAGAAAAATTTCTGGGGACAAACTTTCCGAATTTTCTGAACAGACCTCATAAAACAACTGCTGAAATCATTAGTGCCGTGTGCAAAATGTTTGACAACTGAATTGTCAGCCCTTTTCAGAGCGATAGCAGACAGATAGTTAAAAATAAGTGAAGGATCCATGAGGTGCACAACAGGAGTCTTGATGGACAAGACTATTCTGTAGGCTGGGTGGACGGCGCAACACTACTTTGGGTGACGTGGGAAGGATTCCCCATTTCAAGGGATGAGAGGTAGTGAAGCCCTAGTGAATGATGGGGGTCAGACTTTTCAAGGCCAGCATGGTACTAGGTGATTAGAGGAGCACTGGTTAGTGTCTGGTTGGCAGGGTTACCAAAGTCAAAGGAGAAGATGGCATGGGAGATCTGTTTACGGATGAGCTGGATGGGATAATATCTGTCAATGAAGGCTCTGGTAAGGTTATCAGTGTATTTCAACTGTAGCGCTTTCGTTGCCAGCACATTGGCCGTTACGACAGTGTATTAATTTTTGCCTGGACGGGGGCTTGAACCCGGGACCCTTTGGTTGAAGGTTCAGCGCTCTACCGACTGGGCTATCCGGTCCCTCAGCCGAGCGTTGTAGTACATGCTGCATGGTGGTCAATGAAGGCTCTGGTAAGGTTATCAGTGTATTTCAACAACACCTTCTGGGTGGCAAGGCTGTATGGAATTAATCTGAACTAGGCAAGAGTCCTATAGATCCATAAGTAAGTTTGTATATTAAGGTGCGTTACAACTACCCATAGCAGTGACATGCATTTGTTTATGGATTTGGCCTTAAAAAGTGAAATAATTGTAGGTCAAGATGTGGTCGCCTACTGGGAGGATTAGGAAACTGGTGGCTGGTTTGATATCAGGAAGGCATTGGGAAAGGCAGTGAAGAAATTGCGCAGTATTTTTCACGTAGAATCCAATGTTATGGACAATGGTTTGGAGTGTTGATCAATAAAGGCAGAGTTTGTTCAGTGTGAGAATAGCACCCAGCCACAATGGGACAACCAGTGGGGAGCACTAACGGGTCAGTTTGTGGAATATAGTAGGACTGCAGGGACTGCTGGTGTGAGGATGAAGATTGATGCAGGTGTCAGTTTTTGGGAGTGACCTAGAGCCTTGAGGTGCTGCTTGAGGTCTTGCTGGGCTTCTGGAATGTGATCACTGATAAATCAGTATTCAATAATCACCCCCCCCCCCCCCCTCTCTCTCTCTCTCTCTCTCTCTCTCTCTCTCTCTCTGTCTGTCTGTCTGTCTGTCTGTCTGTGTCTGTCTGTGTGTGTGTGTGTGTGTGTGTGTGTGGGGACAACTTGAGGATCACTCGAGTGTTTTAAGTATCTTGTGGAAGAAAGAGGGCAGTGGACGAACACTTAAATATCCTTCAGTAACTGCACACTATACAATTTATACAAAATTACTAAGAAAAGTTATTCAAAACACCAAGTAACACACATTATGTCAGAAACCAGTGATTCTGACAACAGTGTAGAGAGACAAGAGACAGGGTAAAAGGTAATAGGATAGGATAGGATAACATCACCACTGATTTAAATTTAAGGGCTTTAAAGGATGACACAGGTCGTAAGTGTATTTAATAACCATTTCTAAAATATAACAAAAAAATGTCGAGTCAAGAAATTAAAGAGATAAATCTGAAAACATGCTGAAAAAGCAACTCTCATAAGGGTCATTCCATGCCAAGTGGTCTAAACCTTCCCACCATCATGTCTCCAATTTTCTTCAAATTTTATCTGTAGCACTAGTCAAGTGCTAAATTAAGTTTCTCAAGATTTCAAGCCTCTAGCTGCAATACTTGCTGATCTACACCCCCTTGTCTGAAGGGTAGTAAGTTCGCATGCGCGCGACATCAGACAAAATGCCATTTTTGGGGTCTCATAAAATTGAAACCAATTCATAAGAATGGTTAGTAAGATGAGACCCTGTACAGTTTTTTGTGCTGATTCAAACGAAATTAATTATAAGATTACTGATGCAAAATCCGGTCAAACAAGTCGACTCAAAGTGTACCCCTAATTCTGTCGTGACTTAATGCGACAAATTTTGACCAATATTCAGACTGCAATAATTTCCTTGCAGATAAAGATATGGACTTGAACTTTTTACCAAGTCTTATCTTTGTGCTGGACATAATACAGCTGGATTTCCAACTACCCAGGCTTTATAGTCGCCTTGCAAAATCTCTTCAAATTTGGCAGTGTCAGCGCAAATGGCTTTATTTACCAAAGTTCAAAGCCCATTACTACAAAATAGTCAGCCTGGATTTAATTGTGAATAGTATCATCTGAAAGAGAAACTCTTGCTCTACGAGATGGATATATTTTTCTTTTGCAACGCTTCCATTAAGTGCTTATTTACTCAGGTCAAAGTATCTTATATTTTGTGTGCGCAGTGCCCTGCGTTGGTCCATGATGGCTGAGCCATTACTGGTTATCACAATAAAACCAGCATCCCCATCGCCATAGGGGCCACGCCCGATAGCCATGCAGTAACAGCCACGGGTGGGTATCTTTACTGCAGGTTCCCAAGCCTGATTACAGGGTGTCTTTACCACAGGATCCCAAGCCTGATTGTGGGTTTCTTTATGCAGGTTCCCAAGCCTGTCTTCCTCAGTTACTTCATCATTCTGGAAGCATCGTTGATTTGCAAGAGAATGCTTTCAGGAAAACTGTATTGCCGACCAGATGATGTCACTGATGGAGCTGGAATAACACCAATGATAAGTTGTTCTGGAATCCAGCAAGTATCACGTCTTAAGGGCCAATAAAATGAACTTGCAGGACCATGAGGATGCATAAAGCTTATGAAAGCATCTTTCTGTTCGACTGAGATTTCAACGATGTTTCCAATCCACCATTTCTTTTCATAAATGCAAGCAACATACTGCCCAGGCTGAAGATCCATGACTTGAACTACTACTTCAGCAGCACTAATTTTGGCCAAAAAAGATGTCGCATCATTAGAAACTCTACTGACCTTAATTGTCGTCATATCAATGGGCAAAAAATGGTGGTTTTCTCTTGTGCCAGCTAGAGTGTGCCCTTGCAGGAATCTTTCTTCTTGAGAAGCTTTTTCTTCTTCAACTTCCTCTTTGCTGATGAAAAAGAATTTGATTCCATTGATATTATCATTGCAGAAGTTGAAAAGATCTTTGGGTGTTAGAATCTGGTTTTCATATGGACGTTGCAAACTTGCTCTTGCTGCCAACCGTTTTGTTGTGCCTCCAATGCCATCACAAGGCGACTTTCCATGGCTTGTTCCAAAGAAATTCCATTCTGCTGTTATTTCAAAATCTTCTTTGTGATAGCATAAGTTGAGAAAATTCTTGAAATTCTTATATTGTGCAGCTGAACCATCACTGAAGTAGTGGATGTGGCTTATTTTGGAAAATTGCATCTTCAGGTAATTGATTACTTTTCCAATGTAAACATGGACAGTAATCGTATCGTGTCGAAGGCAGTCACTAATAACACAAAGATTCACACATTGCACCTCTTCGTTTTCACAGTAGTAGACTACAAATGGATGAACTGTTGCTTGACTGTTTTCCCAGTGAAAGCCTTGCACTGCATCTTGAACAATAAATGAATAGTTTTCAGCAAAATCCATTAGTATTATGAATTCGCCTTCTTTCAAATCAGTTTTGAGAGCTTTCAGGTGCTGGCTTTGATGCTTGGCAATGTAGTGATGACAAGACAAGTTCCAAATTTTTGCTGCAATATCTTCAACATACTCTTCTGTTGAAAGCTGCTTTGTTTCTAAAGTATCCCTGTCGGTATGAATCCATTGTTTGTACTCAATCAGTTCTTCAGGGTCATTATCTTCAAAATATGTTGCAATAACTGCTTCTACACCTTCTGGACCAGGGCAGTTTTCACAACGATGAAGCATACAATCCTTGTTTTCCAAGCTGCAAACAGCTTTGCTAAGAATTTCCTTGTAGTCTTCATTGATTGATGCACCAGTGAGCATAAGCTTGACATTTTGGTGTATTGTACAGACACAAACTGAGTGCATTCCAGCAGAGCCAACTGTAACACACCATTTTGGTCTAAGCTCGCAAAACTTTGAGAAGCCAATTTCTGGTCCATTTTGCTTCTGATAAGACACGTACATTTCCTTCAAATTGCAAAGCAACAACCGCTTTTGCTTGTACACTTTTGTTCCTGAAATTCTCACAGGCACACAGTCTTTCTTCCCTGGACAAAGTCTGCTGAATTCGTCATCTTGAAAAAAGTCATGTACTTTCTGAACAACTTCATCTGAAAGCTTCCTTCCTTGCCGATTTGCTGGAAAAGCTAGAACACCTTGCTCATTCTTCAGTTTTCTCGCTTGCTTTACCATTCTTTCTGATACATTAAATGCTGTTGTCGTATCTTTAATTGTCCAGCTTCTTGGAACCAAGGTCAATATTTGAACTTTTGTCCTACGATTTGACACTTTACATTTTTCTTTCAACTCTTCTATAAGATTATCAAGATCTGCACAATTATTGCATGGGCGACTTTTACTTGAACTTGGCTGTTCATCGTAATTGATTCCTACAGCAGCAGCAATTTGATTCCCAATTAAACTTTGTGCATCCAAGATCTTTCTTTTTGCATAGCTTTGCTTATCTCTTTTACTTAGTTGTCTTCTTTTCAATGGTGAAGCACCAATAAATGATAAACTTTTGTTGATGGCTGGTTCAGTTTCATCCGTTGTGAAATCTTGTTCAGATTGGGTTGATAGTGATGATGAATCTTCTAGCTTTTGGTTCAGTGCCGACATGCAGCGAGGGCAAAGCTTCTGACCAGGTTTTATATCAATCACTTCTTTTTTCTTTAACAGGCAAAGTTTGGCAGCTGTTTCATTATCAAGCAGTCTAAGTCCAGCTTTTACATTGTGATTCCTCTTCTTGAATGGATTGCAACATTTCTTTTGCATCGCTTGATATTCATGTAGGAAGAGGGCTTCATGGTGGAAGCAAATGATGGAATTTTCGTCAAGTTTGGCTTCTGAACGCGAAACAAGCAATTTCTGGTCACATTCTGTGAAATCACTAAACGCTTTGAATCCAGTCTTCTTAGCATAGAAGATAACATGGCACTTCGATGCAGCAGCATCTTTTCCAATTGAACAGGGGGCCAACGATTCTTCTTCTTCATTAACTTCTGACATCTTTCACTGGCCAATCACTGAATAAAACACGAATGAAATATCCAATTATATCAGTAATTCTAAGCGACTATTAAGATTCAAATTCCTAGAAATGAAGAAAAATTAGTGCATCGCGCATACAAAATATAACAACTTTGATGTGAGTTAATGAGTACTTAATGGTCGCGTTGCAAAAAAAACAAATGTCAGTCTTGTAGAGCAAGAGTTTCTCTTTTAGGTGATACTATTCACAAGCAGATTCAGGCCAACTATTTTTTAGTAATTGGCTTGAAACTTTGGTAAATTTTACCGTTTGTGCTGACACTGCCTAATTTGAAGAGATACTGCAGGGCGACCATATGGCCTGGATCATTGCAAATCCGGCTGCATTATGTCTAGCACAAGCATGAAGCTTGGCCAAAAGTTCAAGTCCATATCTTCAACTGCAAGGAAATCATTGCAGTCTTAATATTGGTCAAAATTTGTCGCGTTGTGTCACGACAAATTTTGAAGTATACTTTGAGTCGAGTTATTTGACCGGGGTTTGCATGAGTAATGTTATACATAATTTCGTTGGAATCAGCAAAAAAAAACTGTACAGGGTCGCATCTTACTAACCATTCTTATGAATTAGTTTCGATTTTATTAGACTCCAAATATGACATTTTTTTTATGTTGCATGCACACGGACTAAGTACACTTCAGACAAGGGGGTCTAGATCAGCAGCTATTGCAGCTAGAGGCCTGAAATCTTGGGAAACTTACTTCAACACTTGACTAAAGCTACAGTTAAAATTTGACGAAAATTGGAGACCATGATGGTGGGAACTTTTTTCAGTTTTAGACCACTTGGTGTGGAATGACCCATAAGATTAAATGAAGGTCTCCCTAGTTTCTCCTTCTGAAATTAGGAAAATTATATAGTCTCTCAATAATAAAAGACAGACTGGGTTTGATGGGGTTTGCAAAAAAGTACAGAAGAGTTGTTCCCATATAATGCATACTGTCTCTTCTAAAATATGTAATGCATCAATAACTCAGGGTAGTTTTCCAGAAAGATTGAAATATTCCATTTTTGAATTCCTACAGACCAATTCCACTTTTGACTTTCCCAAAACTTTGGAAGGATGTACTCTGGCACAGTGCCCTAACCGAGTAAAAATAATATCCTTAGTAAATCACAATTACGATTTCCGAAGAGTTTTCCAACTGAAAGAGCACTTACACATTTGCTCTCTAAATTTTAATACTATTAAACAACAACAGAGCATTAGATGGTATTTTCTGTGACCTACTGAAGGCATCTGACTGTGAGAATCAGAATATTCTCCTACACGAATTGAGGTTTTATCAAATTGATGGTATGTGTAATTGATAGTACAGGTGTAACAAATGGATGTTGTATTGAACCAAAAGAATGTAGAAAGCTGTGCAAAGTTGTTCTATCAATGTAATCAGGGGAGATTATTCTGACTGAGGAGTGATCACATACAGGGTTCCCAATGCTCAATCTTAGGTCTACTATTCGTCGTCATATATATGTACAATGACATTAGCGTTGTACTGAATCCAAACTTACACACAACAACAGAAGACATGGTAAATTATATTCTTAAGAGTATTATTGAGTGGCTTTCTGCAAATGGTCTCACCCTCAATTTGAAAACTATTGTTTTGCATTCTATATGTCTAGAGGTAATATACATACAACAAATATAGTACACGGTGAGGAAATAACGATTAGGGTGGCAACTTAATTTTTTTTAATATCCACATTTACTATAATTTAAAACTGGGGAACACAAGTTCTTTAATCCTTGAAACAATTCTGTTCTGCCTCATTAGCACATCAAACCATTTAGATCTTTGGGGTGAGACATCAATAACGTAACAAATTTCAGTCAATAATGTCCTGTGGAATAATGTTATAGGGTAACAAATTTTTAAAAACAAAATACTCATGATCAACTTGTAGACATCTGTTTAAAAAAAAGAGTTAGGTATTTTGGTAGGTAGTGTTTAACGTCCCGTCGACAACGAGGTCATTAGAGACGGAGCACAAGCTCAGTTAGGTAAGGATCGGGAAGGAAATCGGCCGCGCCCTTTCAAAGGAACCATCCCGGCATTTGCCTGAAACTATTCAGGGAAATCACAGAAAACCTAAATCAGGATGGCTGGAGACAGGACTGAACCGTCGTCCTCCCGAATGCGAGTCCAGTAGGTATTTTGACCACTGCTTCACAGTATATGTATTTCCCCCACAAAATTCAGACAAGGAGAGCATGTTCCTTTACCACCCACTACCCAACTCGTCACTGTTGATGTAACCTCCTTGTACATAACTTCTGTAATTCCCATAGCCTTGCCACTATTGAACACTAACTTTCACAAAGCCCTACTGACTCCAAGTCTACAACCTCTTTCCTAGTCACCATGACCAACTATATTCTCACCCACAATTACTTCACCTTTAATGTGATCATCTACAAACAAATCTGTGGTACAGAAATTGGCACCTGCATAGCATCCTCCTATGCCACTTTATTTATAGGCCATATAAAGAATCCTTAACCAACCAGAATCCCAACCACGTCACCCAGTCCAGATTCACTGACATCTTTGAAATCTGGACTGACGCCGAGGACACACTGTTCATACTCTTCCAGAATCTCAACATCTCCCTCATTTGCTTCACTTGGTCCTCCTCAGACCACCAAGCCACCTTTCTTGTTCATTCGTCACCTTTCTCGATGATGTTGGACTCTACCTCAAGTATGGTACCACAGCACCTCCACATATACCAAACCTGCCAATACTTTCACTTTGACACCCACACCACCCATTCCACACCAAGAATGTCCCATGTATACAGCCCAGCCACTTGTGGCCGTTGCATCTGTAGTAACAAGCTGCCCTCCTCCAAATATACCGAGCTTCTCATTGAGGCCCTCACAGACCAAAATTACCCTCCCAACACTGATCAGAAATAGGTCTCTCATGTCAAGTCTCCAGTCACTTACAATCCTTCACATAGCCATTGTCTGTCCACAAAGGACCATTCCTCTTGACTCAGTACCACTTAGAAATGAAGCAACTGAATCATTTCTATTAACTACCATTGTTCTCTGAAATTAGAAGTATTCTCCCCACATACAATCCAACCTTCCCATAGTGGTATTCCGCTACCCATCAAACCTGCACAATTTTCTTGGCCACCTGGCTGCCAATCCCTTGCCTCATGGCTGACATCCTTGCAATAGACCTAGATGCAAGATATATCCCATACATCTTCCCAGTACCACCTAATGCAGTCCTGTCACAGCATGTCTTACCCATCAAAGGTAGGGTCACCTGTGCAAGCAGCCATGTTGCCTACAAACTTAGCTGCAACCACTGTTCCCATTCTAAGTGTACATGTCTATTAACAAGTTATCTGTCCATGTGAATGGCCAATGTCAAACTGTGATTTATGGACAATTGGACCATACTGTTGCTGAGCATGCCACCCAACATAATCACCTTGACTTTCACGACTGATTCACAACCTGGGCCATCTCAATTGTTGCCATTTAACTCCAGATTTTCTTAATTACACTAGTGGGAACTCTCCTCACGACACGTCCTTTGTTCACCTAACCACCCTACCCTCCACTGCCTATCCCCTTCCCTGTTCTCACTTTAATACTATACCCCCCAATCCTCCAGCATATGAAAACAGTCCTCTCCCCTTTTTACTCCCCCTCCCCAATGCTCCACCTAGCACCCCTATCATGTTTCCACCACATTCCTTCACAGTTCTACGGACAGTACTAGCATGTTCCCCCAGCACTATACTGTTATCCCTGCCCCCCACCTCTTCCACGCCACCATTACCTATCCCAGCTAGATAGTTTCTCACCTCAGACACAAATGTAGCCCAGAGACAATAGTCATTGTAATGAAGTTTTCACTCTACAGCAAATCTGTGTGCTGATATGAAACTATCTGGCAGATTAAAACTGTGTGCCAGACCGAGACACTAACTCGGGCCATTTGCCTTTTGCAGGCAAGTGCTCTACCAACTTAGGTTTTGAGTCGTGCTTGTGTAACTGTCTTCACAGTTCTACTTCTGCCACGCTGTGGCCAAGCCATGTCTCCGCAATATCATTTTTCCAAAAGTGCTCGTGTTACAAGTTTTGCACGAGAACTTCCGTGAAGTTTGGAAGGTAGGAGACGAAGTATGGGTGGAAGTAAAGCTGTGAGGATGGGTCACGAGTCGTGTTTGGGTGGCTCAGTGTGTATTCAGTTTCTGATGAAGGACGTAATCCGAATTATGAATATTTCCAGCCTTATATTTCACTGTGCCTGCCTGTGACAGAATGCCTCCCCTAAGTGGTGAGTCGCCATCTATTGTTTCCAGTTGTTATCCCCTCATAACATTTGTTGTTAATAACCCACTAGAGCTCAAAAGGAATAATGATGAACATTATTACTACACCAGGAGCAAAAATGACAATTTTTTTCATATTAAAGTTGACCAGAGATGGGAAAAAAAGGGCTGTGCATCGCTGCCATCAAAAATTTTTATCACTTACCAATGATATAAAATATCAGACACATAGCAGTCTTATATTTTAAAACAAGCTGGAAAAGTTTCTCCTTGACACCTCCTCCTAACCCCACAGAAATTTCAATTTACATAATATGTAAAAACATGGTTGACGAGAATTACTAATTTACATTGGTAAAAACCCAAAGATACAACAACCCTTAAAGGGTCAGCTTGTAACCATATTTAATATGTAATATGAATGTAAACTTAATTATTCCAAGCGAATGAACCCCTTCAAGCGAATGAACCCCTTCAAGCGAATGAACCCCTTCAAGCGAATGAACCCCTTCAAGCGAATGAACCCCTTCAAGCGAATGAACCCCTTCAAGCGAATGAACCCCTTCAAGCGAATGAACCCCTTCAAGCGAATGAACCCCTTCAAGCGAATGAACCCCTTCAAGCGAATGAACCCCTTCAAGCGAATGAACCCCTTCAAGCGAATGAACCCCTTCAAGCGAATGAACCCCTTCAAGCGAATGAACCCCTTCAAGCGAATGAACCCCTTCAAGCGAATGAACCCCTTCAAGCGAATGAACCCCTTCAAGCGAATGAACCCCTTCAAGCGAATGAACCCCTTCAAGCGAATGAACCCCTTCAAGCGAATGAACCCCTTCAAGCGAATGAACCCCTTCAAGCGAATGAACCCCTTCAAGCGAATGAACCCCTTCAAGCGAATGAACCCCTTCAAGCGAATGAACCCCTTCAAGCGAATGAACCCCTTCAAGCGAATGAACCCCTTCAAGCGAATGAACCCCTTCAAGCGAATGAACCCCTTCAAGCGAATGAACCCCTTCAAGCGAATGAACCCCTTCAAGCGAATGAACCCCTTCAAGCGAATGAACCCCTTCAAGCGAATGAACCCCTTCAAGCGAATGAACCCCTTCAAGCGAATGAACCCCTTCAAGCGAATGAACCCCTTCAAGCGAATGAACCCCTTCAAGCGAATGAACCCCTTCAAGCGAATGAACCCCTTCAAGCGAATGAACCCCTTCAAGCGAATGAACTTCTTACTTATTTGTTTTGTGACCAATAGTTGTGATCGAATATGGTGCAGGCAAAGATGGGACAGAAAATTCAGCCATGGCCTTTGCAACTGAACCAACCTTACAGAGCTCATACATAGTGGAAATCACACATGCCATACATGCATCTGAATGCTATTCATAACTTACATCACAAATCACACCTTTATCACAAGTTTGCTCTACTTTATCTTGGCAATGGTAGTGCACGAACACACACTATAGCATAAAGAAACAAAAGGCCTTTGAATATAGATGAATATACTCCTCCCAACACTTCAAACCACACACATCATTGTGGACTTTTGATGAAACTAGTCTCAAATAACTACTTACAGTCAGATTACACTAGTTGGTTGGCTAGATGATGTGGGGAAAGGGGACCATAAAGTGAGGTCATTGGTCCCATGGAATTAGGGGAGGATGGGGGAAGAAAGTCAGCCGTGCCCTTTCAAAGGAACCATCCTGTCATTTGCCTAAAGCAATTTAGGGAAATCACAGAAAATGTACATCAGGATAGCTGGATGCAGGTTTGCACCATCATCCAGTGTGCTAACCACTGTGCCACCTCGATCGGTGATTACACTAATTTCTGTGTAAATGTGACTAAGCTACTTACGACAGTAACTGCTTCCCAAACCCGTAAATTTATGGGCTACAGTGAGATCTTATAAGATATTATTATACAGTCGAAAAAGCTTACCTCTGTGAAATGCAACAACAGACTACTTGCAAAATAGATACAAAAGTAAGCAGTCAGAGGACACTGTCCTACAAAGCAATGAGTGTCTGAAGGAGAATAGTTCATAGGGTGTGACTTATGAAAGTATGGCTGCTATCTAAATATATATTTAGAACACAAATTTAACAGTTTCATGCAAGTTTCTGCAACATACCATAAGAAACAAACTTCCTTTATATATGCATCCCTCACCTTTCTTATTTAGAGGTCTTTTCCGAATACACACTGTTATCTGGTGGTCTTCAACAGGATCGGTTTCTCGCAGAGGTCTAAATTCAATGCTACTCCGGTATTCCCTGTACACAATACAAAATTATGATATCAATGTTTTAATCCATTATTCTTTACCATTCAGATTTCATAAGTAACAAACTACAAATAATACATTTAAAGGAAGAGAAAGAATACAAGGGGAGTAAGAAACAATTAGAGGAACAAAACAATGCCTTAAACTATAACACAAAACACACACTGAAATACTGCCTGACAATTCAATGACACAGCCACATACAAAAATACATTACACGTGATTTTGTAGTACATGAGTTTGTAGTTAAGTGACGGTCGTTTCAGAAGACTTTAGGGGCCATAATATTCATTTGCTCCATACAGATGCGTAACATATTCATCCAATCATCTTGTAAATAGAGTATGAAAATACTTCCCAGAGCATGGAAAAAGTATTTTAAAATTATTTTATTTGAAAGCTGGGTTACTCCATGTGAAGTGTCCTAGGGCTCCCAACTCTACCATCTTCAATTTTGATGAAATTTGTACAGGATGTACCTGAGGGCCCTACATGAACTTGTGCAAAGTTTCAGGCTCACCTGTAACCTGGTTAAGGTGCTAGAGCCATTTTCGTGAAGACCACTTTTACAGAGACCGAAAAGTCATGAAGAAATTGTCAAGTTTGGCATTACACTCTTCCTGATGTAAAAGAGCTAGACTCTTGCTTCTGGGTATAGTGGTACAACTTTGTGTGCTCTAAACACAAATGTTGCAAGTAGAGTTCAGAAAGCAATGCATTTGGCATAATCTCAGTTCAAAGTGGCGACAAATCATGCCACGAGAAATTTGCCCCCATAATTTAACGAGGCATAAGTAGTGGAGAAAGTGCACTATGGACCTGGTCTTTTGCCAAACTACTGGTCTGTCTGGGTGTTTAGTGTATCACAAATTTTGGCCTGGCTTGTGTGTTTAATTACTGTGCTACCATCCCGTAAATTTGCCAAAAAATATGAATGTATCAAAATGTACCTGTGTTCAAAGTCGTGTATCTCAAAATAGACACCTACCACATTACATTCATTAATACCATTCAACACAGCACATTTCATTCAATTAAACAAACTTATTTTCATTTTGGTGTCTCTTTGGGTAAGGTGCAAGAATGTCACCTACGATTTGGAATTGTTGATTATGTCTTCATTGTTTAAAT
Source organism: Schistocerca americana (assembly GCF_021461395.2). Lineage (NCBI taxonomy): Eukaryota > Metazoa > Arthropoda > Insecta > Orthoptera > Acrididae > Schistocerca > Schistocerca americana. The sequence goes on from NC_060122.1 coordinate 795,071,663, forward strand.
ATTCATTTTGCTGTTTGTGACAGGTTCGTTGCTTGATTTAACCACTTAACTGTACTAGAGACTGCTGCATAATTTTTGGGAAGCTGAATGCTTATGAATTTTATTTATTTTCTTTATTTAGGACTCGAAAATTTGATTTTAGTGTCTGAAGCAAATCAAGTTGTTGCTAAAATGGAAGAACAAGATCAAGTTAATGTATGCAGTTTTGGAAATACTAATCCCCCATGCCATTTAACGACATACAGTGCTTTAAAAGGACTCAAAGCTGTAAAGCAATTTTCCTTAGAAGAACAAGAATTACTTACTAGAGGGAGTGGTTTACACCCCACTGAAAATACTCAACAATGCTTCCACCATGAAGCTTTACTCCTAAAAAGATTTGAGGTTTTGCGAAGATCATGCTGCAACCTATTTGGCAAGAAAAACCACACTGCACAAAAAAGCTTGTGCTCAATCAACATAGAAACAGCTAAAAGGATAGCCATGTCTGATATTGAACCAGGCCAAAATATGTGCCCTTCTTGTAGAAAAGAATTTGATACAATGAAATATTCACAAATGGATGTTACATATCACTCAAATGAAGATGAGACTAATGTTGGTCACAATTTGAATACAAGCTTAACATCTGTTGGAATATCACCATTAAAATTTCAATGAATTGGTGCATGGGATACAAAAGGATACGCAAAAAGTGCAAAATACATCAAGTTGAAGGTGCAATTGTTAAGAAAACTGCAGAAGTGGGAGGACTTTATCCCAGTGAATTGGAGCAACCATCCACAAGCACGCAATGCTTGACTTGTTCATATTACACTGAGGTGATCCAAGAACCGAAAGAAAAATTACATATATCAAATAATGAGAAAACTCAATTTTTGACCTTAGTTCCCCAAAGCTGGTCTATCTAAAATATTATGGAAGAATTTCATGTTTCAGAAAGAATGGTAACGAAGGCTAGAAAGTTAAAACCTGAACAGGGAATACTGGCACAGCCCAAAGGGAAATATGGGGAAAAAGCTTTCTGAAGATGTGAAGCAAGAGTCACAGAACATTTTTATGATGAAGAGTTTAGTCAGATCTGTCCAGGAAAAAAGGACTGTATTACTGTTCGGATAGATGGAGAAAAGGTTAAAAAACAAAAATACTTGTTACTGAGCAACTTAAATATTTGTTGTTTACCGCAATAAAAATGGACCGGAAATCAGATTTTCTAAATTTTGTGAACTAAGGCCAAAGTTGTGTGTGACTGTAGGCACAGCTGGTTCACATTCAGTTTGTGTCTGCACAATACATCAAAATGTGAAACTAATGTTGGCACATAGCCCAATAAAAGAAGATTACAATTAGTTACAAAACTGTTGGCCCTCTCTATTAATCCTACATTGCAAAGCACCAGAGCAAGCATTTGCAGTTCACTAAAGAAGGTCTGAAACCAGGAGAACTGATTATATTAATGGATTTCAAACAAGATTACTCCTTTATTGTCCAAGACGCAGTGCAGGGATTCCATTGGGAAAATAGTCAAGCTACAATACATCCATTTGCCATTTACTACAAAGGTAATGAAGACCTGAAGATTGTCAGCTACTGCATAATCAGTGATTGCCTCAGACATGACACAGTTGCAGTGCATGTGTTTTTAACGTACTTTATCAAATCCCTTACGTGCATTTTTAAAGAAATTAAGCATATTCATTATTTTAGAGACAGTTCTGGTGCACAGTACAAAAATTTTAAGAGCTTCCTAAATCTTTGCCATAATCAAAAAGACTCTGGCATTACTACACAATGGAATTTTTTCGGAACAAGCCAAGGGAAATCACCATGTGACAGAATTGGGGGCACAGTTAAGCGTTTAGCAGCAAGAGCTAGCCTTCAGCGCCCAATTGACAACCAAATCTCAACACCAACTGATCTGTTTTAATGCTGCAGTGTGTGTGTGTGTGTGTGTGTGTGTGTGTGTGTAATATATATATATGTACAAAGATGATGTGACTTACCAAATGAAAGTGCTGGCAGGTCGACAGACACACAAACAAACACAAACATACACACAAAATTCAAGCTTTCGCAACAAACTGTTGCCTCATCAGGAAAGAGGGAAGGAGAGGGAAAGACGAAAGGATGTGGGTTTTAAGGGAGAGGGTAAGGAGTCATTTCAATCCCGGGAGCGGAAAGACTTACCTTAGGGGGAAAAAAGGACAGGTATACACTTGTGCGTGCGTGCTTGCGTGCGCACACACACACACACACACACACACACACACACACACACACACACACACACACACACATATCCGCACATACACAGACACAAGCAAACATTTGTAAATGCAAATAGTTTGGGCAGAGATGTCAGTTGAGGTGGAAGTACGGAGGCAAAGATGTAAAATGACAGGTGAGGTATGAGCGGCAGCAACTTGAAATTAGCGGAGGCTGAGGACTAGTGGGTAAGGAGAAGAGAGGATATACTGAAGGGCAAGTTCCCATCTCCAGAGTTCTGACAAGTTGGTGTTAGTGGGAAGTATCCAGATAACCCGGACGGTGTAACACTGTGCCAAGATGTGCTGGCCGTGCACCAAGCCATGTTTAGCCACAGGGTGATCCTCATTACCTACAAACACTGTCTGCCTGTGTCCATTCATGCGAATGGACAGTTTGTTGCTGGTCATTACCACATAGAAAGCTTCACAGTGTAGGCAGGTCAGTTGGCAAATCATGTTGGTGCTTTCACAAGTGGCTCTGCCTTCGATCGTGTACACCTTCCGGGTTACAGGACTGGAACAGGTGGTGGTGGTGGTGGTGGTGGTGGTGGTGGTGGTGGATGGGACAGGTTTTACACCGGGGGCAGTTACACCCTGTGGCTAAACATGCCTTGGTGCACGGCCTGTACATCTTGGCACAGTGTTACACCGTCCGGGTTATCTGGAGACTTCCCACTAACACCAACCTGTCAGAACTCCGGAAATGGGAACTTGCCCTTCAGTATATCCTCTCTTCTCCTTACCCACCAGGCCTCAACCTCCCCTAATTTCAAGTTGCCGCCACTCATAGCTCACCTGTAATTCAACATCTTTGCGTCTGTACTTCCACCTCAACTGACACCTCTGCCCAAACTCTTTGCCTTTACAAATGTGTGTGCGTGTGCGGGCGCGTGCATACCTGTCTTTCCCGCCCCCCCCCCCCCCCCCCCCCCAGGTAGGTCTTTCCGCTCCCGGGATTGGAATGACTCCTTACCCTCTCCCTTTTGTCTTTCCTTCTCCTTCCCTCTTTCCTAACGAAGCAACCGTTGGTTGCAAAAGCTTGAATTTTGTGTGTAAGTTTGTGTGTCTATCGACATGCCAGCGCTTTCGTTTGGTAAGTCACATCATCTTTGTTTTTAGGTATATTTTTCCCAAGTGGAATGTTTCCAACAGAAACGTTTTGAGGATGGGTGTACAGTGTCTGGTACAAGAGACCATCACCAATTTGTGCCAACTGATGAAAAGCGACTTAGGATTTACAGATTATCAAATGACACATTGTCCTTTGTAGCAAATATTAACTGACATGCTAAAGTTGCTACTAAACAGGTTGCTATTAATGAACTACAGCCTGGCCAGCATGATTCCTTGATTAATTTAATGCATTCTCATGGAGCTGCTAAATCATTTCATTGGCCTACTAGAAGAGACATATGCTGGATCCCAGAACAACAGATAATTGCAGTCATACCGGTCCCAGCTGCTTCACTGATGGGGCGGCAATACAGTTTGCCGGTGGCAATAGTTTTGGACATCAGCAAAAAATTAAAAACACTTAACAATTGAAAAATTCTGTATTATGTCTTGGGAACCACAGAGAGACCCAAAAAAGGCTTGGTAACCTGCTAGATACCCACTTTCAGGTTTGGGAACCTGAAGTAAAGAAACCCAACCGTGGCTGACCTTGCATGGCTATCGGGCGTGGCCCTTTGGTGATGGGGTTACCAGTCTTGAGATTGGTAGTTGCATAGCCACAATGGACCAACGCAAGGATTTTCCAAATTACCAAAAAAGTCAATAGTTTAGGCGAATTTTTTGCATCTTACCCAAAGAGACACCAAAATGAAAATAATAGAATGAAATGTGCTCTGTTGAATGGTGTTAATGAATGTAATGTGGGTAGGTGTCCATTTTGAAATACACGACTTTGAACAAAGGTACATTGATAAATTCATGTTTTTTTAGCAAATTTACAGGATGGTAGCACAGTAACTAAACACAAAAGCCAGGCCAAAATTTGTGATATACGAAACACCCAGACACACAGTAGTTTGGCAAAAGACCAGGTCCATAGTGCACTTTCTCCACTACTTATGCCTCGTTAAATTATGGGGGCAAATTTCTCGTGGCATGATTTGTCGCCACTTTGAACTGAGATTATGCCAAATGCATTGCTTTCTGAACTCTACTTGCAACATTTGTGTTTAGAGCACACAAAGTTGTACCACTATACCCAGAAGCAAGAGTCTAGCTCTTTTACATCAGGAAGAGTGTAATGCCAAACTTGACAATTTCTTCATGACTTTTCGGTCTCTGTAAAAGTGGTCTTCACGAAAATGGCTCTAGCACCTCAACCAGATTACAGGTGAGCCTGAAACATTGCACAAGTTCATGTAGGGCCGTCAGGTACCCCCTGTACAAATTTCATCAAAATTAAAGATGGTCGAGCTGGGATCATCCTCTAAACTGGGACACTTGACATGGAATGACCCAGCTGTAGTTGTAGCTGTGCCAAACAAAATAAAGCATGACTACACAAATTACTATTATAAAGCTCTATGAAAAGAAATGAAGCTACAAATATCTGCTTAGTCGGCAATACATTAGGCTATGACAAAAAAAGTCATTTTGAGTAATATGTAGAGCTACAATACTAGACAAAATTTATGATTTAAAGACTGTTCCTTATGATTTATTAATACCTTATCATTGCGAGGAACTCCCAGTTTGGATTCCCTGGGTCCATATTCATAAGTAGTTCTTTCTCTTCTTTAAGTTCAGCTTGACGCTGCCTCCTTTCATCTCTGTTCTTTTTTAATTTTTCAACTTCTTTCACAACATTACTACGGCGAAATTTACCAGCTCCTGAGAAGAAAATGCAAAATGATGTCAAAACTCAGTACTTGTTCTTACACAACTTTCCTGTTTAACTAAACATGCACAATGTTCTATGTAATATATAAAACAGCTGAAGTCAAACATGCAGTAAACGTGAAGTGAATATTGGAGTTATTTTGTTCAAATTCTTTAGTAAGTGCAGAAGAAATATTACAACAAAACAACTAAAAAAAGTGTGCACATGACAGAAACAGCAAGATATGATTCTTCTTTCCCATCCTCTTTCCCAAATAAAGATATTTAAAAATGGTGGAATAGAGACTCGTGTACGGAGCAGTTTCAATTAAAGAATATAGCACAAGTCTAATGTTGTGAAAATTACACATTGCACAAAAGATTTCAACATTTGGAATTTGTGTGTTCTGAGGATACAAAAACTTTATACATATGCGAGTAAATCCTCAAACAGTCCACAAAAAGGAGCATATCAAAGGAGGACACACAATCCTTAACCCCAACAAGTGCAGACAGGAACCTGTATTTCCAACTGTTGCAGGCTGCTGCTGCTGTTGTTGCTGCTGCTGCTGTTGTTGTTGTTGTTGTTGTTGCAGTAGCTGCTGCTGCTGTTGTTGTTGAACTAGTAACTGGTGTTGGATTAACTGCTGCTGTTGTTGCTTTTGTTGCTGCAATGCTGTTAATTGTTGGTGCTGCATAGTGTGTTGTCGTGCAGTTAAATTAGCTGGGTTTGGAGCAATATTTTCTAATCCTCTTTGGATGTGTGTATCCCCATGTCCATTTACTGTTGGAACATTTGTGAGCCTTCCACCTTGTTTGTTGCGTAATGCTCGTTCTGAAACATTTTCATTAAATTACTCTGGTGCTTTGAGCATTGCATAGTTGCTAAAAATAAATAAATAGTGAGGGCAGTACCAACACAAAATGATCAAAATCAGTCAAATCCTGCATAGACAAACAAGTGAAGTGGCAACAGAAATGAAAAAAAAAAAAAAATTTGCTGTTCCATTCCAGCAGTTAGAAAAGTAGATTTAGATATGAGGCAGACTAGTTGAAAATAACCAGCAAACATACTAAAGCAATTGATCCCACACTAACGAAGTCTTATTTACTTACTGGCACACTGTACGGTACATGTCCATAAGTATCAGTTGCTTTATCTGTGAATAGACAAGTTTTAACACCAGTTTCAGTTATAGCTTTCAGTTCATGTATCCTGCACAGATACAACAACAGAGGTACCTTTTGGCACCTATGGAGACAGGTATTCCTTGGTAATTCCACTTTTTGTTAACAAATGCTCAAAACAGTTATTGAAAAACAAGATACTGAAACACGGTGTTCTGAATACTATAGACCACGATGAATTATAAAGATCCAGGAATATGTTTCCGTCCCTGGAGTGGTGTGTTCATAGTGAAGTCTGACACCTGCTACCTAGCAAATCATACAAGTATGGTACCTGTGGAGTTGCTCACAACTGGTTTAATTTTTACTTTTGTGGCATGCAAAAGATGTGTACCTTGTGCAACAGACAAATCATACAACCCAAGTAGTTCACATAGTATAAACCCTCCAATGCTCGTGCAGATGACACCCGTTATACAAATAATTTTCCCGCTCTATTTAGTCTGAGTTTGCACCATTTCCAGAACCTTTCCATTAACTCTCCATCTGTTAGTTTCAGCTAGCACTGGATTTCAATTATGCGGGGTTGCATCATTTACGAAACATTATTATAGCTTGGAGGACACTGGTCAACCGCGTGATCACTACTGCTACAATCTGAAACAAAGCATATGTATGTCACTCTACTGCTTCCCCAGATTCAGTCTAATTTTCATGTGCATAATTTTAGGCACGTCATAACTAATTACATTTTGCTTGCTACCTAGAATATTTATCTAAAAGTAAATATTTTCTATACATTTGGTTTGTGAAAGAAAAAGAAAAACCTGGGACAGAGTTCAGCAGAGCTCCTGATGTAAGGTTGGAATAATTCCACAAGTTGAGTGGTGATGATCCTGACAGTGATACTGCTGACTGAGAATGAGGAATGATCCAGCACCATAACAAAAATTGGCAGAAAATGATGAATATTACTCACAGTAAGAAGTTATTGAAGAGGACATATTTCTTTTAGGAAAATATGGAATAGTAAATGGAGGAAAAGTAAATATCCTACCAATGTTAGAACAAGATCTCAATATTATTGCGCATTTACCTGGACCAAAAAAATTAAGTTCTTATAAGAAAGACGAAGTGCTACTACAAAGCTACAAAGTTACTTTTGGATAGAAAGATAATACCTCTTATTGCAACAGGTATTAATATTTATACCAATTAAATTTGTGGCAACTTTTCTAGGGAAAGGAGTTCTAAATAAACATATATTAGAGAGTTCAGAGCTTTCATTGGTTTGTAATATACATGTCTCCGAGACATTTTAGAAGGAGTGTGACAAAGTTGTGGGATAGCTGAAAGGGTAGTAGACTTGTATCCTGCTACTTATTCATGGGTGAAAATGATTCAGGACACAGTTGAGAAGTCTGACGTTTGATAGTGTCCTTTATAGAGGTGTTCGCAGTTGGCTGCTATCAGAGGTACTGGAGGTGTTTACGAACAACTGCCAAATGTTTTTATCAACTACTACATGCCTTACCTATATACAGCGTGTTTATAAACAAATATCAGGGTTTTAATGCTTTATAATGTTTATTATACCAAACTTACAGTTATAAATGATACGGTATGTCAAATGAAAGAGCAACTCCCACAGTTTTGCCAAGAACCTTATAAATGTTCAATGTGAGCCCCACTTGTAACACGGCACACATCAGGTCTATAGCCGAGTTCTTCCCAAACGTTGATAAGTGTGTCTTCAGTGATTGTAGCAACAGCTGCTTCAATCCGGTTTCTTAATTCAGGGAGGTCTGCTGGTAGCGGAGACACGTACACACAATCCTTGATGAACCCTAAAGGAAAAAAAATCTCATGGTGTTAGGTCGGGTGAATGTGGAGGCCATGCAAAGCAAGCTCAGTCTTGAGCCGCTTGCGGCCTATCCAGCGTTTGGGTACAGTGAAGTTCAACCAACCGCGTACTTCACTATGCCAGTGCATACGCACTGGTGCCAAACACAACTGTTTGAGTTGCCCTTTCATTTGACATATCATCTATAACGGTTAAGTTTAAAGTAATAAATACTATAAAGCGTTAAAACCCCAATATTCATTTATAAACACCCGGTACTTATATTTAGATTTAAATGAAATACTCCTAAAATCGTTCATATACACTATTCAAAGTGTCCAAATACACCATTTATGTAGTGGATGACACCTGTCATCAGGACAAGTAACAGATAGGGTTGCCATAATCTGGGAATCCAAAACCAGGACAAAACTTACGGTCACCGTAGCCGATCGAAGGAAATAAGAGGAATAAGAAGTCCTCATGCCCATAAGCTAAGGGCAATGTGCATTTAATTAATGATCCAGAGTTTAGGAAGGACGGCTTCATTAAGAAAGCATTTATTACAAAAAATAAGAATATGCATTACATTATTCAGTACTAGAAATTCTATTGTCATCATTTGAGCTTTTCTTATACCAATCTTATTTCTCAGAACCTTGAATAGATGAAAGGATTTTATATAATGTGAAGGCAAAGAGATAACATATTGATGTTTCTTTGACAGCAATTTTTGAAATTACTGGAAGTTGACTTCAAATCCAGCAAATATCACGGACATTTGCCTTTTAGGCCCAGACGTTTTCATTTACCCTAAAATCGCGGACTGTCTGTGAAATCTGTGGCATATGGCAACCCTAGCAACAGAGGGCTAATATAGTTCTGTAAAAATATGCATCTATATAACATAGATATTGTGCACTGTTTTATTTTATTATGCATTTGGGAAGGCATAGCAAAGCAGTTGTGTGTTTCATAGATTGTATGAATGATTCGTATATGTAATTAGTGTTAACATTAATGAACAGATTGTTTTAGTCCCACTCATGCAACTACATTTAAAGATTAGCTTTTCTTTTTACAGGCTGCCAGTTTTTAAATAGAAATTTGTCCATGGAATAGGAGTTATCAATGAGAAATGGTTTTAAGTTGGATTTGAAGCTCACTTTGCTACCTGTCACACACACTTTCCGCTCTGTTGTTCTAGGTATCAATCTAACTGTTCTTAAATTATATATGTACAATGTAGTTAAAATGCCTAGCTCCTTGCAGAGGTACTTCTGTGACGTCTGTGGATGAACACCACATATTACTCATACAACTCTTCGGTGCAATCATATTCAGTGATGAATGCATCTTCAGCAACAGATGGCAATAAGTATTTGACAGATTGCAATCTGACTGTGGAGGTGCACACACTTCTGAAGAAAATGTATCTTAACATTGCATGTTTACTGAAAAGGAAAGAAGAGGAAAATTTACATGGGATAGAGCTATTATATCTTTAAGTGCCAACATCTCTGCTTTGTGCAACTAGTAAATGTACTTAAAGTATGAACAAACATCTCATGCTGAATGTTTATTTTTGAACTGTGATGTAGGAAAAAAAAAAAAAAAAAAAAAAAAAAAAAAAAAAAAAAAAAAAAAAAAACACACTGATTTTAGAACCAGAACGGCAGAAAGGATGAGAATGGCTCCTGTCTTGTCTTCCATCCCATGTCCATTTTTTTTTATTTCTTTAGAGAAATGATGTTTCTCTCTTAATTCTCACTCTTCTATGATTGTTTATTGATGTTTACCAAAACATTTAGATTTAGTTGGACATTTCATTCAATATACCTAGAATCACAGAAAGGGATCATTTGACACTGTTGTAAATTTATCTTCTGAATATAAATTATGGAAATAACTACACAACTGTGCTGAGTTGTTGTTGCTCATAACTGTGTCTTCGCACATGTACAATCCAATCTGGCATGGTTGATGCTGTTTAATTCTAACATTAACCATGAGATCCCCCCCCCCCCTACCATTTTAGACATGTCAAGTTGCTGGTACACAATTTCCCTGCTCCTATAGATCAATCAGCCCCTCTGCAGCATCTGGTGTGTCACCCTCCCTGTTCTTGCCTATTTTGAGCAAGTGCATTGATTAGAGTTCACACCACAATTAATTATTGAATTTAACTTTTAAGTCAAAAGGCTTAAATTTATCTTTAGGATGAGAAGTTAGCTTTGATACTGCCTATGGTGTACACATTGCATAGTTCGAATGGGAACTTTATACTATCACGCAACGACATTTAAAAAAAAAAAAAATCCGAATATGGTGACATACAGATTGTACATATTGTTACTGGAACCTATGGGGCTTCAGAAAATTAGTCAAGCAGAATCTCTCTCTCTCTCTCTCTCTCTCTCTCTCTCTCTCTCTCTCTCTCTCTCTCTCTCTCTCTCTCTCTCTCTCTCCACACACACACACACACACACACACACACTGGACCTAAAGCAATAGAAAAGTCACTTCACAAAAAAGCCGAGAAGTTCTACTGAAATACAGACTAGTCCTACTATTAAACAGCTTTTCTAACATAACTTTAAAATTTTTAGTGAAATATTATTCACCTTTTTGAATAAAAATATTTGTTCATGTTTAAAATGGTTTCGGAATGAAGTGTTGAATGCAGTGGACCACGATGAATTATATTGCAGTCTTAACCTTTTACCTGATCAATCAATACCTGTTGCTTACATAATTTTACAAATATGGGATTTGTGGAGTTGCCTCCAACATATTTAATTCATACCTTTCTGGCAGGTAGAAAAGGTAGACTTAAAGTCATGAAACTAATGTTACTGTTCATGGTAATGGAAATTATGCTATGATGTACATGTAGGTTCTCTGTTATCCTTGATCTACATAAATCATTTACTGTAACACTGAATGTGTAATATTCAAACCTAAGAGTGAAATTTGATGCAGTGAGATTGCTTCAAAAAATTTCATTCACCAACTTTGTCCTCAAAATGCCACAAAATTTTGTTGGCTTCCATCTACATGAGTAATCAGTACATATACTAAAATAACCTTAAATGCAATGTCTGCAGAAAAAAATAGAAACTTTAAGGACCCAAAACTCACAGTTAGTCAAGGATTTTTATCCGTGCCATTTCACTTCTTTCACTTCTGTCATGTTTAGAAAACTTAAGGCAGCCTATGCTGCAAGTGGCCCTTCACAGCCAATCAAGTAATATCCAGGTCAGTTGCTGCTGCAGTTCTGACCCTGCACTGCAGTTAAGGCTGGCACAAGCTGTCGTCAAGCAACCACAAACCAGCAATGCTCCATTTGTTGCCAATAGTTCACTGCATTTCTAGACAGTTTAACACAATGAAGTGTTTCCACAGTCGAGTATGTGGTTAGAGCCCATATCCTGCATCAAAACACCTGGCTGGAGGTAGTATGAACACACCTAGTCCAGATGACCAACTGATGTTAAGTCCTGCATTTGACCATCGCCGTTTCCTGGTCAGTCACCAGCGAATATGTGGCTAGAGCACAATGGCCCTCAGCAAGCAACATCGTCTACTGATCAGAGCCACTGGTCTATGAGCCAACAGACAACCCTTATGGTGTCAAATAGGATCATCATCTGACAAGCAGCCAATCTCTGCCAACTCTAAGGCCTTCACACTTTTTATCAGCCACTAAACAGCTCATACAGACTACTTCAACCACCTGGTCTTGAGACACACGAACTGAAAACACACTACTCTGTCAGCTAGGACACCAACAACATTAGCCACTGTTGCACTGCCCATGAGAGATGAGGGGCATCAAGTCAGTTCCTGATGTATAGAGGGTATATCAGTCAATTAATAAAGCACAAAATGTTTTTGCATTCCTGACTATAGTCAGCAGTGGTATCATAAGCTCTATGCAGATCAAAGAATACTGCAAGAAGGTGTTGATGCTGGGCAAAAGCCATTTAGATAGACTTCAGGTGGACTAAATTATCTGCAGTACACCAGCCTCAGTGAAAACCACCGTCAGTTAACAAAAAGGTCACAGGATTCAAGGATCCAACACAGCCTTTGACTCAACAAATGTTCAAGTTAACTTGCAGAGGTCATTGGTTAAGCTGATAGGGTAAAGCACTTCGTCAGATGGACAACTATGTCTGAATCAAAACTGGAACAGCAGTACTTTCTCACCACTGGAAATGGAATTCTTCCTCGCTCCAGAGATGGTTAAAAATGGCAAGTATATGATGTTGACTAGCCATCAATAAGTGTTTAAAGTATTTGGTTGTGCACCCCGTCTGGCCCAGAATGGGTTGGTTGGTTGGTTGGTTTGTGGGATTAAAGGGACCAGACTGCTACGGTCATCGGTCCCTTTTTTCAAATACTAAAAACATCCACAGCGAATAAAGACGATTAACAGAATAGATCACAGAGGACACAGAACAAGAGAAACTTAGACAAAGACCAGACAAGACGAACTAAAATCACACGGAGTGTGACGGTGGTTGGCCGACCATAGAAACAAAAAAAGGAAAAGCCAACCACCAAGAAACACATTAAAAACTCAGAATAAAATCGTAGGCCAAAGGTCAGAATCAACACAAAAGGACATAAGCACTCAGATTAAACGATAAAAACCCCCTGCCCGAATAAAATGTAAAACTAAGCCAGTCATAGCAGGGTCATCGGTTAAAAGGGCAGGGAGCGTATCAGGCAGCGCAAATGTCTGCCTGACCACAGCTAAAAGGGGGCAGGCCAACAAAATGTGGGCCACTGTCAAAGCCGCCCCGCAGCGACATAGAGGAGGGTCCTCCCGGCGCAATAAATAACTGTGTGTCAGCCGGGAGTTGCCAATGCAGAGCCGGCAAAGGACTACTGAGTCCCTGCGAGTAGCTCGCAGGGATGACCGCCACACAGCTGTCGTCTCCTTGACAGCACGGAGTTTATTACGCGTGGTCAGTTCGCGCCATTCATCGTTCCATAGCGCAAAAACTTTGCGGCATCAGACTGCCCTCAAATCAGTCTCTGGGAGGCCAACATCCAGAGATGGTTTACGGGTGGCCTCTTTCGCCAGGCGGTCAACATGTTCATTGCCGGGGATACCGACATGACTGGGGGTCCACACAAAGACCCCAGAGCGGCCGCAACGGGCAAGAGTATGCAGGGACTCCTGGATAGCCATCACCAGACGAGAACGAGGGAAATACTGGTCGAGAGCTCGTAAACCGCTCAGGGAATCGCTACAGATAACGAAGGACTCACCTGAGCAGGAGCGGATATACTCCAGGGCTCGAAAGATGGCGACCAGCTCAGCAGTGTACGTGCTGCAGCCAGCCGATAAGGAACGTTGTTCGGAATGCTCCCCTAGAGCTAGCGCATAACCGACACAACCAGCAACCATCGAACCATCAGTGTATACAACGCCGAAACCCTGATATGTGGCCACGATGGAATAAAAGCGGCGGCAGAAGGCTTCGGGAGGGACTGAGTCCTTTGGGCCCTGTGCCAATTCCAGCTGAAGGCGAGGACGAGGCACACACCACGGGGGTGTACGCAGAGGTGCCCGGAAAGGAGGCAAAAGAGGTAAGGCCCCAAGCCCAGAGAGAAGCTCTCGGATGCGGACCGCGATCGTACATCCAGCTCTGGGCCGACGTTCTGGAAGATGGACGTGCAACTGTGGGAATAGGAGCCGATAGTTAGGATGCCCGGGCAAGCTGAAAACATGGCCAGCATACGCGGCCAGCAAACGTTGGCGCCGTAACCGCAGTGGAGGGACACCTGCCTCCACTAGTATACTGTCCACAGGGCTGGTACGGAAAGCACCAGTGGCAAGGCGTATCCCGCTGTGGAGGATTGGGTCCAGCACCCGCAACGCAGATGGGGTTGCTGAGCCATAATCCAGGCTCCCATAATCCAGATGAGACTGGATTAACGCCTCGTAGAGCCGTAACAGGGTAGATCGGTCGGTGCCCCAGCGGGTGTGGCTCAAGCATCGCGGAGCATTTAGATGCCGCCAACACATCTGTTTAAGTTGCCAAATATGAGGCAGCGAAGTCAACCGAGCATCAAAGACCACCCCCAAAAACCTATGTGACTCCACCACTGCAAGGAGTTCGCCATCAAGATAAAGCCGCAGCTCCGGGTGGACAGTGCGTCACCGACAGAAATACATAATGCAGGTCTTGGCTGCCGAAAACTGGAACCCATGAGCTACAGCCCAAGACTGCGCCTTACGGATAGCACCCTGTAGCTGACGTTCAGCAGCTGCAACGCCAATAGAGCTGTAGTAAAGGCAGAAGTCGTCAGCATACAAGGGCGCTGAGACAGACGTTCCCACCGCCGCAGCGAGCCCGTTAATGACTATTAAAAACAGGCAGACACTTAAAACAGAACCCTGTGGCACACCGTTCTCCTGGACTTGGGAGGAACTATATGAGGCCATGACTTGCACGCGGAAGGCTCGGTGCGACAGAAAATTGTGGATAAAGATCGGCACAGGGCCCCGAAGGCCCCATCCATGAAGCATAGAAAGGACGTGATGACGCCATGTTGTATCGTACGCCTTCCGCATGTCGAAAAAGACAGTGACCAGGTGCTGATGGCGGGCAAAGGCAGTATGGATCGCCGACTCCAGGCTCACCAGATTGTAGGCGGCGGAGTGGCCTTTACAGAACCCACCCTGAGACGGAGCCAGAAGGCCCCGAGACTCCAGTACCCAGTTCAACCGCCTGCTCACCATCCGCTCAAGCAACTTGCAAAGAGCATTGGTGAGGCTAATGGGACGGTAGCTGTCTACCTCCAATGAGTTCTTGCCTGGTTTCAGAATGGGGATAACAATACTTTCCCGCCATTGCGGCGGAAACTCACCCTCGACCCAAATACGGTTGTAAAGGTCGAGGAGCCGTCGTGGCAGTCCACTGAAAGGTGTTTCAGCATCTGACAGTGGATGCTATCTGGCCCAGGAGCGGTATCAGGACAAGCAGCGAGGGAACTGTGAAATTCCTACTCACTGAATGGAACATTGTAGGATTCCGGATGGTGGGTTCGAAAAGGAAGGCTCCGACGTTCCATCCGCTCTTTAATGGAGCGGAAGGCCAGTGGGTACTTGGAAGAAGCGGAATTCAGAGCAAAATGCTCTTCCAAGCTGTTGGCAATTTTGTTGGAGTCTGTACAAACTGCTCCATTCAGTGAGAGCACAGGGACACTGACAGAGGTCCGATAGCCATAGAGGCGTTGGATTTTGGCCCACACCTGCGATGGAGAGACATGGAGGCCAATGGTGGACACATACCGCTCCCAGCACTCCTGCTTGCTTTGGCGGATAAGGTGGCAGGCCCGCGCACGCAGCTGTTTGAAGGTGATGAGGTGTTCAATGCAGGGATGTCGCTTGTGACGCTGTAGCGCCCGCCGGCGATCTTTAATCGCCTCAGCGATCTCAGGCGACCACCAAGACACAGTCCTCCTCCGAGGGGACCCAGAAGAACGGGGAATTGAAGATTCTGCGGCAGTAACAATGACGGTGGTGACCGATTGAACCACAGCATCAATGTCATCATTAGAGAGAGGCTCAATAGCGGCAGTGGAGGAGAACAAGTCCCAGTCAGCCTTATTCACAGCCCGTCTGTTAGTGCGCCCAGAAGAGTGACGCTGTGGCAGTGACAGAAAGATCGGAAAGTGGTCACTAACACATAGGTCGTCATGCACTCTCCATTGGACGGACGGTAAGAGGCTAGGGCTGCAGATCGAAAGGTCAATGGCGGAGTATGTGCCATGCGCCACACTGAAGTGTGTGAAGGCACCGTCATTTAAAATGGAAAGATTGAGCTGCGCCAATAAATGCTCAACGGTGGCGCCTCGACCTGTTGCCACCGACCCACCCCACAGAGGGTTATGGGCATTGAAGTCGCCCAGTAACAAGAAAGGTGGCGGCAATTGGGCTATCAGCGCAGCCAGGACATGCTGCGAGACATCACCATCCGGTGGAAGGTAAAGACTGCAGATGGTAACACCCTGTGGCGTCCACACCCGAACAGCGACAGCCTCTAAAGCTGTTTGTAGAGGGATAGACTCGCTGTGAAGAGAGTTAAGGACATCTATGCAGACGCCACCAGACACCCTTTCATAAGCTGCCCGGTTCTTATAATAACCCCGATAGCCACGGAGGGCGGGGGTTCGCATTGCTGGAAACCAAGTTTCCTGAAGAGCAATACAGAAGAAAGGGTGAAGTCTGATAAGTTGGCGGAGCTCAGCTAGATGGTGGAAGAAACCGCTGCAGTTCCACTGGAGGATGATATTGTCCACGGCTGAGAAAGGCGTGAAGGGATTGGGAAGGCAATTTACGCCGCTTGTTCACTCACTGCCACCGATTCAGTACCCGTGCGAGTGACATCCATGGCGTCGGAGGGACCGGCGAGATCAAGGTCCTGAGCGGACACCATAATCTCTACCTCATCCTCAGACGCAGAGCTCGAAGGGTGCGGTGGGGTCGGTGCCACCACAAGTTCTTTGGCCTTAGAGGTCTTGGGCTTGGACTTCTCTCGCTGAACCTTGGGTTTCACCGGCTGGGAAGGCCTCACCGAATCAGTCTCCGGGACGGAGGAGGACCGCGAAGCCCTACGACCAGCCACTGGTGGGGACTTATGCCACTGTCGGGCGTCAGCCTTCCCGCTGGTGGAAGCCTGGGAAGGGAGAGTCCCAAGGGAACCCTTACGGGCGAGAGCAGCCGAAGAAGTGACGTCATGGAACAAAACTGTTGCATCCTTGAGCCCCCCCGGTTCTAGATGTACCTATGTCCGGTTAATGGCTGACGCTACAGATCAGTTTGCATACAAATCAATTTAATTGTGAAAATAGAAAGTACAGTCACCAACAAACTTTACATACTCACATACTCCTTTACCTTTAACCCAAATAAATACAGACTCATTTACAGATATTTTCCTCTTATTACGAGTATACAAAGACAATGCAGAAGTAGACATATAGGCAGATTTACCAAAGTCTTTATTTGCAAGTTCTGCCATATGGTAGGTGTGATAGGCAATAATGTCTCTATCAACAAAACTTTCAAGTCCAGGTACATTAGGAACTCCAGTACCTCCACGTACAATGGCTACGGTGAGCCAACCATTACCGTGTGAGAAAGTACCATTAATATCAATACTAAAATTAAGTCTACAACCACAGAAAACAAAAGGTCTGTCGACAAGTGCAGTAGCAGCAACAATCTTCACTGGAATGCGATTCTTCTTTTCTCCAGCTGTTGTGGCGAACTTTATGTTCTCGATCATTTTATAGACTGTCTGTTTAGAATAGCGACATATTCTCCTGTAAGGCATCGTGGCTGAGAAGTGGGGACGGACGTCCCCGATGGGTGGGAGGATGTTGCTCCTGAGGTAGGTGGTGCAGGAGCAACCGGTTGGGTAGAGCCCCCCCACGGACAAGGCGGCAGGAGTAGTTGTACTGCTCATCGATCTGGCTGGAAGTCTTGAAACTGATGGGGTTAGCATAGTAGTTGTAGCAGCTGCGTAAGAAGACGTCATTCGCACAGGATGTAGTCTGCCATATTTCCTTTTGGCCTCAGTATAGGTCAGCCGGTCCAGAGTCTTATATTCCATGATTTTGCGCTCTTTCTGAAAGACTTTGCAGTCTGGCAAGCAAGGTGAATGATGCTCTCCACAGTTGACACAGATGGGAGGCGGGGCACATGATGTATTGGGATGTGATGGGCGTCCGCAATCTCGACATGTGAGACTGGAAGTGCAGCGGGTAGACATATGGCCGAACTTCCAGCACTTAAAGCACCGCATTGGGGGAGGGATATAGGGCTTGACGTCACAACGGTAGACCACCACCTTGACCTTCTCCAAGGCCAAGATGAAGGCACCGGTAGCAACCTGATTGTCCCTCGGACTCCGATGAACGAGCCGGACGAAATGAACACCTCTACGGTCTAAGTTGGCGCGCAGCTCGTCATCAGACCGCAAAAGTAGGTCCCTATGGAAAATAACACCCTGGACCATATTTAAACTCTTATGTGGTGTAATGGTAACGTTAACATCTCCCAACTTGTCAGAAGCAAGTAACCTGTGAGACTGGGCAGAGGATGCCGTTTGTATCAGTACTGACCCAGAGCGCATTTTGGACAAGCCCTCCACCTCCCCAAACTTGTCCTCTAAATGCTCAACGAAGAACTGAGGCTTTGTGGATAGAAAAGACTCCCCATCAGCTCTCGTGCAACTAAGAATCGGGGCGAATAACTGTTACCTCCATCCTGAGACTTACGCTCCTCCCACGGCGTGGCCAGAGAGGGGAACGTTTTCGGATTGTACTTCTGAGCATTAAATTGAGCCTGAGAACGCTTAGAGACTGCTGGCAGCTGGCCGCCAGCGAGAGATGATGTACCACGCTTCATTGCGTGTCATCCGCCCTGATGCCACCTACTCCGACCAAGGGCCCTCCCCACGGGCGCCACCCAGCCACAGCAATAGCCATCTGGCAGGATGGCCATTGCCGGGAGTCCTGATGCCCTAGGGAGACGGGCATCTACTCCTTGGCATACATGGGGAGTTAACGGCGCAGGCATCAGTAGAGCGATCCCTGCGTTGTCAGTGGCTACAACCAACAGGGTACATGGTGGCCCCGCCACAACGAACTGGCTACCGTGCTGGATGTTAGGTGCCATGTGGTCCATGGTCGCCGTCAGTGCAGAAAGTGGCACTGCACAGTGCAGAAAGTGGCACTGCACAGCGCAAGGTGGAAAGTGCACGCAGGAACGTATCCATGCCCAAGAGATGGAGAGCGGGCAGGACTGCAATGGAACGACAAGAAGCTGGCGAAAGGTCTGATCGCTAGATGGACACAATGCAGCAAGTAAGGTGCCCTTCCCCAATCGGCTCGCTCTTCGGAAAAATTTTGAGAAATGGAGGTCAAACCCAACAGGGGACCATCACATACGGCCGAAAAGTTCGAGACTCCTTTTAGTCGCCTCTTACGACAGGCAGGAATACCGCGGGACTATTCCAACCCCCGAACCCGCAGGGCGAGTCCAGAATGGGTCAGAGCAAAGGCACTAGTGTATCCCCACTTGAGGCATTATAAGGCTCCAGGCAGCAGGGAACATTCTAGATGTCTGCGAAGGTGGAACACGAGTGGATAGTGGACTGATGTTGACGCCTGGGTGAAATGTCGTGCAGTGCAAAATGCTCAGTGAGTGTTTGGGTTAGTGAAGCTAACATCATTCAGGGAAATTCCTGGGAAACCTACAGAAGGACGGTGGCCAAAACTGCGCCTGATCTATGCCCCACACCTGCAAAAATGGAGTATGCAGCCCTATGGTAGTGACGTATTGTTCCCAACAAACCCTTTTCTGGTATTTAAGAAAATAACAGACCCAAGCAATGAAGCTATTTAAAGGCAAGGAGATGGTCAAGAGGTGGATGTTGTTTGTAGTGTTGGAAGGCATACCAGCAATCTTTAATGGCTGCAGCAATTTTGGGAGTCCAAGAAGGGACAGTCTTTCATGAAGCAGAACCCAAGGAAGGAAGAATTGCCAAAGCAGCTGCTGAATGGATGGCATCAATCAATCTCTGAATGGACTCATCAATCCCGTGGTCTGCTGGATCAGCTGGGAGGCAGCTGAGGAAATGACATTCCAATCCACATTAGTAAAGGCCTACCTGGGAGGGCATCTAGGCACACGATGGTGGAGGAAACCCCTCCCCCCACTGAACAGAGGGGAGGAATCCAGGGCTACAGATGGAAAGACCAAGGGCCAAGAAAGTGCCTTGTGCCACACTAAAGTGTGTGAGGGCTCCAGTGTTTAGGAGGCAGAGGTCAAGCCTTCAACAATCCTGCCTGGTCAGTGGTTGCAGTACCACCACACAGAGGGTTACAGGCATTAAATGCCTGAAGGAGAAGGAAGGGGGAAGTGAGATGTCTAAGAAGGGTGAGAAGAGCACAAAGTGTAGGACACTGGTCGGGGGATATTAGGATTGCATATCATTACTACAAAGTGTAAATGGATCCAAACAGCCATTGCTTCTGGTGCAATATGAAGGACCTGACAATGGAAGGGCTGACCCGGTTCTGGCAGAAGGCTTGGAAACAAGGAGTTGGCGAATTTTTATCTGCAAGAAGAGATTCCTGAAATACAACACAAGCTACAGAGAAGAGAAAAAGGTGAGAAAGCAGTTCTGGAAGGTGATGACAGTAAACATTACAGTTCCACTGTAAAAGAGTAGTACACGAGTCCAGATGGAAATCAAATGGATCAGAACTGGTCAGTGCACCGAGTAAGTGTGCATCACTGTTAAGGATGAAGTGGTATCCATGAATGTAAAACTGGACCTCCAGGGAGTGAGAAGAGGTGGGATCGGGAAGAGAATTTGCGGAAATTTCAGAATCCGAAAGAGAATGAGCAGCCAATCTGACTAAGTAACAGACTCCTTGTCCTGGAGACACTGGGGAGGGAGGGTCCTGGAGAGAGCGTCATCCCTGGTGGGTGCCAGATAACAGGGTTTCTTCTCCGTCCGCAGAGGAGCAGTTCCATGAGGTGAGGAAATGGTAACTGCAGGGAGGAGGAAAGGTGACAAGACAGAGGTAGAGAGGAAAAATGAAAGGGGGGGAAGGACACAACAGAAGCAAAGGTAGGTGTTAAAGAAAGTTTAATTTCTGTCAGGCTTCTGAGTAGGACAAACAGTCGACAATCTTGAATTAATGACTCTTCCTTTTCTTTTTATAGATTGGATAATCGAGTAAGCAGCAGGCTGGAACATTTCATGCAGGTGGGAGGTGTGGTGCAGTGACTTCCCAAATGGAGAGGGCGGCTGCAACAGCCGCAACTAGGAGTCAACCCACTTCACAACTACATGTGACCGAAACAGAGACAGTGGGAACGGCCCATGAGATGTGGGGTAGAGGGCTTTATGTCACAATGGTAAACCATAACTTTGACTTTTTCTGGAATTGTGCATCACTCGCCACGATGAAAGCATCGGTATCAACACGACTGTCCTTAGGACCCCTCTGGACTTTACGGATGAAATGAACGCTGCATCATTCCAGGTTAGACCCAAGATCCTCATCAAACTGAAGGAAGAGGTTTCTTGCCCTGGGTCATATTTAAGGACTGGTGAGGAATAACACTTACCAGGTTGTCTCCTAAATGCTCATAAGCACAAACGGAAGCTGATTGACTGGCAGAATAGGTTTTAATCAATAGAGAACCACATTGCATCTTACTATGTGAGTCAACTTCGCCAAACTTCTCTTTGATATGATAAAAAGTAAGTAAATAAAAAATTGGAGCGGTTTGGTAGTGGTGAAAGTCAGTCTATCTGTCCTGGAACAAACAAAGTAAAAGGGAAAGGATTTCGCCCCAAATCAGCACACCTGGTCCTCCTTTCAGGGGAGACTAGGGAGGGACAGTTATGGTACCACAGAAGTGTGATTCTTGTATTGTCAGGGGGCTCACCCAGAGGAATACATAACAGCCCCATCACACACACTACACACGTTGGTGGCCTAGCGGGAGAGAGGGGAGAGGAATACAGTGGCAAAGGAACAATGCGCAAGACTGAATAGGAATAGTGAAACCTATGGACTAGCTGGGTCGTCATATGAGAAACACTAAGGGAGAAAGAGGGTGCAGGATGGGAAGATGGGAAAAAATGGATATAGGGAAGGGGATGTGGCCAGGGAGAGAAGAAAAGCTGCAATAGCTTGTGGCCCCATGCAAGCCACACCAAGTACTCTCGAAAGGGCTGTGGGCCCCGTGGTGCAGCATGCTGCAGGATACGTTTGCATTTTCCACTGTCTGATGCAGGGTGTAGGATGTGAAAGATTTTCCTAGGCGATATGTGTCAGAACATAAAAAATGAAAGTGGTGTTTTTTTATAATTTGGGCACCTGTATAAAGATTTAACATTTTAACAAAAATTGCCTTCAATAGCATACGTCGATAACGAGTGCAAATTTTCTAGTTGACAGAGTCAGTAATAGTAAATAGTAAGTGATGAACTTTTCCCCCTTTACATTTTTGTGAGGAATGAAAGCAAGAAAATTTCAGAGAGGTTTGCGTCTATTTTTAAATTTTGTTGGAAGCCAGTGGGTGCTACAGTCTCTCCTTGATGAGATCAGTATTGTGCGGTTCATTAGCACGATGCGAGTTCCAGTGCGCTTTGTGGAACATTTTGCTACATGTGGGGCAGTGCAGCACAATAGTAGCAGCAGACATTGATTCTCTAAGGAACTGTTGTGTACAGAAACAGTAGACTGTAAGGAAGGAGAAGCACTAAACAATATGTCGCAATCCTATTGGTTTTTATTACACTTTCATATCTAGATTTCTGCTATAAATAGCCATCTTCAGAGCTAAAATACAAGAAAATTACATAATCTGAATTAATTTACTTTACACGGACATTGCTATTTATCACAGAAGTCTAGATGTACATTAGTAATAAGAACTAATGTGATTGCAACAGATTGTTGTCTGTCTCTCCTTCCCAGTAGTAGCGGAGACAGCGAAGGCCAAACATGCCGCACAGTGGTCCATCTAGAAAACTTAATTTTGGCAGTCAAAAAGTATATGAAAGTTAGGGAAGAGGAGGAATACTGCGTGTTATTGGGAACCTTACTCAAGAAGTGTAAAAAAGTTACACTGGGTAAGTTTCTCACTAAGTAACATTAATGTAACAACTTTGTGGCAGATTAAAATTGGATGCTGGATTGATACACTCACCTTTGCAAAGGTTCAGAGTTTAAATCTCAGCCTGGCACACGGTTTTAATCGGTCAGGAAGTTTCATATCAGTGGACACACTGCTGCAGAGTCAAAACTCGATTCCATAGAAATTAATGTAAGTTGTTAGGCAACATGGTTTAGTATAGATTATTATAGGTACTGCTGGGCTATTGTTCCAGTAGAATAAATGCTGATTTGCCACACTTCTGCTACAAGTAATTGAAATGTTGACCTTACTGGATTGTACTGGATTGCTTTTCTTTCGCAATACTTAAACTGTATATACCTGTAGTTTTTGCTGTTTCCAAAGATAATGGGATAAAAATATTGATTCTGTTGTTGAATGAAATATACTGCAGCAGAAAGAAAAACTAATACTATATAACATAATATAGAAACCATGTTTCACTGATGTTGGTCATGAAGTCTTGCATGATTTATTAATTCACATTAAATGACCAATAACAATCTATATCAGTTTTTCCCTTCATAGGGAAATCATAGGAATCCATCAGTTTTGTAGTTATTGGACGAGTTTTTCAGAAAATAACTAAGGAATAATACACTGATTGATGTAATGATTTTAGTGACACTCATTACTGGAACTATTCTAGAGATTTCAATGAACTTGTGACCAACATTTTACTCTTGGTGAGACTGGTTGCATTCTGTGCCCACTGACTACTTCACTGCGGATACGGTTTGTTCACTTTGTTTGTAAGGCCGTAGCTGCTGCTGGCAGGCAAGGAATGTCTAGTTCTGTTACAGACATAGGCATGGCAATACTTCTCCCACCTTCAAAATGGGGCAAGGCGTTTCACTATGTCTGGCAGCCACGAGCAACATGTTAACTGAGCTATGAACAGAGTGGAGAAGATTACACACAGGTCTCCACTTCCACTTTGCATAAAAAATATATATATATATATTAAATAGATTGCTGGTCCATCCTGTTCCCATCTAGTGCTAGTAGTTGTGGTATTATCTTTTACAGTATAAATTTAGTGTGTGTGTGTGTGTGTGTGTGTGTGTGTGTGTGTGTGTGTGTGTGGATTGTTTTACAACAAAGTAGCAAAAAACATGAAAACAGTGCAGATGACTACCGTCTAAAAGAACAGTAAAAGAAGGGAATCCAATACCCTTAACATTAGTTTTCTCTAGAATTCTTTAACATATCCCGAGTTTATTATATTCAAGCTTCCCCAAGACTGAGAAGCTGTTATCAACTAATCAGCACTGTTTTAGAACGCATTGCTTGTGCAAAACTCTGCTTGTCCTTTTCTCACATGATATACCGCGATCTGTGGATCAAGGGCAATATGCAGATTACACAGGCAATATTTCCAGTTTATGTGATAAATGGCAGCTTGCTCTAAATGTGTAAAAATTTAAGTTAATGTAGATGGGCAGGAGAAACAATCCTGCGATGTTTGAAAACAGTATCAATGGAGTGCTGCTCGACACAGTCGCTTTGGTTAAGTATCCTCACACAATACTGCTAAGCGATATGAAATTGAATGAGTATGTAAGGACAGTAGTAAGGCACATGAAAGGTCAAATTCAGTTTACTGGGAGAGCTGCAGGGAAGTGTAGCTCATCTACAAGGAGACTGCACATAAAACACTTATGCAAACCATTCTTGAGTACTGCTGGAGTGTTTGGGTTCCCCACCCAGTCAAATTAAAGCAGCATTTATACTGATTTTTAGAGGATCAAATACATGACGACTTCATGACCTTTCCATTACCTTTTTAGTTAAAATCATGACCTCTTGAAAATGTTCACGATACAATGAGAAAACATTTTTTAATGAACCTACAGGGAAACACTTATGAATTAAACTGCTTGTAGTACTCATTTCACTAGCAATAAATTAAATATTATTATGCTATTTGTATTGCATAATACCCTAAAATTTCATGTGACACTAAGAAACCGAACTTAAAAAAAGGCAAATGTTTGTAGTGGCTTGTAATAGCAGAAGCTATGCTAACATGGCTTGCACAGATAAACAGGCGACGTGTGAGGAAAGTAATGAGACTGACAACACTGTGAGCGATCTGACAACGCTGCCTTCTACTTGTGTTAACTGGTGTGTTCATCCCTTCCACATACTCCGTCAAAATTTCAGCTCCGCACAGCCATCACGCGATTTCTGAGGGGGCATGGTGAATCTGTGTTTTTGTTGTGTGATACCAAAATGGAATAGTCAAATACAGAGTAATGTTATGCCATCAAGTTCTGCGTAATCCGTGAGAGATAAAGGGGGGGGGGGGGAGAGAGAAGGGGGGGAGAGATAAAGGGGGGGGAGAGAGAGAAAGGGGGGGGAGAGAGAAAGGGGGGGAGAGAGAGAAAGGGGGGGAGAGAGAGAAAGGGGGGGGGAGAGAGAGAAAGGGGGGGGAGAGAGAGAAAGGGGGGGGAGAGAGAGAAAGGGGGGGAGAGAGAGAAAGGGGGGGAGAGAGAGAAAGGGGGGGAGAGAGAGAAAGGGGGGGAGAGAGAGAAAGGGGGGGAGAGAGAGAAAGGGGGGGGAGAGAGAGAAAGGGGGGGAGAGAGAGAAAGGGGGGGGAGAGAGAGAAAGGGGGGGAGAGAGAGAAAGGGGGGGGAGAGAGAGAAAGGGGGGGAGGAGAGAGAGAAAGGGGGGGAGAGAGAGAAAGGGGGGGAGAGAGAGAAAGGGGGGGAGAGAGAGAAAGGGGGGGAGAGAGAGAAAGGGGGGGAGAGAGAGAAAGGGGGGGAGAGAGAGAAAGGGGGGGAGAGAGAGAAAGGGGGGGAGAGAGAGAAAGGGGGGGAGAGAGAGAAAGGGGGGGGAGAGAGAGAAAGGGGGGGAGAGAGAGAAAGGGGGGGAGAGAGAGAAAGGGGGGGAGAGAGAGAAAGGGGGGGAGAGAGAGAAAGGGGGGGAGAGAGAGAAAGGGGGGGAGAGAGAGAAAGGGGGGGAGAGAGAGAAAGGGGGGGGAGAGAGAGAAAGGGGGGGGAGAGAGAGAAAGGGGGGGGAGAGAGAGAAAGGGGGGGGAGAGAGAGAAAGGGGGGGAGAGAGAGAAAGGGGGGGAGAGAGAGAAAGGGGGGGAGAGAGAGAAAGGGGGGGAGAGAGAGAAAGGGGGGGGAGAGAGAGAAAGGGGGGGAGAGAGAGAAAGGGGGGGGAGAGAGAGAAAGGGGGGGAGAGAGAGAAAGGGGGGGAGAGAGAGAAAGGGGGGGGAGAGAGAGAGAGAAAGGGGGGGAGAGAGAGAAAGGGGGGGAGAGAGAGAAAGGGGGGGAGAGAGAGAAAGGGGGGGAGAGAGAGAAAGGGGGGGAGAGAGAGAAAGGGGGGGGAGAGAGAGAAAGGGGGGGAGAGAGAGAAAGGGGGGGAGAGAGAGAAAGGGGGGGGAGAGAGAGAAAGGGGGGGAGAGAGAGAAAAGGGGGGGAGAGAGAGAAAAGGGGGGGAGAGAGAGAAAAGGGGGGGAGAGAGAGAAAAGGGGGGGGAGAGAGAGGAAAAGGGGGGGGAGAGAGAGAAAAGGGGGGGGAGAGAGAGAAAGGGGGGGGGAGAGAGAAAAGGGGGGGGAGAGAGAAAAGGGGGGGGAGAGAGAAAAGGGGGGGAGAAGAGAGAAAAGGGGGGGAGAGAGAAAAGGGGGGGAGAGAGAAAAGGGGGGGAGAGAGAAAAGGGGGGGAGAGAGAAAAGGGGGGGGAGAGAGAAAAGGGGGGGGAGAGAGAAAAAGGGGGGAGAGAGAAAAGGGGGGAGAGAGAAAAGGGGGGGAGAGAGAAAAGGGGGGGAGAGAGAAAAGGGGGGAGAGAGAGAGAAAAAGGGGGGAGAGAGAAAAGGAGAGAGAAAAGGGGGGGAGGGAGAGAGAAAAGGGGGGGAGAGAGAGAAAAGGGGGGGAGAGAGAGAAGGGGGAGAGAGAGAAAAGGGGGGGAGAGAGACGAAAAGGGGGGGAGAGAGAGAGAAAAGGGGGGGAGAGAGAGAAAAGGGGGGGGGAGGAGAGAGAAAAGGGGGGGAGAGAAGAGGAGAAAAGGGGGGGGAGGAGAGAGAAAAGGGGGGGGAGAGAGAGAAAAGGGGGGGGGAGAGAGAGAAAAGGGGGGGGAGAGAGAGAAAAAGGGGGGGGAGAGAGAGAAAAAGGGGGGCGAGAGAGAAAAAGGGGGGAGAGAGAGAAAAAGGGAGGGGGGAGAGAGAGAAAAAGGGGGGGGAGAGAGAGAGAAAGGGGGGGGAGAGAGAGAAAGGGGGGGGAGAGAGAGAAGGGGGGGAGAGAGAGAGAGAGAGAAGGGGGGGAGGGAGAGAGAGAAGGGGGGGGGAGAAGAGAGAGAGGGGGGGGGAGAGAGAGAAGGGGGCGGGGAGAGAGAGATGGGGGAGAGAGAGAGAAGGGGGGGGGAGAGAGAGAAGGGGGAGAGAGAAGGGGGGGAGAGAGGAGAAGGGGGGGAGAGAGAGAAGGGGGGGAGAGAGAGAGAAGGGGGGGAGAGAGAGAAGGGGGGGGAGAGAGAGAAGGGGGGAGAGAGAGAGGAAACGGGGGGGAGAGAGAGAGAAAGGGGGGGAGAGAGAGAGAAAGGGGGGGAGGAGAGAGAGAAAGGGGGGAGAGAGAGAGAAAGGGGGGGAGAGAGAGAGAAAGGGGGGGAGAGGAGAGAGAGAAAGGGGGGGGGGGAGAGAGAAAGGGGGGGGGGAGAGAGAAAGGGGGGGGAGAGAGAGAAAGGGCGGGGGGGACGAGAAAGGGGGGGGAGAGAAAGGGGGGGGAGAGAAAGGGGGGGGAGAGAAACGGGGGGGAAGAGAAAGGGGGGGAGAGAAAGGCGGGGGGAGAGAGAAACGGGGGGGAGAGAAACGGGGGGGAGGGGGGAGAGAAACGGGGGGGAGAGAACGAGAGAGAACCGGGGGGGAGAGAAACGGGGGGGAGAGAAACGGGGGGGGAGAGAAAACCGGGGGGGAGAGAAACGGGGGGGAGAGAAACGGGGGGAGAGAAACGGGGGGGGAGAGAAACGGGGGGAGAGAAACGGGGGGGAGAGAAACGGGGGGGGAGAGAAACGGGGGGGAGAGAAACGGGGGGGGAGAGAAACGGGGGGGAGAGAAACGGGGGGGAGAGAAAGGGGGGGAGAGAAGAGAAAGGGGGGAGAGAAGGGGAGAGAAAGGGGGGAGAGAAAGGGGGGAGAGAGAAAGGGGGGGAGATGAAAGGGGGGAGAGAAAGGGGGGAGAGAAAGGGGGGGAGAGAAAGGGGGGGAGAGAAAGGGGGGGAGAGAAAGGGGGGAGAAGGGGGAGAGAAAGGGGGGGAGAGAAGGGGGGGAGAGAAAGGGGGGGAGAGAAAGGGGGGCGCATTTGCGCTGTTGTGAGATAGTTCCTCCAGGACAGACTGCCAACCATGTGTTTCAGAAATATGTTCTTTAAAATGGTCAGAAAAAGGTGAACCGAGTGAGACCTAGACGTTGTATTTGGATGCTGCATCATGAAAATGCCCAAGTTGCACAACCACCTCCATACGCGAATTTTTGGCCTCAAAAGGCATTCCTCTTCCACAACCTAGCTATTCACCTAATTTCTTAAGATTGTGGCACTGGACTACTACTTTTCTCCATTCTGTGAAATGCACTACTTCATATTTCTGAACATATAAAGCAGTTAATCCAATCTTTATAACTCTTTTGCAGACAACTTGGGCTATCTGCAAAATGTCTGGTTACTATTAATATTTTCTGCCTAATCATTAACAT